>NC_030818.1:340000-649687 GCF_001704415.2 Capra hircus
TGTGAATGTACTCAAGGTCACTGACTTGATTCAAAAAGGGCTAAAATGGTGTTTTACTCTATGTGTGCATGCGTGCTCAGTAGCTAAGTCATGCCTGACTCTTTGTGACCCCATGGACTGTAGCCCACCAGGTTCCTCTGTCCATGGGATTTCCCAGGCAAGAATAAGCTGGAATGGGTTGCCATTTCCTCTTCTAGGGGATTGTTGCAATCCAGGGATCGAACCCATCTTAGCAGGTGGATTATTTTACCATTGAACCACCTGGGAAGCTCATGTTATATGTATGTTACAACAATCAAAAGCAAACAAACAAACATTAAAAATGAAAGAAAAAAAACTAAAAAGAAGATACAAAGACCCACTGATAAGCCTTCTATTTAACTAGCCGTCATTCAAATGGTGCTGACAGGATTCCATGGATAAACCAAGTTCAGGAATCTGGTACAAAATCTGACCTAAAAAGAAGTCTGAATTGAATATAAAGTAAGTCTGAAAGTCTCAGCAATCTGTGGCTAAAATTAGCTTTTCCAACGGATGGCTCTGTTGAACCAATGATGTTCTTACTTTCTAGATGTTTGGCTGATCTCTCATGTACGATTCCATCTTTTGGGTCACCAAAAGCAGCAGGATAAAGAGCAACCAGCGATGACATCAGGCAGACCCAGCTGGGGCAGGGTGGGGCAAGGGGCTTGGCTCTCAGAGCCTGCAGGGGCCCGCCAACACAAGGAGCACGCAGGAACCCAAACTACCCATTTATCATGTTTACCAGGAAAACGCACTAAGAAGGTAAAATCCGTGCAGCTTGAGCCACTGGGAAGGACGCCAGAGTTTAAAGAGCATTGGGAACTCTTGGACTACAAAGAAAACAAATATCAAACACTCTCCCTCTGCCATGAACCACCCAGTGAGTAAATCTGCAGGGCCTGTCGATACACAGGACTATCAGTTTTCGTTTTCGCTTGAGGGCGGGTCTCCTCAAGTCTTCTGATCTGAAGGCTGGTGCCTTCCTGGAAATTTTTACCTGATGAGTGTTTCAACCTAAGCCAGAGAGCTTTTCTACACCATACACCAGACTTTAGAGCTAACTGTTGTTGTCTAGTCTCTAAGTCGTCTCTGATTCTTTGCGACCCCAAGGACTGTAGCCCACCAGGCTCCTTTGTCCATGCGGATTTCCTGGGCAAGAATACTGGAGTGGGTCGCCATTCCCTTCTCCAGGAAATATTTCTGATTCAGGGATCTAACCTCCATCTCCTGCATTGGCAGGCAGATTCTTTACCACTGTGCCAACTTGGAAGCCCTTAGAAATAACTGCCCCAGGAATTACACTCTTCTTTAGAGACTTCATCAGGAGGTCTTGGCTACGCAGGGTTCCCAGGCTAGACGAATGGATACTCTAGGCATGGAGTGGGGGGTATGGGGCCAGGAGTAAGGAGGGGTGTTGGTGGAGATTTTCTGTTTTAACCACCAAGCTATTGATTAGGAAATACTCCAACCAGACACTGAGTGCTCCCTACACCCATTAATGCCAGATGACTCTTGACTCTATCAATACTAACAGACATCTGATCCCTGCTATATGTAGTCATCTATCATTTGCACATTTGCTTAAATAAACGTGGTCCATGCAGTACTCTTGGAGGCACCTCCAACAAAATTGCAAGCTAATGAATTCCTGGTAAAATGGCATCCACCGAAAGCTTAGAACTAGTTTTTAACTTTTCACTTTGCTGAGAACCAGAGTGGATTTCCTTGGGGCCCATGAGATGTGAAAAGAGAGGATATGAGGAGAGGTGTGCAAATCAGGCTCCCTAGTTAACTTTACTCCCAGCTTACTATCTAGTTACCCTGGGCAAGTCATCCTAATTTATAAGGACCTCAGGGTCCTCATCTAAAAGACATCAAATTAGGCTCTCCAACATCCTTCAATCTTGCAACGAAATTATACAGATATTGATCATCTTGATCAAGTGACTTTAATTTACTTCATTGAATTACCCACAGCTACAGTGTCACCTGAACATTAACAAAGTGAATATGTCAGTGGTGGACTTGATGCTGCTCCAAATATTACTCGGTTCAGCTGAGTGTCCATCCATTGTAAGAATTCTGATCACTAAATTTGCTCAGTTGGGAGGTCACATAAGATTTGCTTCCCTTCCAAATAACTTTATGAGAGTTCAACCAAATATGTGCAAAAGTATACATTTTTCTCTAAAGCTCTCAAAATTTCACCTAGTCACCTTCCAATATCTAAAGACCTAAGTTCAGAATAAGAATCTGCTGTTCTCCATAGTGGCTGTACTAGTTTGCATTCCCACCAACAGTGTAAGAGGGTTCCCTTTTCTCCACACCCTCTTCGGCATTTATCACTTGTAGACTTTTGGATCGCAGCCATTCTGACTGGTGTGAAATGGTACCTCATTGTGGTTTTGATTTGCATTGCTCTGATAATGAGTGACATTGAGCATCTTTTCAGGTGTTTGTTAGCCATCTCTATGTCTTCTTTGGAGAAATGTCTGTTTAGTTTTTTGGCCCACTTTTTGATTGGGTCTTTTATTTTTCCGGAAATGAGCTGCACGAGTTGCTTGTATATTTTTGAGATTAATTCTTTGTCTGTTGCTTCGTTTGCTATTATACTCTCCCATTCTGAAGGCTCTCTTTTCACCTTGCTTATAGTTTCCTTTGTTGTACAGAAGCTTTTAATTTTAATTGGGTCCAATTTGTTTATTTTTGCTTTCATTTCCAATATTCTGGGAGGTAGGTCATAGAGGATCCTGCTGTGGTTTATGTCGGAGAGTGTTTTGCCTATGTTTTCCTTTGGAGTTTAATAGTTTCTGCTCTTACGTTTAGATCTTTAAGATCCAGCAATCCCATTGCTGGGCATACACACCGAGGAAACCAGAATTGAAAGAGACACGTGCACCCCAATGTTCATCACAGCACTGTTTATAATAGCCAGGATATGGAAGCAATCTAGATGTCCATCAGCAGAGGAATGGATAAGAAAGCTGTGGTACATATACACAATGGAGTATTACTCAGCCATTAAAAAGAATACATTTGAATCAGTTCTAATGAGGTGGATGAGACTGGAGCCGATTATACAGAGAGGAGTAAGCCAGAAAGAAAAACACCAATACAGTATACTAACGCATATATATGGAATTTAGAAAGAAGGTAACGATAACCCTGTATGCGAGACAGCAAAAGAGACACATATGTATTAAATAGTCTTTCGGACTCTGTGGGAGAGGGAGAGGGTGGGATGATATGGGAGAATGGCATTGTAACATGTAGATTATCATATGCGAAATGAATCGACAGTCCAGGTTTGATGCACGAGACAGGGTGCTCGGGGCTGGTGCACTGGGATGACCCAGAGGGATGGGATGGGGATGGAGGTGGGAACGGGGTTCAGGATGGGAAACACGTGTACACTCATGGTGGATTCAAGTCAATGAATGGCAAAACCAACACAATATTGTAAAGTAAAATAAATTAATTAAATTAAAAAAAAGACTGCCTACTCTAGGTGTAAAAATTCTCTAAGTCTTTTGAATATCTCATGGCCCTTCAGAGCTTTCAGTCAGGTGGTCCAATTCCATCTCTTTGGCAAGAAGACCAAGAAACACGTGGAGGCTCACTTACGGTCTCATGGAAGCCAGTGGCAGGACCCCAAGCTGAAACTCCCAGCCCAGACAGCAGGGCTGTGCTTTCCTTCTAAATGATACTCTCAAGACTTTGGTCAGACTTTTGTTTTTATAAGCCTTTAAACCTTATTTATTATGAAATGGTGATTTTAGTTCTCCCATCAGGAGCTGTGTCTGTATAATGGAAAAACATCTGTGTTTTGCAGATGATGGAGAAAAAAATACAGTCAAGCCTCCCGAGGGGTCTCAGTCACTAGCTGAGAATGGCAGCCCAGGAGACCGAGCCAGACTCTAAATCGACCAACGAGAGACACGCAAGCTGTTTTCTGTGCCTTGATGATGACCAGGATAACTTAGAAAATGCAGAAAAAAAGGGGGGGGATCTCATGGAAGTGTTGACACATTAAACTCCAACTGGAGTCATCAGGTCTGTGGTAACTCAGAGGTGGTTTTTCTGAAAAGGAAACATACAGTGATTCACCCAAAGACATGACACAGCCTGGAAGCGGCCCAAACATCAGGTCAGAGAAAGTAAAAACGACAGATCAAAGAGGCTCCCCTCAGCGTGGAGGAGTCCCAGAGAAAAGGCTCTTGCACCATCGCTGCCCGGCTCCGACCTCATCTTGAGCTCTTAGTGACTACAGTCTGCGCATGCCTGCTAAGCTGCTTCAGTCGTGTCTGATTCTTTGCGAACCCATGGACTATCGCCCGCTAGACTTCTCCGACTGCGGGATTCTCCAGGCAAAAATACCAGAGTGGGTTGCCATGCCCTCCTCCAGGGAATCGTGCCAACCCAGGGACCTAACCTGCGTCTCTTGCATCTGCCGCACTGGCGGGAGAATGCTGCACCACCAGTGCCGCCTGGGAAGCCTGACTGCAGTCCACCTAATTCTAAGCCTGCATATGCTGGGCGGTCCTGACGTACACACCGACAAACACACACCCTCCTGGCTAAGAGGAGACAGGAGAGAATGAAGGGGGGCGGGGATCCCCGGGAGGTCCAGTGGTTTAACTCCATGCTTCCACTGCACAACTGCAGGGGACACCGGTTCGATCCCTGGCTGGGGAACTAACATCCCACGTCACATGACACAGTCAAAAAAGAGAGGGAGAGAGAATGAAAAGGGACGGTGGGAAGAGAAGCCACTGTCTCACTGTCTGCAGGATCTGGCGTATATGGACTCAGTCCTAGGGATGATGGGTTATTGGGTTACGTCCTGGCCTGGCTTATTCCTGTCTTTCCCTCAACTCACTCTGCCTGCCTGGGCCAATACAAAGTGGAATGTTGAGATGGAGAGCCAAGTGCGTGAAGGTCTGTCTCAGCTTCCCAGACTTCACACTTTCGGGGTTCTTCCCACCCCAACACGAGGTCAACATCAGTACCAGTATCTGTAGCCACAAGGGCTGCTGGGAGAGGAGGGAGGAAGAAGAAACGGAGCAAACGAAAGGGACGCAGGGCTGCACTGTTTGACAAGCTCCACGCCCACCCAACGACTCTGATGTCTCCTCATGCCAGGCAAGGACACAGCTCTCACCCACTGGGAGAGTTCTGGAGTCCAGCAGGACTTGGGGGCACTTGCAGGCCAGCTGGGAAGAGCGTCTGATCACCAAGAATCCCACTGGGGCCAAAATCCAATGGAAAGAGATCAACAATACAATTGACTATTAATCTACACTCTGAATGGACTGGTGAGGCTGCTAACACAGAAAACAAAAGGCTGTTTTGATTACTGACAAGCCTTTTGCTTTTGAATCAGCAAAAGCATAACATTTTCAAAGAAAGAGAGAGAGAACACTTACCTGAAGGAAGCGATGACTGCTGTAACTTCATTATCCGGATAAAACTGAGTAATTGCATGATGGACCCCTAACAATTCCTTCCCATCTTTCCACCAAGAAATAGTTGCACTGTCCTGGTAGATGTTAGGTATGTTGATGGAGCAATTAAACTTGACATCTTTGTGTTCAGAAAGTATTATATGGCCAACCGTATGATTAAATGCAAGAGGTGGTAGGAGCTTGGACCTGGCGGAGGTCACCCTGGGAAAGGCTACATTTCCAGGGACTGGTGTTCCAGGCTGGATGGGTGGAGACACAGCGGTGGGCTGGTAGCGACCAGTGTGAGGAAAGAAAAACGGCGTGTGGTCAGCCTGTAAGCTTCCTGGGAGAGAACCAGAGAACAGCAGGCTGGGGCTGGTTCCTTCCTTCATCTCAGCAATAGCTGCAAAACAGAATATCGGATTTTTAGCCCTTTTTTTTTTTTTTTTTAAGGTATAAGCCTTTCATTTTTTCAACACATAAAAAACACATATGTGACAAACTTGGATCAAACTGAACTTGAAAAAACTTCCTTTTTTCTTGAAAATATATCATGGATATTCTGCCCTGTCAACATGTTTCCTAACATATATCTAATCTAATTGCTAATTCCACCATGTTAAATTTTTAAATTATTTTTTAATTGGAGGATAATTGCTTTACAACAGGGTGTTGGTTGCTGTCGTACATCAATATGAATCAGCCATAAGCATACACACATCCTCTCTCTTGAACCTCCCTCCCACCCCCCACCCCCAACCCCCCACCCCCCACCTCGCCCTCCATCCCACCCCTTTAGGGTGTCACAGAACCTCCCTGCCTCACACAGCAAATTCCCACCAGCTATCTATTTTACATATGGTAATGTATATGTTTCCACGCTACTCTCTCTATTCATTCCACCCTCTTTTTTATTTAACTTTTTCACTTTTTGGCTGAGCCACACAGCATGTGGGATCTTTGTTCCCCAATCAGGGATTGAACCTGCGCCCTCTGCATTGGAAGGGCAGGGTGTTAACCACTGGACCGCCAGGGAAGTCCTGGATTTTTAGCCTTTTAAATAATGGAGTTTCCCAAGTAGGTTCCCAACTTTCTAGGCCAGCATGAGAGAGAACTGGGCATCCTCAATATCCTCAGAAATCATGATCAGAATTTATTTAACACACATGAATAGTGTGAATATTTTCTTTTACAATTTTATTCATTTGTAGACTTCCTTCTATAGAAAACTTAAGAAATATAATCTTCACCATCAAAATTTTTAAAATTTGAGATATAATTGACATATATATAATATACTCATTCCAGCTGTATGGCAGAATAATTCCATATTTGTATAGTTTTGCAAAATAACTGCCAGGATAAGTCTAGTTAATATCCATTTTCACAAATGGAAATTTTTTTCTTGCGATGAGAACTTTTAAGATCCACCATTAATAACTTTCAAATAGCCATTTGCAGGATTTTAGTTCCCTGATCAGGGATTGAACTTGGGACCTCAGCAATGACAGCACAGAGTCCTAACCGCTGGAACGCCAGGGAATTTCCTACGATACAGTATTACTAACTACAGTCAGCATGCTCGACATTACACCCCCAGGACTTAATTATTTTAAAACTGGAAGTTTGTACCGTTGACCACCTTCACTCATTTTTGGAACTGCGACTCATTCCAAATCCCTCCTCCTTAACTCACCAGCAGGCGGGCAGGTGCTGGCGCCTGAGAGCACCTCCCTTCTGCCCCGTCAGTCACAGGACTTGATGCAGCAGACCCGGCCAACAGTCTGGGAAAGGCTGCTGCTGGCCACAAAGGGGCACGTTTGCAATTCTGGTGCCTCAGCAAGACCCATTTCCAGGGATGGGGGAAAAGTCATCGTGTGCTTATACAGTGACTTGGAGCTTCTAGCAAAACGTCTGCCTGCTGGAATAGACCTGGAAATATTCTGATTTCATCTGACCCACAAGAATTTCTAACATTTCTGTTGTGCTCTTAGTGTTAATGGCAGTTTTGGAACATACATTCTTTACTATTAATAGCTGTTATTTATTCAAACACATCAGGACTTTCCTGATGGTCCAGTGGTTAAGACTCAGCTCTTGCAATGCAGGGGACATGGATTCAATCCCTGGTTGGGAAACTAAGATCCTACATGCTGTGTGGCATGGCCAAAAATAAAAGGCACATTCCATGGGGGGAAAGAGCATTTTTTAAAAAACCACACTGACCACAGGTGGTGAGATAGGCAGGGAGGAGAGACACAGGCTGGCATGTTATGGGTGAGTGATGGGGGTACACAGAGCCACCTAGTCCTGCACAAGGGCTGTGCTTCCTGCCACTCTCAGGATGTCACACCTCCCGGGCTGAGAGTGTGTGTGTGTGCGTGTGCGTGTGTGCGTGTGCGTGTGTGTGTATGTGTGTGTGCGCGTGCACGCAGAGAGGGCAGATTAAGCAAATTACAACAAAAGACACTCAGTTAAACTTGAACTTCAGATAAACAACAAGTAACTTTTAATGTAAGTATTCAGTTAAGTACTTATTTGGTGGATAGAGGTACAAGCAGATTTGGGGGTAGAAGGAGGAATCAGAATTTATTCCTCTGGCTTCCTCCCTGCAGGTCACTGGACCACACTCATCCCTCAGTGGAGGGCTGGACTTCCTGCCTCAATGACTTCCTGACAGAAGTCCTCTCCACCCAGCTCTCTCTCCCACCAGGGAGACTCTCATGGTTGCTGTACCTGGGAAGTGCTTTCTGGGTGAACTCCAGGTTGAAGGACAAGAGGTTTCACTCTAAAAACAGGTAAAGCTTGTTGCTTGTTCTTGAGGCTGAGGTCTCAGGGGCTCTTGGAGTGCAGGTGTCCTTTGCAGCCTCTGGGAGAGGGCTTTGTGAGTCAGCTGCTGGCTGGCCTGGAGCCCAGTCATCCAGACAGATGAGTGTGCTCTGATGGGAGCTGTCCCTTATTCCAAGGAGTCGAGATCAGAGTGACTGTACCGAGAGGGGCCCCTGCCCCTCCTGTCACCCTCACGCCAGGCAAATTTTTGCACAGGGATGGTAGGAAGAGGTGAAGTCCGTCTTCTCTGATGTTGGGGTCCCTTCTGCAGTTATGGATGCTCTGACTATTTATCTGGTCTGTCTGCAGACCCTCCTCAAGAATACTTTTTCTACAGGCTTCAAAACACTTACAATTCACTTGTGCCTCTTAGAGGCCAGCTTACCTGAAGCACTTCCTATTTGTTGAGCTTGGGAGTCAGAGGTTTTGTCCAAATAACTTTTCTTTCTTTCTTTTCTTTTCTTTTTTTTGCCACACCATATGGCATGCAGGATCTTACTTCCCTGACCAGGGATTAAACCCATGCCCCATGCAGTGGAAGCCTGGAGTCTTAACCACTGGACCACCAGGGAAGTCTCCAACTTTTCTGTTGTATGTTAAATATAGGGCAAAAAAAGTAGACTGGGAGAAGAGGGTAATACTTCTTTTGGTTTGTTTCATTTCCTTAAAAACACTGAATATTTCTAATTATAAAGGTAGCACAAGTCTGCTGTAAAAAATTCAAATATTTATGGGAGCACAGAAAGTATAAGATGGAAACCTATTTTATAATTCCAACCCTGCAAGATAACCTCTGATTACAGTTTAGGGTATAAGCTTCAGTTTTCTGTGAGCTGAGCAGCTCACCAAACAAACTAATGGCAAAGCCCCCCAGTCAGATGACATCACTGAGATTGGGGCACAGCCAAAACCTGTAATCACTATGGATGGTTTAAAAGATAACTAATCTCCAGAATTTGATTTGCCAGATGCTGGTACAGCATGATTTAACTGCTAACATTATTTATACAGCACTTGCAGGTCTAAGATTAGCTGTGACTGTCAAATGGGATACAGAAAGGCGAATGTCCCAGCAGAGGGGGAGCAAAGAGTCCCAGGAGTTGAAGGGGGTGGGACACAGCTAACTGTGTGGGGAGGCCTTCCCCAGGCCCCGCCCCGCTCTGTCTAGTTAATAACCTCCCACGTCAGGGACTCGGACCCGCCACTTTGGTGGTATCTGCTGTAATAACTCCCCAGTTCTCTCTCTGCTGCTGGACTGACTGAAAGCCCCACACTGTAGTCAGTTCCTAGCAGGCACTCAAAATATTACAGGTTTGCTGAGTGACTAAGAAAAGGAATGAATTGAAGGAGGAGTAGGGGAAGAGAGACAGGGTTTCAAGGGGCCAAGGCGGTGGAAAACTAGAGGGAAAGGAAGAGGCCCTAAGAGTTTGGGAATACCAATTTAGCTTCAGCGTGGCACTTCTGTGCTAGGAGAAAAAGAGATTAAGTGGAATTAGAGGACGCCCCTGGTGGCCCAGTGGTTAAGACTCCTCACTCCCAATGCAGGAGGCCTGGATTCGATCCCTGATCAGGGAACTAGATCCCACACGCCACAGCTAAGACCCAGAGCAGCCAACTAAACAAAAATTAAAAAAAAAAAAAAAAAATAACGGAATTAGGCTGAACGTGGAGAGCCCTGAATCCCAGCTGAGGCAGGAGGGGTGCCTGGAAGATTTCTGAGCAGGGGAAGGAGATCAGAGCTGTGCTTGACCAGGCCACAGGAGGGAGGGAGAGGAGCAAGAAGGAGAGGCCAGGAAGTGGGAAAGCCAGAAGGAAGACATTAAGGCCTAACTACGGGAAAGGATGCTGGAGACAGACAGGGCTGATCCTGGCAGCGCTCAGCGTTACCATCTTTCCAAAAGGAAAGGTCAGTTTCAGATGCAAATTCCTATATACAGAGTGGATAACCAACAAGGTTCTACCGTATAGCACAGGGAGCTATATTCAATAGAAAATGTTAGTCGTTCAGTCATGTCCGACTCTTTGCGACCCCATGGACTGCAGCCTGCCTGGCTCCTCTGCTCATGGGATTCTCCAGGCGAGAACACTGGAGTGGGTTGCCATTTCTTTCTCCAGGGGATCCTCCCGACCCAGCGACTGAACTCATGCTTCCTGAATTCCAGGCAGATTCTTTACCATCTGAGGCACCAGGGAAGCCCACATTCAATATCTTATGATAAGCCATAATGCAAAAGAATGTGAAAATGGACATATATATATACACATTATATATAATACTGAATCACTTTGTTGTATACCTGCAACTAACAAAACAATGTAAATCAGCTATACTTAAATAAAATAAATTTTAAAATACACTAAAAAAAAATGTCACAGGACTTCCCTGGCAGTCCAATGGTTAACACTTCACCTTCAGGTGCAAAGGGTGCAGGTTCAAATCCTGGTCAGGGAGCAAAGATTCCACATGCTTCCGGGCAAAAAAACCAAAACAAAAAACAGAAGCAATATTGTAACAAATTTAGCACAGACTTTTTAACAAATGGTCCATGTCAAACACATCTTAAAAAAAAAAAAGAGGTAAATCGGACACAAATATTTAGGAAGGACATAATCTCCGGACTCAGAATAGTTCTCAGAAGTGGCCATTTGGCAGGTTAATCCTGGCCATGGTTTGAAGCGCAGGGCCCCCATTGGGAACATGGGGATGGTAACAATGGTGCCCCATAGGATCACCAACAGAAATAAAAGAGTCATTGCTATGTCTGGCTCATCATAAGCACTCAATAAACATTAGCTGTTAGTACTTAAATTATTTTCCCTTTTCATTGTGGATCCATAAAACCTGCCACGACCCAATCCTTAAGAATTGCTGTTCACAGGGGTTGACACTGGGGGCTCCGTGAGGTCCTCACTGCAGAGCTCTGGCAAGAGGTGTGTCTGGGGTGGGGTGCTGCCATTCACACAGTCTTCAGTGTAAACGGGGCTTCACAGCAGGTGCTATGCAGTGCATAGCCTCCCCAGACCCATGACCTATGAGGTGGCCTTGACTAAATGAACATAGACAATGTAGAAAAAGGCACAATGAGAACTGGTCCAAGGCTTTGGACCCCAGGGTCAGGGCAATGATCAATTAGAAATGACACTTGGGCTTCCCTGGTGGCTCAGGGATAAAGGGTCTGCCTGCCAATGCCAGAGATTGGGGTTTGATCCCTGGTCTGGGAAGATCCCACGTGCTGCACAGCAACTAAGCCCTTGGGCCACAACGACTGAGTCTGTGCCCTAGAGCCTGGGGGCTGCAGTGACTGAAGTCCACGTGCCCCAGAGTCTGCTCAGTAAGGAGAGAAGCCACCACAAGGAGAGGCCTGCACGCCACAACTACCACGTGGCTCCCGCTCACCACAACCGGAGAGAGGCCCGTGCAGCCACGAAGACCCAGCATCAACAAGTAAACAGAAATCATTTTTAAAAAATAAATGCAATTTTAAGCTGCTAATCTTTCAGTGTTCTACGTTGGTTGTAAAATGCCCCTCCCCCTGTCTTTCCTCGAAGAAGTAGAACACTTTAAAATTATTTGGGAGTGAGTGATGGTGGGAGGATGAAAGTAGATCAAAAATTTTTTAAGTTTTTGATTTTTATTACCACGTTCTCATTAGTGCATCTTCAAGATGACACAGCGAATGTGGTGGGCCTGCCTGATGGTCCCCATTGTGGAGACCATTTTTTCAGCCCATGTCAGAGATGTATAAAACACCACAGCCCCAGACTTAACGAGGATTTCATCTTTTCTCCATGGAACAGGTGGAAAAGCAGGCTGCTTGTGAAATTCAGCAGAAACCGTTCCTCCTCTTCTTTCCCCTCTTTTCTTCTTTTAAGGTTGCTTCCGCCTATGGACTGGACAGTAGCTAAAGTGGGACGTTTTGCCTCACAAGCAGACGCAGTTGAGCAACCCGGATGAGCGGCCTCCCACTCACGTCCAAGCGCAGCTGCCCAGGGGTCCCAGCAGCTGGGTTTGCCAACCCCAGGGGCCACACCCATCCTGGAGTTGGTCATGGAGCGCCCCTGCCCGGTTCCCATGCGTTTCCAGCCCTTGACCAGATTCCAACGTCACCTTCATAGAGACGAGGGACTGTGTGTCCACCATCTTCCTCCAGTGCTCAGGTCGGGGGACAGGCTCCAGGAGATAAGATTAGCAAATGTTTCTCTAGTCAATGAGTACGTGATTAGATCTATTGTCCACTGTGTGGGGTTTGCCAGGTTCTTCTGAACAAATCTACCTGTAGCTTCCCCGAGGGCTGGAGCTGGCATTCTCTGAACCCAGGCTGATGCCTGGCATGGAGTCAACGTGCAGTGAGCATCTATGGGATAAATGAGTGTGATACAGGCAGGGGACACTGCTATGACCGGAAGCGGGACTGCGGTGGGGCTGGAGCCAGGGCTCTGCAGCAGCACGTCTTCCCCCAACCACAGCGAAACTGTGGAGGGGCAGATACTGAGGGATCGTAGTTTCTCAGACTCAAAACTGGTACATGAGGGAACACTAAGGAAAGAGCTATTTCTGAACAAAAAATTGAGTTGCCATCTGATCCAGCAATGCCAGATGGCGCAGTGATAGAGAATCCACCTGGCAATGCAGGAGACACAGGAGGTGTGGGTTCGATTCCTGGGTCTGGAAGACTCCCCTGGAGAAGGAAATAGCAACCCACCCCAGTATTCTTGCCTGGAGAATCCCATGGACCTGGTGAACTATAGTCTGGGGGTCACAAAGAGTCAGACACGACTGAGTGACTGAATGCATGGTCCAGCAATTCCACTCCTGGACATATATCTGGACAAAACTCATTCAAAAAGATACATGCACCCTTATGTTCACAGCAGCACTGTTCACAATAGATAAGACACAGAAAACGACCTAGATGTCCACCGACAGATGAATGGCTCAAGAAGATGTGGCTAAAGAAGTTCAGTCGCTCAGTCATGCCAGACTCTTCGCAACCGCAGCACGCCAGGCCTTCCTGTCCATCACCAATTCCCAGAGTTCACCCAAACCCATGTCCATTGAGTCGGTGATGCCATCCAGCCATCTCATCCTCTGTCATCCCCTTCTCCTCCTGCCCTCAATCTTTCCCAGCATCAGGGTCTTTTCCAATGAGTCAGCTCTTCGCATCAGGTGGCCAAAGTATTGGAGTTTCATCTTCAACATCAGTCCTTCCAATGAACACCCAGGACTGATCTCCTTTAGGATGGATAGCTGCTGCTAAGTCACTTCAGTCGTGTCCGACTCTGTGCGACCCCACAGACTCCACCGTCCCTGGGATTCTCCCGGCAAGAACACTGGAGTGGGTTGCCATTTCCTTCTCCAATGCATAAAACTGGTGGATCTAAAGAAGATGTGGATTACTCAGCCATAAAAAGAATGAAATAATGCCATCTGCAGCAACACAATGGAACTAGAGATTATCACACTAAGCGCAGTAGGTCAGAGAAAGACAAACACCGTGTGACATCCCTCATATGTGGAATCTAAAACATGAAACAAACGAACGTATCTATGAAACAGAAACAGACTCACAGACAGACAGCATGTGTGTGGTTGCCATGGAGGAGAGGAGAAGGGGAGGATGGATCGGGATCAGTAGACGTAAACTATTATACATAAGAAGGATAATCAAAAAAAAAAAAAAAGAAGGATAATCAACTAGGTCCTACTGTATAGCACAGAGCACTATCTTCAGTGTCCTGTAATGAACTATAATGGAAAAGAATATGAATATAAAAACATTATATAATGGAATCACTGTGCTATATACATGCAACTAACACAACGTTGTAAATCAACTATATGTCGATAAAATAAATTTTTAAAAAATAGGCTATTATCTGTGTGATCACATAGTGCGCCCCACCCTTAAATTCATGAATATTTGCTGAGCACTCGCTGCGCGTGCATGATAGCAAACAGGTTGGTGGGCAGTGACGATCAGGGCTAACCAGTAACTCAGTGTTTAGCACCGAGGCCCACCCAGTCCCGGGATGCCTGAGAGGTGACCTCGGGAAAGTTCTGTAACTGGCTGATCCTCTTCAAGGACAAAAGTACCTGTGGGGGGTATAGGGAGCAGGAAACGATCAGATGTACCAGGTCCATCAGCAAACTGCACAGACACTGGCTGCTGTTGTGCCCTGCCCGCTTCTGAACCTGGCCCGGTCTGTTTTTTTCTGGCTGTGCTGCGTCTTCGCTACTGTGTGCCGGCCTCTCTCTGTCGAGGAGAGAGGGGATGCTCTCTAGCTGTGGTGCGTGGGCCTCTCACCGCAGTGGATCCTTCCGTTTCAGGGCACAGGCTCCAGGTGCCAGGCGCACCTGCTTAACGGCTCCCTGGCACACGGCGTCTTCCTGGACCAGGGATTGAACCCACGTCTCCTCCACTGGCAGGTGGATTCTTACTCACTGGACCACCACCAGGGAAGCCCTGAACCCGACCTGTTGAACGCTGGAAGGAGGAATTTCTGGGCTTTGTGGGGTGAGTGCTGGGACTAACAGATGAGGTCTGTCTCAGACAGTGTATAGAACAGCAACGTGGTGGCCACATGAAGGAGAGGAAAAGTCGCACTTCCGGTCTGTGATACCCAAAGAACTCTGGCTTGAAGGAGTCTCCCGGGGCTGGTCACCACCCTCTCCCAGCAGGAGAGCCTTCTGATTCTCTTGAAGCTGTAGGACCACAACCCAAGGTGGATCAAGGGGAAAAGCAGCAGCTGCTGAAAGGGCAGGATTCGGAGGAGTGGGTGGAGAGGCAGCCTTCCGCCCCCTCCCGACCCTGGAGGCCCTCCAGGCTGTGGGAGGAGAGCTGGGCAGGAGCGAGAATGCAGACTGCTGCTCCGGGCGCCTGCTTTATCACCCCAGGACCCGGGGAGGGACCGGAAGCGCCTTGGCCAGATGGGTCAAATAAGGGCAGGGCCGAAGTGTCAGTCATATAGCCCACATCTGGCTCTTTGTACTCCTTGTCAGACAACAGAACAGCTGGCGACATGAGCGGACCTCTCTGAAATTCAGCCTCAAAACCCGAAGGCCCAGAGGAGGCTGCAAGAGTGAGGACTTATTGTTGAACTCAGGGGTGTCATGCCCCACACTGCAGAGCAGGAGTGGGCCGTGAGGACGCGCTTTTGCTGTGTAGTCGCTAAGTCATGTCTGGCTCTTTGCAATCCCAGGGACTATAGCCCGCCCGGGTCCTCTGTCCACGGATTCTCCAGGCAAGAATACTGGAGTGGGTTGCCATTACCTCCTCCAGGGGATCTTCCCGACCCGAGGACTGAACCCACCTCTCCTGCACTGGCAGATGGGTTCTTAACCGCTGAGTAACCCGGGAAGCCCAGGATGTGCTTTGCCCAGGCGCTAAGAGTTCCTCGGCCCCTCTGTCCCAGGGTGACATTTGCTATCAAGCAGCCCCCATGGCTGGAAGGAGAAAGGCCCCCTTCTGGGGTGGGCTTGCAGTTCACAGGAAAGGCTTTTGGCACCTAGAATCCTGTTGGTGACCACTTCCCTGTCCCCCTCCCCTGTCACGCCCCCTGTCCCCCCACCCCAGGAAAGAGGCCTGCATGTGGACCAGAGGACACCCCTTCCTTGTGTGCCCCCCTCCCTGGCTGATATTTGAATCATGTCCCTGAGTGGCTTCCCTGTGACTTGGTTAAAACCTTATCCTCTCATCCCCAAAACTGGCTGAGGCCAAACCCAGAACAAGCAAAAACTTTCTACTTAGTATCAAGTCACTTTATGAAAACAGGAGTCTCAATTGATAAAGAGAAGCAACACTGATAACAGGACATTTTTTCAAAAACCTTTCAACCTGAAATCGCTTGACCTGGTTGCTACTGCTGCTGCTGCTGCTGCTGCTAAGTCACTTCGGTCGTGTTCAACTCTGTGCGACCCCAGAGATGGCAGCCCACCAGGCGCCCCCGTCCCTGGGACTCTCCAGGCAAGAACTGGAGTGGGTTGCCATTTCCTTCTCTAATGCATGAAAGTGAAAAGTGAAAGTGAAGTCGCTTCAGTCCTGTCCGACTCTTAGCGACTCCATGGACTGCAGTCCACCAGGCTCCTCTGACCTGACTGCTACCAAACTATAAATGGTAAACAAGAGCGCTCCGCCACTCGGAGAAAATTTAACAGCGCAGCAAAAGCCTGCAAGGCAGAAACCATGAGCTGACCTGAGGGAGGGGGCCCAGCAGGGGCTTTCCGGAAAGAAAGAGGAATAATTGGTAGACTGCATATGCCTGGAGGGGTCACAGCCTCAGCAGAAAAAAAGCAGAGACGCCAGTGAACTGAGCGCTGCAGAGAGAAGAAAGTGGGGCTGGTACGAAACAGCGCTGGCAGGCCAGAGTTTCTACATGGGCGGTGGGGTGCGGTGGGGGAGAGGGTTGGGATAGTTGCCAGATTAACAAGCAGGATGCCCCAGTTATACTGGGACTTCAAATAAACAATGCCTATGTGGTTTATACTTAGTTAAATAAATACAACTTGGTCTCTTTCAGCACAAACTGGCTGGAGCCACAGCCCAGGGAGTTCATTTTCACCCCCGCCCCCATAGACTGGCCTCCTAGGGCAGAGAGCAGAGTGAGGAGGGGGTCCGAAGGGGCAAACAAGGACCCCAACACACTAAGCCAGCTACCCACCCTCTCTGAGCCCTGACCTGAGGGAGTGCAAGGGCCTGGGCCTCGGAGCCAAACCCACGATTATCAGGCTGATTGTACTTCCGTTGGTCCCCCCAATACACTGGCTCAATAAAAAATGTGGAACTGAGGTAGGAGACGGTGGGCCTCTGGGCTGGACACCTGGTGTTTGTCAAGTGGAGTAAAACAACCTCTGTTCTCACTCAGACACTCCAAGGACAAAGCTAGTGGAGAAGCTGAGCTCTGCTAAGAGATAAGGTGTCCACTCCAGAGGTGAGAAACCTTTCCTGCCCACACAAGCACAAGAAGGCTTCTTGGGGATGGAAAAGGGAGCTGACCCCCACCCCATAGTAAGTGCGGACATATACTCATAGGCCTCTGTCGCGGGATCCATCTTAGAAAAAAGTTGCACACACATTTTGGGGAGGGTCCACGGACCAGAACTGTACATGGAACAACAGACCGGTTCCAAATCGGGAAAGGAGTACGTCAAGGCTGTATACTGTCACCCTGCTTATTTTCAACTTATATGCAGAATACGTCATGAGAAACGCTGGGCTGGATGAAGCACAAGCTGGAGTCAAGATTTCCAGGGAAAATATCAGTAATCTCAGATACACAGATGATACCACCCTTATGGCAGAAAGTGAAGAAGAACTAAAGAGTCTCTTGATGAAAGTAAAAGAGGAAAGCGGAAAAGTTGGCGTAAAGCTCAAAAGTTCAGAAAAGATCATGGCATCTGGTCCTATCACTTCATGGCAGATAGATATGGAAAACAGAGGAAACAGTGACCGACTTCATTTTGGGGGGCTACAAGACCATGGTGACTGCAGCCATGAAATTAAAAGACGCTTACTCCTTGGAAGAAAAGTTATGACCAACCTAGACAGCATATTAAAAAGCAGAGACATTACCTTGCCAACAAAGGTCCGTCTAGTCAAGGCTATGGTTTTTCCAGTAGTCACGTATGGATGTGAGAGTTGGACCATAAAGAAAGCTGAGAGCCAAAGAATTGATGCTTTTGAACTGATTCTCCAACTGTGGTGTTGAAGAAGACTCTTGAGAGTCCCTTGGACTGCAAGGAGATCCAACCAGTCTAAGCTAAAGGAAATCAGTCCTGAATATTCACTGGAAGGACTGATGTGGAAGCTGAAACTCCAATACTTTGGCCACCTGATGTGAAGAACTGACTCATCTGAAAAGAATCTGATGCTGGGAAAGATTGAGGGCAGGAGGAGAAGGGGATAAGAGAGGATGAGATGGTTGGATGGCATCACCAACTCAATGGACATGGGTTTGGGTGGACTCCGGGAGTTGGTGATGGACAGGGAGGGCTGGTGTGCTGCGGTTCAAGGGGTCGCAAAGAGTCGGACATGACTGAGCAACTGGACTGAACTCAACTGAGTGAGGAGGTGCACAGTAAGGAGGTGATGTTAATCACTTATACAGGACAGTCCTTCCAGGTCTTCATTTACCTTTGGCCAATTATCTTGTTTCTTTCTTAACACCTAACTGGTCCGTTCAGTTCAGTTCAGTTCAGTCACTCAGTTGCGTCAACTCTTTGGGACCCCATGAACCGCAGCACACCAAGCCTCCCTGTCCATCATCAATTCCCAGAGTCCACCCAAACCCATGTCCATTGAGTCGGTGATGCCATCCAACCATCTCATCCTCTGTCGTCCCCTTCTCCTCCGGCCCTCAATCTTTGCCAGCATCAGAGTCTTTTCAAATGAGTCAGTTCTTCGCATCAGGTGGCCAAAGTATTGGAGTTTCAGATTCAGCATCAGTCCTTCCAATGAATATTCAGGACTGATTTCCTTTAGAATGGACTGGGTGAATCTCCCTGCATTCCAAGGGACTCTCAAGAGTCTTCTCCAACACCACAGTTTGAAAGCATCAATTCTTCAGCACTCAGCTTTCTTTATAGTCCAAGTCTCACATCCATATGTGACTACTGGAAAAATCATAGTTTTGACTAGATGGACCTTTGCTGGCAAAATAATTCTCTGCTTTTTAATATGCTATCCAGGTTGGTCATAACTTTCCTTCCAAGGAGTAAGCGTCTTTTAATTTCATGGCTGCAGTCACCATCTGCAGTGATTTTACAGCCCAAGAAATAAAGTCTGTCACAGTTTCCTTTGTTTTCTCATCTCTCTGCCTTGAAGTGATGGGACCAGATGCCATGATCTTAGTTTTTTTAGTGTTGAGTTTTAAACCAGCTTTTTCGCTCTCCTCTTTCACTTTCATCAAGAGGCTCTTTAGTTCTTCCTCACTTTCTGCCATAAGGGTGGTGTCATCTGTGTATCTGAGGTTACTGATACTTCCCCTGGCAATGTTGACTCCAGCTGTGCTTCATCCAGTCCAGCGTTTCTCATGATGTACTCTGCATAGAAGTTAAATAAGCAGGGTGACAATATACAGCCTTGACGTACCCCTTTCCCAATTTGGAACCAGTCCGTTGTTCCATGTCTGGTTCCAACTGCTGCTTCTTGACCTGCATACAGTTTTCTCAAGAAGCAGGTCAGGTGGTCTGGTCTTCCCATCTCTTGAAGAATTTTCAATAGTTTGTTGTGATCCAGACAGTGAAAGGTTTTGGTGTAGTCACAGCAGAAGTAGATGTTTTTCTGGAACTCTCTTGCTTTATGTTCCAATGGATATTGGCAATTTTACCTTTCATTCCTCTGCCTTTTCTAAATCCAGCTTGAACATCTGGAAGTTCAAAGTTCATCTACTGTTGAAGCCTGGCTTGGAGAATTTTGAGCATTACTTTGCTAGCGTGTGAGATGAGTGTATTGGAGAAGGAAACAGCAACCCACTCCAGTGTTCTTGCCTGGAGAATCCCAGGGACGGGGGAGCCTGGTGGGCTGCCGTCTATGGGGTTGCACAGAGTCGGACACGACTGAAGTGACTTAGCAGCAGCAGAGATAAGTGAAATTGTGCAGAAGTTTGAACATTTTTTGGCATTGTCCTTCTTTGGGACTGGAATGAAAACTGAGCTTTTCCAGTCTTGTGGCCACTGCTGAGTTTTCCAAATTTGAGGACACAATGTGTGTAGCACTTAAACAGCATCACGTTTTAGGATTTAAAATAGCTTGACTGGAATTCCATCACCTCCACTAGCTTTGTTCATAGTGATGCTTCATAAGACCCACTTAATTTTGCATTCCAGGAGGTTGGGCTCTAGGTGAGTGATCACACCATGTGGTTATCTGGGTCACAAAGATCTTTTTTGTATAGTTCTTCTGTGTATTCTTGCCACCTCTTCTTCATATCTTCTCCTTCTGTTAGGTCCATACCATTTCTGTTCTTTATTGTGCCCATCTGCATGAGATATTCCCTTGGTATCTCTAATTTTCCAGAAGAGACCTCTAGTCTTTCCCATTCTATTGTTTTCCTCTATTTCTCTGCATTGATCACTGAGGAAGGTTTTCTTATTCTTTGTTATTTCTTATTCCTTGCTAGTCTTTGGAACTCTGCATTCAAATGGGTATATCTTTGCTTTCACCCTTTGCCTTTCACTTCTCTTCTTTTCACAGCTATTTGTAAGGCCTCCTCAGACGACTATTTTGCCTTTTGCATTTCTTTTTCTTGGGGATGGTCTTGATCACTGCCTCCTGTACAATGTCACGAACCTCTGTCCAATTCTTCAGGCACTCTATCAGATCTAATCTCTTGAATCTATTTGTCACTTTCACTGTATATTTGTAAGGGATTTGATTTAGTTGATACCTGAATGGTCTAGTGGTTTTCCCTACTTTCTTCAATTTAAGTCTGAACTTGGCAATAAGGAGTTCATGATCTGAGCCACAGTCAGCTCCCAGTCTTGTTTTTGCTCACTGTACAGAGCTTCTCCATCTTTGGCTGCAAAGAATATAATCAATCTGATTTTGGTGTTGACCACCTGGTGATGTCCATGTGTAGAGTCTTCTCTTGTGTTGTTGGAAGAGGGTGTTCGCTATGACCAGTGCGTTGTCTTGGCAGAACTTTGTTAGCCTCTGCCCTGCTTCATTCTGTACTCCAAGGCCAAATTTGCCTGTTACTCCAGGTGTTTCTTGACTTCCTACTTTTGCATTCCAGCCCCCTATGGTGAAAAGGACATCTTTTTTGGGTGTTAGTTCTAGAAGGTCTTATAGGTCTTCATAGAATTGTTCAACTCAGCTTCTTCTGTGTTACTGGTCAGGGCACAGACTTGGATTACTGTGATATTGAATGGTTTGCCTTGGAAACGAACAGAGATCATTCTGTTGTTTTTGAGATTGCTCCCAAGTACTGCATTTTGGACCCTGGTTGACTATGATGGCTACTCCATTTCTTCTAAGGGATTCTTGCCCAAAGTAGTAGATATAATGGTCATCTGAGTTAAATTCACCCATTCCAGTTCATTTTAGTTCACTGATTCCTAGAATTTCGATGTTCACTCTTGCCATCTCCTGTTTGACCACTTCGATTTGCCTAGATTCATGGACCTGACATTCTAGGTTCCTATGCAATATTGCTCTTTACAGCATCGGACCTTGCTTCCATCACCAGTCACATCCACAACTGGGTGTTGTTTTTGCTTTGGCTCCATCCCTTCATTCTTTCTGGAGTTATTTCTCCAGTGATCTCCAGTAGCATATTGGACACCTACCGACCTCAGGAGTTCATCTTTAAGTGTCCTATCTTTTTGCCTTTTCATTCTCAAGGCAAGAATACTGAAGTGGTTTGCCATTCCCTTCTCCAGCTGACATTTTGTCAGAACTCTCCACCATGACCCGTCCGTCTTGAGTGACCCTACTCAGCATGGCTTAGTTTCATTGAGTTAGACAAGGCTGTGGTCCATGTGATCAGTTTGATTTGTTTTCTGTGACTGTGGTTTTTATTCTGTCAGCCCTCTGACAGAGAAGGATAAGAGGCTTATGAAAGCTTCCTGATGGGAAAGACTAATAGAACAAGACCCAGTTTCCCTCACACTC
This sequence comes from Capra hircus, assembly GCF_001704415.2. Taxonomy (NCBI): domain Eukaryota; kingdom Metazoa; phylum Chordata; class Mammalia; order Artiodactyla; family Bovidae; genus Capra; species Capra hircus. The sequence continues at coordinate 361,908 of NC_030818.1, forward strand.
AGTCTCTCCCATATATTATAATGTGTCTCTAATAATAAACTTTGTGTCTGTTTGCAGTTTTTGCCTCCTTGAAACATTCTTGCTTTCAAACAGGATCAAGAACTCAGGCCACTTTGCTTCTAGCCCCTGGTGGTCTAGTGGCTAGAATTCTTGTTTTTCCAGGTTCAGTTCAGTTCAGTTCAGTCGCTCAGTCGTGTCTGACTCTTTGCAACCCCATGAATCGCAGCACGCCAGGCCTCCCTGTCCATCACCATCTCCCGGAATTCACTCAGACTCATGTCCATCGAGTCCGTGATGCCATCCAGCCATCCCATCCTTGGTCGTCCCCTTCTCCTACTGCCCCCAATCCCTCCCAGCATCAGAATCTTTTCCAGTGAGTCAACTCTTCGCATGAGGTGGCCAAAGTACTGGAGTTTCAGCTTCAGCATCATTCCTTCCAAAGAACACCCAGGGCTGATCTCCTTCAGAATGGACTGGTTGGATCTCCTTGCAGTCCAAGGGACTCTCAAGAGTCTTCTCCAACACCACACTTCAAAAGCATCGATTCTTCGGCGCTCAGCCTTCTTCACAGTCCAACTCTCACATCCATACATGACCACAGGAACCCAGGTTTAATTCCTGGGCTGGGATCTAAGATCTCTCTTCAGGACTGCTCACAGCTCTCCTTCCAAGATCAGAACCTGTGTACACACTTCAGCCACAAAAGTTGCAAGAAGCCTGAAGGGCTTTATAGCCCTCCATCACCCCCTTCAGCTTGCACCCATTTTTTGATTTGAGCATTTGACTTTTTCTCAATAGAAGTGCTTTGCAAAGGCACCTTTCCCAGCAGACTGTGACCCCCTGGTCCTTTCTGTTACTTGCGTGCTCAGCTGCTCAGTTGTGTCTCACTCTTTGCAGCCCCTGCCAGGCTCCTCCGTCCACGGGATTCTCCAGGAAAGAATACTGGAGTGGGCTGCCATCTCCTTCTCCAGGGGATCTGCACAACCCAGGACTGAACTGTGTCTCCTGCACTGGTAGGTCAATTCTTTCCCAGTGAGCCACCTGGGAAGTCCAGTCCTTTCTGAAAGTTGAGCACTAATGCACCCAGAAAACAGAGCTCCAGATTCAGACTATGAATCTTCACCATTATCTCCTAACTCTCCACCATGCTCTCAAAACCAGCAGAATGTCAGGATCTCCAGGGAAGCTTTTAAAACTCTGATGCCTGTGTTTCACCCAGAGGTTGAATTTATTGGCCAGCAGTACAGCTTAGATATTGGGATTTTAAAAAATCTCCCCTAGTGATTCTAGAGGAATTGGGGTCAGACCTAATTCCTAGGGTATTAGGGAATGGATCCATCTGGTGGACCAAATCATCTTGGGGGTGGGGGGCTCCTGCCTGGGAACCCTGATATTTTAAATGCACTGTGGCTTGGGAGCCTGGGATGAACAAGACCTATGATATCAGAGTTCAGTTCTGGCTCAGCCACTCAGAAGCCAGGTGACCGTGTACCAGTCACTTGTCCTTTCTTGTTCTGGCTGCACCACAGAGGCATGTGGGACCTTATTAATAGTTCTTTGATCGGAGATTGAACCTGCATCCCTCACAGTGGAAGTCCAGAGTCTTAACCACTAGACCACCAGAAATTCCCTTCCCCAGGCGCGTGTCCTTCTGAGACTTGCTCTCCTGGTCTGTGAAGGAAGACGTGTAACGCCTACCCCTCTCAGCCAGCAGAGGAGCGCAGGGCCCAGGTGCACGACAACCCAGAACGGCTGATCTGCTTTGCTTCCAAGGCACAGCCAGTCACGCCTGGACTGCCACAGGCACACACACGGAACTGATTATGCTGACTTGGCTCATTCAGCCTCTGGCAGGGAAACAGGAATCTATGTTTACCCAAGCAAGGGTGGTTTTCCTTCTCTTTCCCCTTTGGCAGCACGCCAAGTGTCACAGACAGGCTGAGGGGACACTTTCTGGCCAGAGTGGTAAAGTTTGGCCCCCGTATCTGGGGCTGGCTCTCTGCAAGGGCCAGCCGTGGCTTTCACAAGACCCAGGAGAGATGCTCTGTCCCCAAGTTTAACTCCTCTGCCCTGCCACCCACAACACACATCCTCCAGCCCCCTAATACTTGAAATCCTATTAATTTTAGCCATTCTTTTCAGGAAGAAACATTTCCTTTAAAAAAGTGACCATCTCAGACTTTTCTGTGGTCCGGTGGTTAAGAATCCACCTGCCAATGCAGGGGACATGGGTTCGATCCCTGGTCTGGGAAGACCCCCCCAAGCCATGGGGCGGCTAAGGCCATGCGCCACAACTATGGAGCCCATGAGCTGCGACTGCTGAAGCCCGTGAGCCGAGAGCCCGCGTTCCACGACAGGAAAAGCCGCCTCAATGAGGAGCCTGTGCACCGCAATGAAGAGCAGCCCTTCTCACCACAACCAGGGAAAGCCTGAGTGTAGCAGCGAAGACCCAGCACAGCCAACAATTAAGTAAATAAATAAATCATTAAAAAAAAAAAAGTCACCATCTCTAAGGTCCGAACACCTTAGTCAGCACCGTTTGTCCATATCTTTCCCAAGTGACAAGAGGGCAAAGAATTCCCTCCGAAAGCAGAGTACATGGATCTTTCCCTCCTTCTTGCACTAAGCACACCTAAAAACACAGGGTATTACATATGAAAGGAACTTTTAAAAAAACTATGAAGAGTGGAGAGACAGTAGTCTGACTAGGGACCCCGGGGACCTAAGAACAACATGGTGATGAATTCCCTGAGTGTCCTTTTGTTCAGGGCATCCCAGATTTGGAAATGCTAACAGGCAAAGACAAAAAACAACAACAAAAGCCTGTTACCTCTAATCAAAGGACTAGGAAAGGGCAGCTGGGCAAGACAGAAGGCTTTTAAACAGTAAACTGCTCCTCTCCAGGCAAACAATCCAGAAAAAGCCATGGCCCCATCCCCACCCATGCCAGCAAAGGTCAAGTGGGCAACCTAGAGTTGAACCCTGACCAGGCCATAAAGAGGTGCCACAAATGCTCCACTGGGTGGTATCAGAGAAGGCCAAGAAGAGAGGTGGCATTTTCACCTCACTGGCTGCTGTTAGTAAAGCCCATATGGGATGCCTACACTTTTATTCCCACACAGCATGAATGAGGCATCTCTCCTTGTCCCCAGCAGGGTGGTATGAGAGGAGAACCAGTGGAGAGTCAGAGATTTCACTGCTCCCCTAGGGTCAGTGGCAGTCAGGTGGGAACTGTCATAAAGTAATCGGGCACTCTTACCCTTTCCCCAGCCAGAACTCCCACCCTACCTCTGACTGGCATCCCACCCTTAGATGTCAATGGAGGTTGAGTGGGGAACTCATGGCTTTCCTCATAGCTCAGCTGGTTAAGGATCCACCTGCATGTGGGAGACCTGGGTTGGATCCCTGGGTTGGGAAGGTCCCCTGGAGAAGGAAAAGGCTACCCACTGGGGAACCTAGAATTCTACCCCCACGGCAGTTCAGAGGAAACTACGTAAAACAAAAGACACATAAGGGTCAGTCACATAATACTCTCAATGTCTAGGTTTCAATAAAAAAAAAAATTCTGTCTCAAACTGAATGAAATACAAAAACCAAGATAACAGAAAGTTATTCAAAAAAGCTTTTAAAGAAGGAATCACAAAAATACTTCAATGAGGGACTTCCCTGGTGGTCCAGCGGCTAAGACTCCGACTTCCAATGTGAGGTGCCTGGTTCAGTCCCTCGTTGGGGAACCAGATCCCACATGCCACAACTAGGAGTTCTCATACCATAACTCAAAGATCCCACACGTCGCAAATAAACAACCCACATGCCGCAACAAAGACTGAAGATCCTGCATGCCACAACCAAGGCCTGGTGCAGTGAAATAGATATTTAAAAAAGACTTCACTGAATATGAAATTCATGAATAAAATAGGAAGCCTTTTAGCAAATACATATAAAGTCTCAGTAAAGAACTAGAAGAGTGAGAAGAGAAACAAATGGGAACTTTTGAACTAAAAAATACAATAATCAAAATAAAAAACTCAGTGGATGGGCTCAATAGCAGAATGAAGGGGCAGAGGAAAGAATAAGTGAACCAGAAGATAGAGCAATAGGAAATTATCCAATCTGAACAACAGAAAAAAATGAACGGAGTCTCTGCAACCTGTAGGACTATTACTAAAGATCTAACATTTGTATCATCAGAGTTCTGGAAGGAAAAGACAAAGAGGGCAAGGCTGAAAAAGCACTTAAAGAAATAAAGGCTGATAACTCCCCAAATATGACAAAAGATAAAAACCTACAAAGTAAAACACCTGAACGAATCCAAAATAAGATAAGCTCAAACATATCCACACCAAGACACATTACAGTCAAACTTCTGAATCCTAAAGACAAAATAAAAAGAGTTTTTAAAGCACTAAGAGAGACGATACCTTGCTTACAGGGGAAACCAATTCAAATGACAGTGAATTTCTAGAAGGAAGTGGCACATTTTCCTAAGTGATAAGAGAGAAGGGCTGTCAACTCAGAATTCTTCTGGAATGAAAGGAAAACCAAAATATTTTCATACTAAGAGATTTGTCATCAGCAGATCTACTCTGAAAGAACAGCCAAAGGATATTCTGCAAATGGAATGGAAACAATAAAAAATAAAGCCTAAATCATTAGGAGGAAGAAAAAAACACAGAAAACAAAAATGTCGATCAATACAATAGAATTTCTTCTCCTTTTCTAAACTATGTCTGATGTTTGGAGAAAAACTGCAACACTGATGTGATTTTATATACGATGAAGAAATATTTAAGATAATTATGCTTAATTGGGGAGCTAAAGGGACTTAATCAGTAACTTCAGATATGCAGATAGTACCACCCTTTTGGCAGAAAGTGAAGAAGAACTAAAGAGCCTCTTGATGAAAATGAAAGAGGAGAGTGAAAAAGTTGGCTTAAAGCTCAACATTCAGAAAAAAGATCATGGCATCCGGTCCCATCACTTCATGGCAGATAGATGGGGCAACAGTGGAAACAGTGGCTGACTTTATTTTTCCGGGCTCCAAAATCACTGCAGATGGTGACTGCAGCCATGAAATTAAAAGACACTTACTTCTTGGAAGGAAAGTTATGACGAACCTAGACAGCATATTAAAAAGCAGAGACATTACTTTGTCAACAAAGGTCCATCTAGTCAAGGCTATGGTTTTCCAGTGGTCATGTATGGATGTGAGAGTTGGACTATAAAGAAAGCTGAGCACCGAAGAATTGATGCTTTTGAAGTGTGGTGTTGGAGAAGACTCTTGAGAGTCCCTTGGACTGCAAGGAGATCCAACCAGTCCATCCTAAAGGAGATCAGTCCTGGGTGTTTATTGGAAGGAATGATGCTGAGGCTGAAATTCCAATACTTTGGCCACCTGATGCAAAGAACTGACTCACTGGAAAAGACCCTGATGCTGGGAAAGATTGAGGGCAGGAGGAGAAGGGGATGAGAAAGGATGAGATGGCTGGATGGTATCACCAACTCAACGGACATGGGTTTGGGTGAACTCCCAGAGTTGGTGATAGAGAGGGAGGCCTGGCGTGCTGCAGTTCATGGGGACGCAAAGAGTCGGACACGAATGAGTGACTGAACTGAAATGAAAGGGACTTAAAAGGAAGTAGGAATTATATAATTCACTTGAACTGGTAAAACATCAACACCTAATAGACCACTAATCACATTAAATATAAATAACCTAAATACTTCTATTAAAATACAAAGATTGGCAGAGTAGATTAAAGAAACATGACCCAACTATCTGCCATTTATAAAAAAATTCACTCCAAATAAAATGATACAGGCAAGTTGAATATAAAAGATAGAAAAACAAAATCATACAACCACAACGAAAAGAAAAGCAGGATGCCTACATTAACATCAGATAAAGCAGATTTCAAAACAAGGAAAATTACCAGTAAGACATATTATGTAATGACAAAAGTCCGTCTACCAAGAGGACATCGCAGTCTTAAATGAGTATGAGCCAAAGCAAAGAGCTGCAAAGTATGTGAAGCAAAACCCAAAAGGCCTGAAAGGAGACGTAAAGAAATCAACAGTTATAGCAAAGACTTCAACATCTCTCTTTCAACAACTGAAAAAAGAACTGGGCACAAAATAAACCAGGATATGGAAGAACTTGATAAGACTGCCAATGAAGAGTCTAGGCTACATCTATAGAACATTCCACCCAACAGCAGCAGAACACACATCCTTTCCAAATGATGATGGGCGATAAACTAAGATAAACCACATCGTGAGCCATAAAGCCAGTCTCAACAAATTTAAAAGAACTAAAGTGGTGCAGTATGTATTCCCAGATTACCATGGAAATAAATATAAATTAATAACAGAAGGTAACTAGAAATTTCCCAAATACTTGCACACTAACAGCTAAATAGTCTATGGAGCAAAGGCAGAGTCTCAAGGGAAACTTTTAAAAATACACTGAGAGTGAAAATGAAGTTACAATATATCAACCTATGTGGGACATAGTTGACACAGTTTTGAGAGGAAATTTTAGTTAGTAGTCTGTGCTCATGAGATAGAAAAAGAAGAGCAAGCCAAACCCAAAACAAAAAGAAGGAAGAAAATAAATATAGGAAATAAATTGAAAAAGGAAAAGCTATAGGGTAAATCTAGTTGTTAAAAAAAATTAATAAAATTGATAAGTCTCTAGCAAGACTGACAAAGAAAAAAAAGACGCAAATTAGTAATATCAGGAATGAAACAGGGAATATAACTACAGACTCTGAAGACGTCAAAAGCATAATGAAATACTGTGTTTGCTACCAGCTAAGCCCACTGTGCTCCTTGCCCTGTGGGAGTCTAGTGTGCAACAGCTGCACACCGCAGCCTCCTCCGTAGTTTCTGCAGCCTGCTGCCTGCATGGGTTGCTCTGAGGGACCCTGCAGACAGCCCTTTCCAGTGGACACTCAGGTCTAGTATGCTGTCCCCAATCTAGGCTCCAGACAAGTGTACGCAGTGCCTCTGGAAAGCCCCAGGGCACAGTGGCCAGAGTCCACACTGGCCAAGTCATAATGTCCACCCACAACAAGCTGCAGAATAAAGAGCATGTGATTGTGGCCCGTCACAGGGCCAAGGTCAAGTTCCCAGGCTGCCAAAAGATCCACATCTCCGAGATGTGGGGACTGACCAAGTTTACTGTAGATGAGTTTGAAGACACGGTGACAGAAAAGCAGCTCATCCCAGATAGCTGTGTGGTTAAATACATCCTAATCATGGCCCCTGGACAAGTGGCAGGCTCTGCACTCACAACAGCCTTGGCACTGTCCCCTCCTTACTCATGCCCACCAATAAATCCTACTTTCCTGGCAAAAAACCGCAAAAATCATAATAATGATAACTAAATACTATGAACAATTCTACATACAAATTCAACAACATAGAGGAAATGGACCAGCTCCTCAAAAAACACAAACTACCACAACTCACAAGTCCTTGGACTACAAGGAGATCCAACCAGTCCATCCTAAAGAAAATCCGTCCTGAATATTCATCGGAAGGACTGATGTTGAAGCTGAAACTCCCAAATACTTGGGCCACCTGATGCGAAGAACTGACTCAGTTGCAAAGACTCTGATGCTGGGAAAGATTGAAGGCAGGAGGAGAAGGGGACGACAGAGGATAAGATGGTTGGATGGCATCACTGACTCAATGGTCATGAGTTTGAGTAAACTCTAGGAGTTCGTGATGGACAGGGAGGCCTAGTGTGCTGTAGTCCCTGGGGTCACAAAGAGTTGGACATGACTGAGCGACTGAACTGAACTGAACCACCACTCACTCAATATGAAATAGATCATTTGAACAGCGCCAGGTAAGGAAATTGAATTTATAATTTAATGAACACCCACAAAACAAATTTCCAGGCCCAAACAATTTCACTGGAGAATTACACCAAATGCTTAAAGAAGAATTAACATCAATCCCACACCCTGTTGTTGTTTCATCTTTAAGTCGTGTCTCTTTGCGACCCCATGGACTGCAGCACCGCCAGCCTCCCTGTCCATCACCAACTCCTAGAGTTTACTCAAACTATCTTCTGGAGTTTGCCCAAGTTCATATCCATTGAACTGGTGAAGCCATCCAACCATCTCAGCCTCTGCCATCCTCTTCTTTTGCCTTCAGTCTTCCCCAGAATCAGGGTCTTTTCCAATGAGCCTGCTGTTTGCATCAGGTAGCCAGAGTACTGGAGCGTCAGCTTCAGCATCAGTCCTTCCAATGATTATTCAGGGTTGATTTCCTTTAGGATTGACTGGTTTAATCTGCTTGCTGTCCAAAGACTCTCAAGAGTCTTCTGCAGGCCAACAATTTGAAAGCATCAATTCTTCAGTGCTCAGCCTTCTTTATGGTTCAACTCTCACATCCACACATGATTACTGGAAAGACCATAGCTTTTTATTACATGGATCTTTGTCAGCAAAAGTGATGTTTTTGCTTTTTAAAACGCTGTCTCGGTTTGTCATAGTTTTCTTTCCAAGAAGCAAGAGTCTCCTAATTTCATGGCTGCAGTCACCCGAGAAGAGAAAATATGTCACTGCTTCCACTTTTTCTCCTTCCATTTGCCAGGAAGTGATGGGACCAGATGCCATGATCTTCGTTTTTTGAATGTTGAGTTTTAAGCCAGCTTTTTCACTCTCCTCTTTCACCCTCATCAAGAGGCTCTTTAGTTCCTCTTCGCTTTCTGCCATTAGAGTGGTGTCATATGCATATCTGAGGTGGTTGATTTTTCTCCTGGAAATCTTGATTCCAGCTTGTGCGTCCCTCAGCCCAGCATTTTGCATGATGTACTCTGCATACAGGTTACAGAAGCAGGGTGACAATATATAGCCTTGACGTACTTCTTTCCCAATTTTGAACCAGTACACTGTTCCATGTCCAGTTCCAACTGTTGCTTCTTGATCTGCACACAGGTTTCTCAGCAGGCAGGTAAGGTGGTCTGGTAATCCCACCTCTTTAAGAATATTCCAGCTTTATGTGATCCACACAATCAAAGGCTTTCAAGTAATTAATGAAACAGAAACTGATGTTTTTCTGGAATTCCCTTGCTTTCTCTATGATCCAACGAATGTTGGCAATTTGATCTCTGGTTCCTCTGCCTTTTCTAAACCCAGCTTGTACATCTGGAAGTTCTCAATTCAAGTACTGCTGAAGCCTAGCTCGAAGCATTTTGAGCACGTCCAGGATCCTCAGAAATACACCTCTGTGTTTCCAGACTCTTTTATTGCTCCAGATAGAGCTGGGGGTGGGGAGATGGGGAGAGGAGGGTAGCTCATGGGGCCACAGTCAGCAAAGGCAGCCGGGAATGGTAGCTGCCCACAGGAAAGAAGTCATACAGGCAGGACTCTTTTTTTTTTTTTTTCAGACTTCATTTATTTTTTGACCTAGGCCCATGGCAGTGAAAGTGCTGAGTCCTAACCACTGGAGCACCAGGGAATTATGAAGACTTTATTATTACTTTATTTAGCTAGTTAGCTTTTGGCCACGCCGCAAGGCATGCAGGATCTTTAGTTCCCTGACCAGGGATCAAACTGGTGTCCCTTGCAGTGGAAGCAGTCTTAACCATTGGAATGCCAGGGAAGTCCCACGACTCATTTTTAAGGGACACTCTACACTGCCTCAGGCCCTGTTTCTAGGCTGATTGATGCCTGAGGACACTTATAGCCAGAGTCAGGCAGAGGGCAGGGGCGGGTGGGTTGATCTCATGCAGGCCCTGTGTTTGACTCTCGAGGAGAGAAACTGTTCCAGCCCACATCTCTTAGATGCAACCTGTGTCCTGCCCAGAAGAGATCCCAGAATCACCTATCTGCCCCCTATTTGATCAACGGAGACATGCAATTTCTGCAACATGACTCTCCCTGCACATTGCAACCGGGCTGAGGACTTACATCTTCAGACTCTCAAAGTGGTTTTTTTTTAACCTAATGCTGTAGATTTCCTGCTAAAGTCTAAGAGCTTCCTTTTTCCTTTGTCCTCAAACTTTCAAAGAACATTGTTTTCATCAACAAATCTTCAAATCATGTGCCCAAATTTTAAAAAAAAGAAAAAAGAGGCTCAAAGGGTGCTTTCACTTCCTGTGTGGAGGCAGCCTGCCCTGAACTGTGCCGAGTGGAAAACAGGCCACCCTTCGGAGGCCATGAATATTCATCACCTCACTGCGCATTCATTAAGCAGCACCGGGACAGAAAAGTACTTTCAGCGAGTTTATGCTCTAATATTCTCCATGAAGACAGCCTGTTCTTGCTTGTAGAAAAGATCATTTTCGAAAACGATAGTGAGGTCGGTCTTCTATGAGCAGCTTTGAAAGCCCTGTGGCTTACAATAGCAAAACAATCCCTTCTCCAAAATAAACAAGGCTTTCCTTTGTATGTCCAAGGAGAGGAAAGACCAGAGCTAAGGCAAACTCTAAGACGTCCACCGGCCCTGAATGCTGACACAACTAGAGCCGTCACCCCCCACCCCCAATCCCTGCACCCAAAAGCAGGTTATAGAGAAAAGGGTGCTTTTCAGACAGTGCTTGCCTGATCCTCAAGTTCCAGCCCGAGACCTAAATCCTGAGGATGGGCCCCATCCCAGAGTGAGCTGGGGCAAAGCTCTAACCCAGTGATGATCAGATATTGCCGGGCCTTGCTTGACTCCCCAGAAGCTAGACAACACCTATGAAGGGCCTGACTGGGAAAAATCCAGAAGACCCCATTAATGTCTGAGGACAGGGAGAAATACAAGCATAAAATCTGCTGCCACAAACACCTATGCATTTTGATTATGAAATGCAATGGTTTTTCTCCAAGCCTAAGACACTCCAACATGCTTAGCTTTTGGTGTAAATGTACGATCTCCGTCCAAACATAAGGTCAACATGTCTCCTCTCTCTCTTCCTCCCTCTCCCCTCTGCCCTGCTCCTTCCCCCACCCCACCCAGTCTTCCCTCAAGACTCATGGAAAATCCATTTTACCATTAAGTGAAAAATGATCTAACGGTGAGTGAAATGGACAAGTGAGTGTAGCGAAAGTCGCTCAGCTGTGTCCGACCCTTTTTGACCCATGGACTATACAGTCCGTGGAATTCTCCAGGCCAGAATACTGGAGTGGGTAGCCTCTCCCTTCTCCAGGGGATCTTCCCAACCCAGTGATAGAACCCAGGTCTCCTGCATTGCAGGCGGATTCTTTACCAGCTGAGCCACAAGGGAAGCCCAAGAATACTGGAGTGGGGACAAAAGGATGAAATAAAATGTTTTAGAATGGAGTGTAGAATTTTCAACCAACTCCGTAAGACATAACTATTCTTCCTTGACTCGGATTCGATTCTTGGGTGGGGAAGATCCCTTGGACAAGGAAACAGCAATGCACTCCAGCATTCTTGCCTAGAAAATCCCATGGACAGAGGACCCTGGCGGGCTATGGTCCATTGGGTCGCAAGTAGAGCTGGACATGACTTAGCAACTAAATAACAACAGCAACAACATCCTTACTTCACTTTAAAACACTGGGACCTAAGGAGGTGACCTGACGTGGCAGCCAGGCCACGCCCGCTGGATCCTGCTGGCTAACAGAGGCTCAGACTGGAAATGGCGACCAAGAGAGCAAGCTGCCCAGCAGCTGGTGGGGCCAAGCTTCCAGGCCTGATGAGCCCAGGGAAAACCTGGGCTTTCGCTGTGGTTAAGAATCTTCCGTGGAACTTCCCTACTCATCCGGGGGTTAAGACTTCGCCTTCCAACGCAGGGGGTGCGGGTCTGGTCCCTGGCCAGGGAACTAAGATCCCACGTGCCTCGGGGCCAACAGGCCTCAACAGAAAACAGAAACTATGGTGTAACAAACGTAAGACTAAAAATCGTCCACACCCCGCGCTGCCCTGGTGGCTCAGCGGTAAGCAATTCGTCTGCCAATGCAAGTGACACAGGTTCCATCCCTGATCCGGGAGGATCCCACGTGCAGAGGGGCAACGAAAGCCGTGCACCAGAACTATTTCGCCTGAGCTCCAGAGCCCAGGAGCCATAACTACTGAAGCCCAGGCACCCTAGAGGTCATGCTCTGCAACAAGAAAAGCCATCGCAATGAGCAGCCCACGCACCAAAACTAGAGAGTAGCCCGCACTTGCCGCCTCTCAGTGCAGGAGACGTAAAAGATTAGAGTTTGATCCCTTGCTCGGAGGGATCCCCTGGAGGCGGGCATACCAACCCACTCCAGTATTCTTGCCTGGAGAATCCGGCGCACAGAGTCAGACAGGACTGAAGCGATTTAGCATGCGCACCTACACAGCAATTAGAGGAAAAGCCCGAACAGCAATGAAGGAAGACCCAACACAGTCAAAAATAAATACAATTATATTTTTTAATGGTCCATTAAAAAAAAAATCTTCTATACAGTTCAACAGCCTCACTTCAAAGAAAACTAAGGCCCAGGAGAGAGAAAGTGCTGGCTGGTAGGTACTCTGAGTATTCTTGCTCTCCAAAACAGGCTGCAAGATCTTCCTGCCAGGTGGCATTTTCAGCATTTTAGCTGGAGGCAGCAGGGGTGGAATCAGGAACAAGATAGAGAACAAGTTTCCTCTGGGTCAGGGGTTAGCAAATGCCCAGAGTGTGGGAGGCAGAGGAGTCTGGGCCTTTCCTGGGGTACCTGGGGGGCTTGCTCACACCTGCCACTAGGCAGGACGCACCTGGAAACCAGGAGCACACCTGGGGCTCCTTGCCCAGCCCATCTGCTACAAGACCACCTGCACACGCCCCCCCAGACACAGGCAAAGAGCACCGCCCAAGAAACAGCTTCCGGAAGCCTGCATTTGGCAAACCTAGTTTTAGCTGGAAAAAAGGAAAGGAATTATCTGGATGTTTACACTCAAACAACCAAAAAAAAAAAAAAAAGTAACCAAAACAAAACCACACCCACTTTAGAGTAGAGTGGTGTGGGAAACGCCGCGCAGGAACTGGACTTCATTTTTATACCTTCCTGAGAGGCACATGACGGGAAGCTATTCCTGGACCAAGTTAAGCCTGAATTCAAGGAGTGAGGGTCATGGTGGGGCAGGAAGGGGAGCAGTCAGGACAGGTCCTGCCTTGTCTGAGGTAACAAGTGTGGGTTCTGTTCACAGAAATACCAGGAAACAGTCCTACAGAATAAGGAATTCTGCGCTCCAGAATGGACCCCCACAGCCCTCCACCAAAGCACTATGGGGGGGGGGGGTGGCGGCCGCAGATCTGACCTCATATTTCAGGTTTCAATTTAGGACACATTTCACTAAGAAAAGGGGAAACTTTTCCCCCAGTACCTTTTATTTAAGAAAAACAATTACTACAAAATTTGAGTTCAGAAGGGAGGGAGCATGGGTAACAATGGCTAATAGTTTGAGAGCTTTTACCACAAGACATTGCCTCCTTTATCCTCCCAATGGTTCCACAAACAACGAAGATTTCCACTAGACCCCTGAGGGAACTGAGGTCCTGAGAGTTAGTCACTGCACCCGGGGCTCCCCAGAGGCCAGCCAGGCAGGACAGGAAGCCCAGCCCGTTTGGTCACTCAGCCCCTGTTAACATTTCCATTCCAATCCCTTGAAGCACACAGGTTTAAGAATAACCTGCTTTTTTAAAACGTTTTATAATACTTAACTCCCTGCTGAGATGCATTTCCCCCACCCCCACTCTGAGCCCCGTGTTTCGGGTTAAGATTAAACTAGTAACAACATGCCAAAGTCAAGACACTCCGGGCCACAGTGACCTGGGAATTAGGCAGTCTGCTCTGGACAAGGAACTGTTAAACAGTATCTTTAACATGAAAAATTGGCTTTTAATTTTAAGTCGAGACTATAAAAAAATGTTAATTTTGCTCTACTGGCCTTAATACAGTCCACAAATCTACCGTAACCTTTCTAGTAATGGAATCATTTTGGCATAACAGTGAAATGAAAAACTGTTTTCTAGCAACCAAGCCCCAAGCACAAGGGCCTGGGAGCTGCGGCAACTGTTTCTGGAAAAGCCAGAAGGGAGAAAGAAATGGGAGGAAGACACAGCGAGACCCACAGAGGCCTTGATCTTTGCAGATACTGAGCAAATACTTCTCTGTGCAGATGCTTCCCTGGTGGCTCAGTAGTTAAAATATCCACCTGCCCATACAGGAGACAAGGGTTCGATCCCTGAGTCATGTAGCTCCTCTAGAGAAGGAAATGGCAATCCACTTCAGTATTCTTGCCAGGAAATCCCATGGACAGAGGAGCCTGGCGTGCTACAATCCATGGGGTCAAAAAAGACTAGGATATGACTTAGCGAGTCAACAACAGCAGATACTGAGCACCTGAAATGAGCACCCTGCTTGGAAAACAGAGAGGAACCCATCAGACAGCGGTAGAGTTATTTAATAGAGTGTGTGTGTGAGTATGGCAGAGGTGGCAGTGAGGGAAGGCCTCTTCAGGAGAGCAACTGAGTTAGCGTGTAGACACCTTGGGGAAGATTTTAGCCAGAGGGAACTTCCACAAAAAAAGAGCCAAAAAGACCTTTGCGGCTGGAGCGGCAAGAACTGAAACCGAAAATGAGTCCAAGAAGAGAGGTGGGACCGCAGCCCTTGCCAGCCTTGGTGCCGAAAGGGAGGCCACCCAGTCCAATTCAACCTCAAAGTCTCATCCTGGCCACTACGCAGAAAGTGGCGGGTTGGCGTGTATTCATTTCCAGGTGGGGGAACCCGTTTAAAGCAAGGCTCAGCCTCTCTCCCTGGTGGTGTATTATCAGTTCACTGGCACTGTTTTTAACCAACTCTGACTGGCAACCTGCTCCTAGGATTACTGACCCTGCTCCTAGGATTACTTGGAAGTTATTTTTGATTGAAACAATAGTTATCATTTTGAAAAATAATAGTGTTCTGTTCATCACGTTGGCTTCCCTGGTAGCTCAGTGGTAAAGAATCCGCCTGCCAGAGTAAGAAATTCAGGTTCAATCCCTGTGTCAAAGATCCCCTGGAGAAAGAAATGGCAACCCACTCCAGTATTCTTGCCTGGAAAATTCCGTGGACAGAGGAGCCTGACGAGCTTCAGTCCATGTGGTTGCAGAGTCAGACACGGCTGAGCGACTGAGCGTACACACACACACACACACACACACACACACACACACACACACACAGAATCACCACTCTAAGGAAGCAGATCAGAATAACTTTTGAAAAGTCACTTATTTTTGAAATGCGACCTGCTTCCTTTCCCAAAGCATTTGAGTCCGATGATACAAAGCCCATGAGCCACTAGACAGCTTAAAGTTCTTTCTGGGATAATGTTTACAGTATATTGTAATACGGTGCCAGCTTCAGTTTGGGAGAGAAACCGCAACACTGAAGAGTTTTAAAACCCAATTAAGGACTTCCCTGCTGGTCCAGTGGTATCCACCTTGCAATGCAGGGGACTTGGGTTTGATCCCTGGTCGGTTAACTAAGATCCCACAGGCCTCCCAGCAACTAAGCCTGGACCCCAACTAGAGAGTCCATATGCTGCAATGAAAGATCCTGCGTGATGCAACAAAGATCCTGAATGCCGCAACTAAGACTTGATGAAGCCAAATAAGTAATGGAAAAAAAAAAGTGCGATTAAAAGAACAAAAGCCCAATTAGTTCTAAGGGCTGCATTAAGGGGCAAGCAGAGCCTCATCACTGGTTAGGTCCTTGCAATGCCTCCACGTCTGCATTTTTTTAAACTTATTTTAAATTGAAGGATAGTTGCTTTACAATATTGGTTTGATTGTTGCCATACATCAACATGAATTAGCCACAGGTATACACATCTCCGCTCCCTCTTGAACCTCCCTCCCTCCCACCCCATCCCACGCCTCTAGGTTGTCACAGAGCCCCAGTTTGAGCTCCCTGAGTCATAGAGCAAATTCCCACCGGCTCTCCTTTACATGTGGCAGTGTGTGTGCTGCCGTGCTCCTCTCTCCATGCCTCTCTTCCTCTCGGTCCTCTCCCCAGCCCTGGGCCATAAGTCTGCTCTGTGTCTCTGTCTCCACTGCTGCCCTGCAAATAGGTTCATCGGTACCACCATAAATCATAGCAAGACCCACTTCTGTATTTTCATCCACCTGCTTCCCCTGGGCCTCTAGAGCTACCCTTTGCTGATTTGTTGCTCACTGGCACCCCCATCAGAGACGGAACAGAAAGGACTGGAGAGCCCAGAAATGCCCCTGGTTCAGCAGTTTCAGTTCTCTGTGTTTATCTTTGTGCAAGGGTGTTTGTGGGTATGGGGTGGGGGTAAGGAGTAAGGCAGATTTCAGGGTTAAAGTGCTGTGTAAACTGTAATTATCCATTCCTCTACAGTGTAGAGTCTATGCACACATTCATACCCCGTCTCTCCTGGCTCTGCTGTCTGGTGAGTAAACCACTTAGAGCCACAAGATGCAATATGAAAATCTTAAAACTAGACAAGGAATCCAATTTCCATTTTCAGCACCCTTGAGTGTGAGAAAGTGTTAGTTACTCCATCATGTCCGACTCTTTGCAGCCACACGGACTGCAGCCCGCCATGCTCCTCTGTCCATGGAACTCTTCAGGCAAGAATACTCGAGTGGATAGCCACTCCCTTCTCCAGGGGATCGTCCTGACCCAGGGGATCGAACCTAGCTCTCCCACACTGTGGGCAAATTCTTTACCATCTGAGCCAAGAGGACTGCTCTCATTCAGCCAGTGAGAATCCCATTCTTTGAACTTTTCACAAAATGAAACAGTCAGACACCTCACAGGTCAATTCAAGATAAAAAACAAAAGGTAGGAGAAGAAAAACTGGAGAAACTTTTCATTCTTCCAGTTGGGTGGATTTTAACAGACTTTTATGATTATCTGCTTAAAGTAATTATCAGCTACAGAAGGTTTATTATTATTAATGCTTAAAAAAAGGAGAAAAAGAAAAACTCCATTAAAAAAACATCTTCCCCAAAACTACTGCTTCTGTTACTTTTCCCATAATTTTCACCACATTTACTACATCCAAGACTATTTATGGCCAGCCTTCCCTGGTAGCAAAATATAACAGATTATGAAAAACCGATCTAGCAGAAATGCTGAGGAATTTCTGAGGGTTTGGTGGGGGGTGGGTGGTTGGGGTAAAGAATAGAATTGTTTTCATTCTTTGCTTGGTTTACTCTCTGGATGTTTGCTTCAAATTGCTACATTGCCTCAAATTATAAATTGTATGTGTAATTTAACGTGTAACAAGAGGGTGCAGCTGCTTAAGAATTTCTGATTTGAGCAACTGAGCTTTCCAGTGAAATTCTCACAGGAAAAATTCTGAAGTTAACTGCTTAAGTATAATTGAAGTTTCCAGGTACTCTTCAAAAACACCTTTGACCACAATAGGTTTACATAAAAGCTAAACCTTTAAGCTAAGGAAAAATGCTTGATGTGTGTTTATTCAGCATAAAGCCTGGTTAAGTTTCTTCCAGCTTCCTTAAGAAGTACTTCAGAGGTTAAACTTCTAGCCCATTCGTTAATCACTGACCCTCCAAACAAGCTGCGGATACAGAATGGAACCATGAAACCTGCCTTTCTGTGCCTCTACTTACCAATCCAGTATCTTATATTGGAATGCCTAGCAGTGCAGACGGAGAAGGCAAGGGCACCCCACTCCAGTACTCTTGCCTGGAAAATCCCATGGACGGAGGAGCCTGGTAGGCTGCAGGCCACGGGGTCGCACAGAGTAGGACACGACTGAAGCGACTTAGCAGCAGCAGCGCAGAGGTAATACGCCTAGACGCTGACCAAGCGCGTTAGATCCCGTTCGGCAATAACAGGGGTGAAAAGAGCGCGTGCTCTTTTTCTGGCCCCCCACCCACTCACAGGGCGTCGCTGCTAAAGCAGTCCCTGAAGGCCCGGGGTGGGGGGCAGCCGACTAGTCCCTCCCGGTCGCGCTTTGGCCTTGGTGCATCGCTGCACCGGGACTGCGACCTCAACTCTCGCAGCCTGCGGGTCTCCAGTCGCCCAGAGTGGAGATGGGGTCTGCGTGCGGCTCCTAGAACTCCCGCCAGCAACTGGGGTCCAGCCACACAGCCACTTCCAGTGAGAAGTTTTTGGCGCATTTCCCTCCGCCGAAAACTTTAGGACTTGCAGCGCAACCGGCCGAGCTCTGTTTCCCTCTCCGCGGTCACTGTGGGCCCCCGGCGCCCACCCCTCCCGGCTCCGCGGGGACGCGCACCCACTACCCAGCCAGGATGCCAGGACGGTGGGTACGCGGGAGCCCTGCCCCTCGGCACCTGGCACCTCTGGGGCGCGGGGAGGGATCTGCAAACTCGCCAGCAGCCGGGTGCGCCCCGATCGGCGCGCTCCCTCCCCGGAGCTCCCGGGCGCGAACCCCCGGCCCCGAACCCCCGGCCCCTTGCACTCACCTCGTGTCCAGAGCGCGGAGAGGAAGAGCCACGGCAGGAACAGCAGCACAGCCCGCCCCATCCCGAGATTGCGGGTCTGAACAGTCTCTTCGGACCGACGGACAGATGGACGTCCGGAACCTGCCGCGTCGCCGGCCTAGCGCGCGCAAAAACAGCCCACTGCCGGAGACCCGGGCAACCCGCTCCGAAGGCGCAGAGCGGAGCCGCGGTCGAAGGCGCCGAGAGCTGGAGCGGGGCGGGCGAGGGGCCGAGTCCGGGCCGACCCAGCCAGTCGGGGAGGGGAGGGGGCGGGAAGGCAGCGGGGAGAGGCGGGCGGCGGAGTGGGTGGAAGGAGGGCTGGACCCAAGGGGCGGAGAGGGGCGGGCCGCGGGGTGGGGTTGAGCCTGGGCGTAGGGGGGGGCGGGGGCTGAAAGCGGGGGGAGGGAGGTGAGGACCGTAAAGGGGAGGGGTGACTGGAGGTCTGGGGAGGAGAAGGTGCCCCGGGCCTCCCGGGGATCCAGACGACCGACAAGTGCAGGTAGGAGGGACAGAGAGTAAGTTGGGGAGGAGCGTAGGGTGCCCGAGGCTGCCAGCGACTTAAGACAAGGTGCCTGCGGCTTGGAGGCTGAGGCAGTCCCGCAATCCCGGCTCAGCAGACATGAAACGCAGGCAGCAACGCTCCAAGAAGCCGAGGCCACCTTGGCGGCGCCCCCAGCCGAGCGCCTTCCCGGGCCGAAGGTGTGGGGCAGTCCTGGAGTCTCGGAGCTCACCGCCTCCCGGGAAGAACGTTTTGCTGTGCCCCCTTGTGGAGTCCAAGAGAGGACTCGTGGAGGGAGATGAACACCTACGAAGTGGGAAGAGGCCCCCCACCCCCACCCCCCAGCGATTAAAGTGTGGAGGGGCCAAGAGGGCAGTCGCAGAGAAAGTTAACCGTGAAAGAAGTGTCAGCCACTTGTACTAATAACTGAAAGGGTAACTTAACATTTTATATATAGATAGGCACGCATACCGGTGGTGCCAGTGCAGGGGAGGTAAGAGACATGAGTTCAATCCCTAGGTGGGGAAGATCTCCTGGAGGAGGGCATGGCAACCCACGCCCTTCTATGGGTTGTATTCTTGCCTGGAGAATCCCCATGGACAGAGAAGCCTGGCAGGCTCCAGTCCACGGGGTCACTTAGGGTCACACAGAATCGGACGTGCCTGAAGCAACTCAGCGTGCATCCACACACATGCACACATACTATGTTTAAGGCAACATCTTTAGAATTAATGTATTTTCATGTGATCCTTTGACAACATGAATCAATAATGCCATTCCTCTGCTCAAAACCGGACAGTGATTCCTGCTTTCTCTCTGCATGAAAGCCAGAGTCCTGCCTTGTGGCCTACAGGGGAATGCATGACCCGGTCCCCTCTCCTCTGCGACCTCTTCTCCTTACTCCACTTCCATTCATGCTGCTTTCTGGTCCAGAGTCCCTGACCCCAGTCGGGCTGGTCAAGTGGGCTAGATTTGGCTATAAGGAGGCAACCAGCCCAGTGGATTTAGATCCATTGTTACTTAACTGACAGCAAAACCAGCATGATGTCAGCCACTGGCATCCCTAGTCCCATAGGATGACACCCAGCCAGAGGGGTGGACATGAGCAGTGGGTAGCTCCCATGATGAGCAGCCAACTCTAAAGTACAGCCGAGCAGTTTCATTGATTTTCACAGGTGACTGCTGCTGTGTTGTTGGGTGCGGGGAAGGGGGCATGGTGGGGGGTAGGGGTGGAAACTCACTCACGTGCCCAGCTGAAAGTCTGGAGAAGGAAGAGAAACAGGTGTGCTGTGAGATAAGGATAAGAAAACGCCTCCAATGGCTGCTCACCAGCCTCACCTCCCCCTGCCCCGGGAGGAATCGCGGGACAGTTTCCCAAGACCTGGGTAGAACTGGAGTCAAGCCTCACCTGCACACCTACATGGACATGTGCAGGGTTGCCAGGGTATGTCAGCAGAGCCCTGTTCTGCGGTGTCCTTGCTGCTGCTCTTATACGCCAGACTCTCTTCCATCCCAGGGTTTTGCACCAACTGTTTCCTCTGCTTGGAATGCTCTTCGATAGACTCACACCCTCTTGGTTAATTCTCCTCCTTCAAGTCTTTGCTATGCCTCACATTCTTTTTTTTTTGCCTCACAGTCTTGATGAGGCTTCTGTTGTTGTTCAGTCGCTAAGCCATGTCCAACTCTTTGCAACCTCATGGACTGCAGACTTCCCTGTCCTTCACTGTCTCACGTGGTTTGCTCAAACTTATGTCCATTGAGCTGGTGATGCCATCCAACCATCTCATCCTCTGCTACCCTCTTTTCCTCTTGCCTTCAGTCTTTCTTAGCATCAGGGTCTTTTTCCAATGAGTTGGCTCTTCACATCAGGTGGTCAAGCTATTACAGCTTCAGCTTCGGCATCCATCATTCCAATGAATATTCAGGGTTGATTTCCTTTAGGATGGACGGGTTTCATCTCCTTACAGTCCAAGGGACTCTCAAGAGTCTTCTCCAGCACTACAATTTGAAAACATCAATTCTTTGGCGCTCAGCCTTCTTCATGGTCCAACTCTCACATTTATACATGACTCCTGGAAAAACCATAGCTCTGACTATATGGACCTTTGTTGGCCGAGTGATGACTCTGCTTTTTAATACACTGTTGATGAGTAGGCTTACCTAGTATAAAACTGTCTAGTTATCTATTCCTGTGTGATATACCACCCCAGACACAGCATGGGTAAACCACAGCTGCTGTGTTAGATTCACAGATTGTGTGGGTCGGAGATTTAGACAGGGCTCAAAGAAGATGGGTTGTCTTACCTCTTCCATCTCTGCTGAAATATTGTGTTCAATGACTGTGGACTAGAAGCATCTGGAACAGGGATCAGCAAACTATAGCTGGTGGGCCTCTTGCCTGTGTTTGCAAATCAGGATTATTGGAACACAGCCATGCAGTGTGTGTTGTTCACGGCTGCTCCCGTGCTGTCACAGCAGAGTCAGATAGCTGCGACAGAGATCAGAGGCCACAAGGCCACGTGATCTGGCCCTTTATAGAAGTTGGTCAATCCCTGATCCTCACATAGCAGGTACTTAAACTGCGATGACTCTAAGGTCCAGGGCTGCAGACCAGACCACCTAAATGAGGCTTCCCCAAGATGACCTAGGTGTAGTTGGAAGTCCTACAAGGAAATTCTAGGCTCCAAGAGTGACCATTCCTTCCAGTGACCAAGATGGAAGCTGCATGGCCTTTCAAAACCTAGCCTCAGAGGTCACCTGACTCCACTAAGCCAGACTCTCTTGGTGGATGGTGGATACAGTCACAACCCCACCCTCCTGGGAAAGAGCCGTAACCCCCACCTCTTGATGATGGAAGTGTCAGAGGAGTTAGAGCATTGTTTTAAAACTTCCACAGACATCAACACTAGCTAAAATGTAGGTTACTGACTATGGTTTTGTTTTTTTTTTTCTAATTTTTTTGCTGTGCCACGTGGCATGCAGGATCTTAGTTCCCCAAGCAGACTGAGCTCATGCCCCCTGCAGTGGGAGCTGCTGCTGCTAAGTCGTGTCAGTCGTGTCTGACTCTGTGTGACCCCATAGACGGCAGCCCACCAGGCTCCGCCGTCCCTGGGATTCTCCAGGCAAGAACACTGGAGTAGGTTGCCATTTCCTTCTCCAATGCATGAAAGCGAAAAGTGAAAGTGAAGTCGTTCAGTCGTGTCCGACTCTTCGCGACCCCATGGACTGCAGCCCACCAGGCTCCTCCATCCATGGAATTTTCCAGGCAAGAGCACTGGAGTGGGGTGCCATCGCCTTCCCCGTAGCAGTGGGGGCACTGTGTCTTCACCACCGGGCCACCAGGGAAGCTCCGATTCTACCGTTTCAATTTTATACTTGCCATGCCTCTGAATGTTATTGAATGTTAATGTCCTAATTATAAAGATATGTGATGGGAAATGTTAGTTTTTTAAAAAAATAGATCCCATGTTATACAACTATTTTCATCCTTATAGAATGTAGCCCAAAAGGCTACATTTGTGCAACTTTAGCAGGGTGACTCCAACCTGGAACTCACACTCCAGTGTCCATACTCTCTCCTATATCTGATGGGGCTCTGCACATTACAAGGTGGAGCCCCTACTTTTATTATGTAAGAAAAAGAGAGCATGTCAATGGCCCATGGCAGTGTTCATCCAGGGGCTGGGGAAGACAGCCCTCGCTGAGTCAAGCGTAGAAGGGCTGTGTCTTAAATCAAGCGGCACTGTGAATACAGTCTAGGCACCAAGCATGTTCAGGATATCAGCGACACGGTACAGGACTAACAGCTGAGGTCCTCAGGGGAGCAGGCCAAACGACACACGAAGGATGGAAGGAGTCAGTCATCAACGGCCCTAATCTGTTTTTTTGTTTATTACAATATAGTTGATTCGCAACACTGTGTTAATTTTTGCTGTAAAGTGACTCAGTTATGCACATATAGATTCTCTTTCACATTCTTTTCCATTATAGTTTATCACAGGATATTGAATGTAGTTCAATATGGGCTATACAGTAGGACTCTGTTGTTTATATCTCCTATATACAACAGTTTGTATCTATTAATCCCAAACTCCCAATCCTTCCCTTCCCCCACACTAACCCCTCCTTGGCAGCACTAAGTCCGCTCTGTGAGTTTGTTTCGTTCATAGGTATGTTCGCTTGTGTCATATTTTAGATTCTGCCTATAAGTGAAGTCATATGGTGTTTGTCTTTCTCTTTCCAACTTGCTCCATGTAGTGTGGTCATCTCTAGGCCCATCCATGTTCCTCAGATGGTGTTGTTTCATTCTTTTAAAGAACTGAGGCATATTCCAGTGTATATATGTACCACAGCTTCTCTATCCATCTGTCGGTGAACATTTAGGTTTTCTGTGTCTTGGCTGTTGTGAACAGTGCTTCAATGAACACAGGAGTGCATATATCATTTTGAATTACCTATTGTCTGGGTCTATGCCCAGGAGTGGACTTGCTGGATCAGTGGCCCTACTCTAAAGCCACACCCTCCCTCTGGCCAGCCCACCTACACAGACACCTCCCTCAACCCCTCAGCCTTGTCCCCAGAAGGGGCCTGTAGTTGACTTTCCACTCCTGCCTCCAGTCTGCTACTTGGACCCCCAGTTCAAGCTAGTCTCCTGCCATTCACTTTAACACAGCGGAGACCGCCCAGTACCGAGAGATCTGGCTTGCTGGAACCATGCTCTGTGAATGATGATGTGCCGAGAAACAGTCTCAAACTAGTTTCGGTGCCAGAGAGCCATTCATTCACTCATGATTTCACAGAAATCTACTGAGCGTGTGCCACATCAAGGTATAAGACCAGCACCTCGAGTGTGTCGCTGAGCTAATCCACGTTCCCTCCGTCAGGAAGCCCCAGTCTCACTGACCCGAATGCCAGTCAAGGGCCACATTGGTTCTCACCTGCCCAGCAGCCAGTCCACGGTCCTCCCATCACAGCACCCTGGCTTTTCTTTGCTGAACCTGCCTTCTGCACTCGCATTCCTCCTACCCCTGAGCCTAGAGGTGGGGTTCTCCTTGATGCCTGAAGACCATTCTCTGCCCTTCTTTCCAGAGTCTCAGGACTTGAGTCTCATATCATCAGACCTGGCTGCTGAGGTCACTACAGACCCCTGGGTCTCTCCTCTTGTTCCTTGAAGATTTCAGTATTTGCATCATTGGCGCTGCCTTCATGCCAGCCCTGCCATAATTCTTGGTGGTTTCAGTACATTTAATACATAAATGACATTGCAGCATGACAGAGGCTAAGCCCCTTGACTTCTTCTCCCCCATGTCGTGTGTTGAGCAACATGTTGGAAATGCATATAAGGGCCAAGTTGTTGAAGTTTGCCGGGGAACTGACATGGTGCCTGTGAGAAGGTCCACTCAGAACACCCCACATCTTAGGGGAAGCACCGGTCTCGGGTAGTTTCTTGGGCAGTGTAGATGGTGCATGGAAGATCCTCCAGTCAGTGTACTGAGCAGCATGCTGGGGCACAGGTGTAAAGTTCTTGGGGGACCATGCTTCAGGTGAAGCAATCCATTTGGAATACTGCATTGAACATAAGTGCACTGGTATAACTACGTGGCAGTTAAACAGGAATGCAGTTGCTAAAAAGACTCACCAGCTCCAGCTCTTACAGTTTGTTACAGAGACAGGACACCATACCACAACAGCAGTAAATTAACACGCATCACAGTTAATGGTTGTTTTACCGTAAGGATTCCAGAGAGGCCAGGCACAGGATCCTTTGTCCACCCTTTCTGGAAGACCTGTGGCCAGATGCACTCCGTCTCTTGGATCAGGAACCACTGGGAACACCTCGGAACCAGGGAGCCCCGAAGAGAAGTTCAGCTGAGGATTTTTCCATGCCCCAGGTCGCCTAGGCATACTCCCACGGCATAACTGGCTTCAACAGCAGCGCCCTCTAGGGGTCACGCCGATGGTTGGACATGTTCGCTCAGTCATGTCCGACTTTGCCACCCCATGGACTATAGCCTGCCAGGCTCCTCCACCCACGAGATTTTCCAGGCAAGAATACTGGGGTGGGCTGCCATTTCCTTCTCCACGGGATCTTCCAACCCAGGGATTGAACTCAGGTCTCCCGCACTGCAGGCAGACTCTACCATCCTAGCCACCAGGGAAGCCCTGGGGTCTCACTGAGACCATGTGCAAATCCTGTAACTCATTGTTTATTGTTTTGTTCTTTATTTTAAAATTTTTTTAAAAATTGTAGTTGATATACAATGTTGTGTTAGTTTCAAATGTACTGCACAGTGATTCAGTTATATACAAACCACTCACATGCATTCTTTTTCAGACTCTTTTCCGTTATAGGTCATTAGAAGATATTGGATATAGTTCCTTGTGTTGGATAGTAGGTCCTTGTATCTCACTGTCTTCAATAAACAGCACTGACAAGCTCGTACAAATCTCCCTGAACCTCTTCGATCCCACAAATCAACATTACTAGTCAGTAGGCTTCATGCCCTGACCAGGAGCCAGGGCCATGAAGAAACTTTAGCAGAATAGCTCAGGTTAATTCCAGGCCCTCCCAGAACAATGGCTTCCACAGTCATTGCAAAACAGCACAAGGAAAAGTTACCATTCAGTGTTGTGAACACAATGGTGGAATAAAAGTGTTTCCTCGCGTGGTTTTGGGAGCTCTTTGCCATGAAAACTCACTCCATAGACAAAACAACAACAACAACAAAAACAGCAATGAGCCACCCATACTGGAAGTAAAATGGTCAGACTCAGGAAAGGGACGGTGCTGTTTAAAGATGTCCCTCTAGAGACTCCGCGGGCAGTCCAGTGGTTAAGACTTTCACTGTTGGGGGGCACGGGTTCATCCCTGGTCAGGGAACTAAGATCCTGCATGCTATGTGGTGCGGCAAACAGACAAACAAAAATCCTTCAAAGAACTAAATTTTTTTTTTCTTAAGGCACCGTTCCTTGAATTAAATGGAAAATCCTGTGTTTTAGGAAACTCTAGTCCTGAGAAAACATCATAGGCTGAGGCCATGGAGAGGAATCTTGAGGAGAATTTACAAGCAGACCAGGGAACACTCAGGGGGAAGAGCTGGGTGAATCCTTTCAGTGACTGTATTCATAGACTGGACAATAAGCAGCATAGGACACTCTTTGTGGACTGTGTTCCCTAAAAACTAGAGCTGGAGGCAAATTTGATGACTGCTGATGCTTTAACCCAAGAGAGAGAGAATAAAGGCAAGGGAAAATGGAGCAGGGACGGATAAGAAGCCCTGCATTGGCCACTGCCAAAAACTCAGCTGACTGCTTGGCAGGCGTGCCTGCTTGGCCACAGGACGTCTCCTGGCAGGCTGTGCAGAGAGGCCATGCTGTAGAATAGGCTGGCAGAGGGAAAAGGAGGGCGTCCACTTCTGTGGTTCCCACCTGCCTTCTTTCTGCTGATCAAAATTTGCTCTCTGGTGGCTCAGACTGTGAAGAATCTGCCTGCAGTGCAGGAGACCTGGGTTCCATCCCTGGGTGGGGAAGATCCCTTAGAGGAGGGAATGGCTACCCGCTCCAGTGTTCTTGCCTGGGAAATCCCAAGGACAGAGGAGTGTGGCGGAATACAGCCTATGGGGTTGCAAAGACTTGGACATGACTGAGTGACCAGCAGTGACACGCTAAATTTGCTCTCTACCCTTTCGGGTTTGTGTCTTTAGCCCCTTCACACACCTTGTGAGGAGGCACTTCCTCCAAGTCTGGCAGGCAGGAGAATCCAGTGCCCCAGGGAGTGTGACTTTGGCCTGATGACACAGTGAAGCCAGGGTAGAAGGCCTTGTGACTGGTGGCGGGGACCACAGGGCTGGTGGAAATAGGGCTCACGTAGCATCAGGCCACGGTGGTGGTTGAGGTGGGCCAACAGGAGATGGTGGCACTCAGAGACTTCCTGTTGGAGTAAAGCCTTCTGAAAAAAGGCATTTGAACTAAACTGTAAAGGTTGACATTTCAAATAAAGAGATGAGAATGAACCAATATACCAAGGCCCCAAGGTTGAGGTGTGTCTGGAGACTGTAAGTAGAGAATTTTAGTGAAGACACAGAAGTTTCAGGCAACTTTATATTTCTGCATAAAGTATTTGAACTTTGCTTCTCAGGCCTATTGGGGCTTCCCTGGTGGCTCAGAGGTTAAAGCCTCTGCCTGCAATGCGGGAGACCTGGGTTCAATCCCTGGGTCAGGAAGATCCCCTGGAAAAGGAAATGGCAACCCACTCTAGTATTCTTGCCTGAAGAATCCCATGGACGGAGGAGCCTGGTGGGCTACAGTCCACGGAGTCGCAAAGAGTTAGACATGACAGAGCGAGTGACTTAACTTCTTAGGCCTATTAGTCCTTTAAACCTAGCAATGCCACACAGTGAGATTACAGCTCAAAAACATTGTTGTTTTCACAAGCCTGATATTCTACAGTTGATTCCACAGACAGGGAGGAAGGGGTGAAGCAGAAGTTTTTAACTTGGGCCTACGAATCGCTTGCTGAAGTTCTGTGGAGCTCAGATATTAGGAGCAATGTTTTCATTGAGGATCTCTGGAGAAGGGGATAACTGAGGAGGAAATGGTTGGACGGCATCACCGACTCAACGGACATGAGTTTGAGCAAGCTCCAGGAGATGGTGACGGACAGGGAATCAGGGCATGATGCAGTCCGTGGGGTCGCAAAGAGTTGGATACAACTGAATGCTTGAACAACCATCAGCTCAGTTCAGTCACTCAGTCGTGTCCGACTCTTTGAGACCCCATGAATTGCAGAAAACCATAATTTTCATCAACTTTTCAAAGGGTCCAGACGTCGGAAAGGTTAAAGTGCACTGGTAGGGGGAAAAATCAGTAGATTCCCCACCCTTCCTCAAGCCTGGAGGCATATACCTCGCACTCGGGGGTCAGGAGAGGAGAGGGAAACTGGCCAGAAAACGTTATTCATAGTCAGGAGGCAGGTCAGGTTCATACTGACACGACGTGGCGACCTGGACACCAGGAAGGTCCTATTCCAGCACAGACCCTAGCAGAGGTAGTCTTGCTTTGGGTCACGGCGGCTGCGCTACAGAAGGTGCCCGTGCTTACTCCTTCAGTCGCATCCGACTCTTTGCGACCCCATGGATTGGAGCCTGCCAGAGTCCTCTGTCCGTAGACTTTCCAGGCAAGAATACTGGGGTGGGTTGCCATTTCCTTCTCCAGGGATCTTCCCGAGCCAGGGATCGCCCCCGTATCTCCTGTGTTTCCTGCATTGTAGGCGGATTCTTCGCCCACAGAGCCTGCGGTAAAAGAACCTCCAAGCACCCAGCAACTTCAGCCCAGAGCATCCTTCCCGCAACTGCGCAGGCGCTTCAGCCGCGGGCTCGCCGCGCTCCCGCCGAAGCCCCACCCCGGCGCCAGGCACGACGGGAAAGTCAAGATGGACGCGACCATTTGAACGTCTCGGGTGAGAGGTTCTCCCGCACGCCTTCCTGTTGTTAGCAGTCGTGTCCTCAGCTGCTGCCCAGCCTTCCTCCGGAACAGGGGAGGGAGAGGGAATGAGAAGCTGCAGCGGCCGAGGAGTCACCGTGACCGTCCCCGCCGCTACTCTTGGGCCCTGTCGGTCCCCTCGCCTCCGGGGAGCAGCCGGGGCTCGCCGCGCCTGACGCGTCCCGAGTCACACAGGTGTGGTCCCGGGTCCGCCGCGCCTGGTGGCTCGTCGCGTATCTCGTAGTCCTGACACTCGCCCCCAGGCCTAGCTCGCTGATCGGGAGGGCTGGGAGCCCGGGACGGGCCCGGAGCGCGCGCTGGAGCCATGGGGACCCCAGTTTGCGGGCTGGGCTTTCCGGGGAGCATCTCCCTGTTAGGCTCCGCGCCGGCTTCTTTCCTGAGCTCAGCGCGAAAGGGGTCTCAGCTTCCATGGGGGTCTCAACTTCTAGGTCGGCCCCTTGCCCCTCTTAAACGAAGTTCTGAGGCTCAAGCTCTTAGCCTGATGGATTCTCCTGACTCTAGAGGGGCCGGGAAAGCTCTGCTTTTTTTGCAGAGGCTCAAGTTGCTTTGTGTGAGCACTTGGATTTAGTCGAATTTACTCTTGAAGCAGCTTTGTGGTTACTTCTGGCAGGGTGGTTTTTGCTGCTATTAAGCAAGGCTGATATCTTGATTTACAGCGTATCAGTTTAATACAGTACTTTCATCTGTAGCTCTTTATGTTGCCCCCTGATAAGTAAAAACACGTAAAAAATTGAGGAGATTGCAAAAGTATTAAATATGTTCTCGTAAATAGTACAAAAATATTGTACTGTGAAAATAACTATAATTAATAGTTTTGTAATTTTCTAAGTTTTAATAGAATAACGTTCCAAAATTGTACAACTGAAGTAGGATAAACTCTCCAGTCAGTTCTTTACTGTTTGTTATTCTGTTGATAGGAAGACCAAATGAATTTTGCTGTTTTCTTGTAAGTTTTATAAGGTACTATTTCAGTTATATCCCAAGTTCAAGTCTTCTCAGTTCTGAATTTTAGCGGAGAAAGATAAGTGTTTCGATTATGACGTACAGTTGTGTCAGGAATAGCATTTAACTCACAGCAAAATAACTTTGACCCTGGAAGAGCTGCATAAGAATTACAGGGGCTTTGAGATAGTGCAGGAAAAAAAAAACCCTATTGATGCCAAAAAGACCTCAGATGGGATGAGAGATATGTCAAATATAGTTAAACTTTTTTTTTTTTTTTCCCCGATGCAAAAGCAAGAGTTTTTATTACCAAGCTCGAGCTGGGGCTCCCACCGATACAGACGCAGCAGCTATAGGGAGGAGCCTAGTTAAACTTTTAATTGTGAGTGCTGTTCCAAACACTGTTTACGGTACTATGGTTAAATGTTGGTTTTGATATATGTGTTTGAGGATTTCAGCTTAGACATGCCACAAAAGCCGTTTTTAGGATAGGTATTGACTTGGAGAGAAAACTGGCATCTGCCTTATCTACTGTGATATCGTACAGTGAATCTTACTGGCTGTCCCTTACTGTATGTAGAAATGTTTTGGAAGTAAAGGAGCATGTTTCCACCCACAGCTCATCCACATGTTTATAGTGATGAGCTGTACTCTAAATAGATTGTATTAATTAAAAACTAAGACTCGTAAATTTGCTGCAAGTATGGCTGTCCCATGGCCAGAGTTCTTCATGCCTTGGTTTCCTTTGTTTGGCCCTCAAATTGGAGTTGATTGTAGTTATATGTTCTGGTCGCCTGGGGTGTCATAACTATTGGTGACATTTGACAGTTTATTAGGTCTTTTGTGGATTGATCAGGCTTCCCTGGTGGCTCACACTGGAAAGAATCCACCTGCAGTACAAGAGACCTGGGTTCAGTCCCTGGGTTGGGAAGATCCCCTGGAGAAGGGAATGGCTACGCACTCCAGTATTTTGGCTTGGAGAATTCCATGGACTTTACAGTCCGTGGGTCACAAAGAGTCGAACCCGACTGAGTGACTTTCACTTTCACTTGTGGATTGGTCAGCTGAAAGGAGTAGTTCAACTTACGATGAATTAGAAGTAATATGAGGTTTTGGGTTCTTGGTTTGTTTCATTCCAACATGCCAGTGATCCTTGAAGTGTGTTTTTCAAATTAGGTTTCAGCGGAAATGAACAGAAATGACCTTTAATGTTAAGAATGTTATAGTGTTGTGTTATAGTCATGGGACTATAAAGTGCAACTTGTCTGACTGCTTCATGTGTGAAATGTGGAAAAGCTAGTGTGTAGTGTGAAACACGGGAAAGGTGTTGTGGGACATAGTGCTCACTTCAGCCTGGTGGTGGCCTTTAGTGCTAACCTTCTGTGGGCCCAACTAAAATGTGCCAGTGACTGATCACCTGAGAGGCAGGTCTGGAACAACCTGTATACTTACAGTAGGATTATTTGACACTCATCTAAGGATTAATCGCTCTTCTGTAAACTTTTATGACATTTTGTTCTGGTTTGGACTCCAGAAGCTGACTACAATGTGTTTGAATTCATACAGAAATAATGTTGATATTTGGAACCCATGTCGAACTTCTATGAAGAAAGGGCAACAATGATTGCAGCCGGGGATTTGCAGGAATTTGTTCCTTTTGGTCGAGACCACTGCAAGCATCACCCTAATGCTCTGAACCTCCAGCTTCGCCAGCTTCAGCCAGCCTCCGAGTTATGGTCTTCTGACGGTGCTGCTGGCCTAGTGGGATCCCTTCAGGAGGTCACCATCCATGAGAAACAGAAGGTTCCATTAAGTTTCTTTCCCATAATATTTTTGAAATATAGAATGTTGCGATCTACTTGTAATTTAAGACTACCTGCCACTGAGAAAGGAGTATGATGGTATTTCAAGGGTAGTGGTTAAGATTTGGAAATTTCAGTCAAGACTAAAATAATGACTTCATTGTATTATGGTGTCATAACCATTTATGTAGACATGTAACTCATGGTTTTATAGTAAGTATTATGATTGTGGTCCATTCTAAACCTCTTTTTTTTCACTTAGTATGTGGGGACCAGATATCATGTTGTTTGATTAGATGGTAGAGTTAGAAATGGTCCCTGCTGCAGAAAAAAAGTACATGTTTCCCCTAGTTCTTAAATAGGGGAATGAGATGTTAGCGTGTCAGAAAATCAGTCTTCCCACCTTATTCCACTTAGGATGCCACAATCTCAGGGAGAGGGAAGTCTGTGTAGTTAGAAATCTAAACCTTTCTTTCTCCCAGTTAATTTTAATGCCCAGGGACAGGAGTTGAATGTAGCTGTGAAGCAGGGAGATCTGCCCTGTGGATGAACTCCCCCAGTGATTCCCACGCGCACCTCACTGCCCGTCTCCGTCACTTCTCCCTATACTTAATATTCCTTTTTAGTTTCCCCCAGCATGCTGGTTTCATTTTGGGATCTGCAGACATGTTTATGTTTTGGACACATGATACAATAATATAACATGAAACATCCTGTGAGATATATAATGCACACATCCAGACAGCCCACTTTGTTAATCAGTGGCGCCGAGTTTCTAAAAGTTGGGCTTGGATTGTGTCTTATTCCACAGGCAAAGAGACAGTAGGAGACTTGTATCTGGATAGTTATTTGATTTAATTAGTAAATCTTGCCCCTGTTGAAAAAGTGCTTAAACATGTCTTGCATGTGTTAACTTTTAAGGAGAGCTGGCAGTTAAGGAAAGGTGTCAGTGAAATTGGAGAAGAAGTGGATTACGATGAGGAGCTCTACATGGCTGGAAACATGGTTATCTGGAGCAAAGGAAGTAAAAGCCAGGCACTGGCTGTTTATAAAGCGTTTACAGTTGACAGTCCTGTTCAACAGGTGAGTTGATTTGAATTTTAGCATTTGATTATTTATCACTTAAAAACAATGTTTGTCCTAAAATTTAACAGAAATAATAAAAACAGTACAATGATCCCAGCAGCTGGGTGTACATTTTAAAAGTTTCATTTGTTTTCTCTATCATCACTTCTTTTTACACTACCCTTTGTCAGTCAGTTTTTTCCACTATCCTTTTTCGTGTGCTCCAGTCCATGGGGTCGCAAAGAGTCAGACACGACTGAGCAACTGAACTTGTCAGCTTAATGAGTCTTTAAACACTGTTCTTGAGTGATAAGATTCATTATTCTCCAAAAATTTCTAAGACATTGAGGGTACAAAGAATACTTTAACACAATGATTATAATTGATTGCAGGTATTCAATAATATGTACTTCCTAGTGATAATCAGAGAGAGAAAAACCTACTTGCTCTCATTGCAGTTAGATATTACACCTATGTCTGTTCTGATAATTGGTAATTAAAGAGAAGGAATTAAGTGTTTGCCCTTCCTTTTTAGGAAGACATGCAGTTTATCTCCCTTATTTGTGGGAGAGTGCCAGCTAATAAAAATGAAAGGATAGGGTTAAAAAAAATCATCATTTTGTAACCTCCAGTGTAATGATTGATTCAGAAAAGGATTATTAATGAATAGTAACACTCTTGGGTGAAAAGACATTACCGTGCACCAGGGTATCACTCTGGATTACTTGCTAATATAAAGGAGCAGATGTATCTCTATTTTAGAGATATTTGTTGGTCTCCATTTCCACCAGGTGATTCTTTGCCATCATTAATAGTGGGACAAAGGCGTACTATACTCCAGCTACAATGCAGTATATGTTGTCATCCTCTCAGTTTTCTTCCCCAGATTATATAATGTGAGCATCTAGTTCAACCTTCCAGTTATAGAAAGTATGCGGACTAGAGGGTAAATTTTTAAAGTATTTTTAAAGTGAGATGAGGCATGGGTTGGAGGTATAGATGGAACAAGAATGGCCAGAGGTTAATAATTATTGGCTAATGAGTATTCATTATGTTATTCTGTTTACTTTGTATTTGAAATTTTCCATAATTAAAAGTAGAAGGAAAAAAAAACACTACAAGAAAACAATTGTATGAATTCAGAATATGGAACAGTCTACATTCTGGCCTCTTTAAAAAGTTAGTCAAGGAGCAGGAGAGAAAGATGGGGGCTGTTCTAGGTTAGAAGAGACTAAAAGGACATCACCAAATGCAGTATTTTTTGAATGTCGTTAAATGAACTTTGAGTCTTGGTTTGAGAACCAGCTGGGGCCGGAGCACTAGGACGGCCCTGAGGGACGGGCTGGGGAGGGCGGTGGGAGGGGGTTCAGGGTGGGGACACAGGCACACCCATGGCGGACCCGTGCCAGTGTGTGGCAGACCCGCTACAGTGTTAAGTATGGGATGGGGAGGGCGATGGGAGGGGGTTCAGCGTGGGGGACACAGGCACACCCATGGCGGACCCGTGCCAGTGTGTGGCAGACCCGCTACAGTGTTAAGTATGGGATGGGGAGGGCGATGAGAGGGGGTTCAGCGTGGGGGACACAGGCACACCCATGGCGGACCCGTGCCAGTGTGTGGCAGACCCGCTACAGTGCTAAGAAGTAATTAGCCTCCAATTAAAAGAAATACATTTATGTTAAAAAAAAGACGTTCTTGAGAAAATCTGAAATATCAGGTGCTAGTAGAAAATTGCATTTTTTTCCTCAAGTGGTATGACGGTTTATAGGTTAAGCCTGTAGGTTTAATAGGAATACGTCTTCAGTTTTAGGAAATAGATGATGAGGTGGAAATACATGAGGACGGGTTTAGGGGTGAAGTGATGATGTGTGCAGTTTTCAAACAGCACCTCCCCGCTCCCCACATCCTCATGTGTAGGAATGCACACATGAACAGATGCGCAAAAGGTTAGTAATAACCGTCAGATTTAGGTGAGACAGATGCTCACTGTACCGTTTCAGCTTTTCTTATTGAAAGATTTTAGGATCAAGTTGGGGGCAAAATGAAAGCATTTTTGATGGTTGAATTAATTGTTAGCCTATTGACAGAAGGTTTTAGAGTCTTTTTATTCATGTGAAGTTCCTCATTTGTGAACACTGAAATATCACTTATCACTGCCTTTTTTTCCCCGTTAACTATTTTATGATGAGTATTGTACTCTTATAACAATTTATTAGGAAGGATAAAGTGAATTATTCCCAAATTTTAGATGATGTGTGAAAGCATTTCTGTATAGGAGTGTTGAAGCCAGTGATCTCTCACATCCATACATGACTTATCTACCATACATGTTTATCTGCCCTAATTAAAAGGCAGCAGTTAAAAAAACAGTATCCAATTGTATTCTACTTACAAGAAAGGCGCTTTATATATCAAGACACAGTTCAGTCGTGTCCGACTCTTTGCGACCTCATGAATCGCAGCACGCCAGGCCTCCCTGTCCATCACCATCTCTGAGTTCACTCAGATTCACGTCCATCGAGTCCGTGATGCCATCCAGCCATTTCATCCTCGGTCGTCCCCTTCTCCTCCTGCCCCCAATCCCTCCCAGCATCAGAGTCTTTTCCAATGAGTCAACTCTTCGCATGAGGTGGCCAAAGTACTGGAGTTTCAGTTTCAGCATCAGTCCTTCCAGTGAACACCCAGGACTGATCTCCTTCAGAATGGAGTGGTTGGATCTCCTTGCAGTCCAAGGGACTCTCAAGAGTCTTCTCCAACACCACAGTTCAAAGGCATCAATTCTTCAGTGCTCAGCTTTCTTCACAGTCCAACTCTCACATCCATACATGACCATAGGAAAAACCATAGCCTTGACTAGATGGACCTTTGTTGGCAAACTAATGTCTCTGCTTTTGAATATGCTGTCTAGGTTGGTCATAACTTTTCTTCCAAGGAGTAAGTGTCTTTTAATTTCATGGCTGCAGTCACCATCTGCAGTGATTTTGGAGCCCAAAAAAATAAAGTCTGACACTGTTTCCACTGTTTCCCCATCTGTCTGCCATGAAGTGATGGGACTGGATGCCATGATCTTGATTTTCTGAATGTTGAGCCTTAAGTCAACTTTTTCACTCTCCTCTTTCACTTTCATCAAGAGGCTCTTTAGTTCTTCACTTTCTGCCATAAGGGTGGTGTCATCTGCATATCTGAGGTTATTGATATTTCTCCCAGCAATCTTGATTCCAGCTTATATTTCTTCCAGTCCAGCATTCTTTAGATAATTTCAATGTGATTGTCAAGCATGCCAGTTAAAGGTTAATGGTTTTTAAAAGTTTTCCTGATACATACGTACACACACACACATATTTTTAAAATGAACATTTAAGGAGGGATTTCTAGGTGTGTCAGAGAGTGATAAGATCATTAGGTCAGTCTGGAGATTATGAAACAGCTTGGCAGTTTTCAGCTTTTACAATAATCTTTAGCTTTGAATAGGATACAGGGTTTACTATAGGTTGAATCTCTTTGAATTCACTTCTGCTTCAAAGCTTCTATCTAGTAGGTTTGTTGATTTTTGTCTTCCCTTTTCTCTTCATAAAACTTACTAGCAGACATAGTTTATCTGAAAATAGTTATCATTAGTCTAATTTTATCTTATTTTTCCTTATTCCCATATGTATGTGTTGAGCTGATAAGGTGGGACAGTTATGTACGTGACACTATTATTTAGATATTATTAATTCATAAGTTATTATTTAGATACCATTTTCTTAAGTAAGCATTTTGTTTTGATTTTAGGCATTGTGGTGTGACTTCATTATATCACAGGATAAGTCTGATAAGGACTACAGTAAGTTTCTTTTTGAAATTTTATTTGATCTTATGATTCCAAATGTTTATCTTATTTTTTTTTTCAGTCAAAATAAGTGGCCACTAATAATAGTGGCTTAACTTGAGCATTTTTATGTTGTTCATTAAAGAATTTGTGCTATTGGAAATTGTAGCTTGTATTTGGGAATCTGTTTTGAAAAAAAATGCATGTTATCTTGTACTCCCTTTTCAGGTAGTGATGAAGTGGAAAAATGCATATGTATATTGCAAAGCTCATGTATCAACATGCATAGCATAGAAGGAAAGGATTACATAGCTTCTTTACCTTTTCAGGTAAGTCTGAGTGTTTCAATCTTTTTGTGTTTTATTGGAGATTATTCTTGAATTAATTGATTTCAGAAGTACTACTACTCTCACATCATATAATCACAAATGTTATTTTTACTGAAATAAAACAGCTAAATTTTAGCAGCTGTAATTGCTTGCAATTTCCATCCGTTGCCTAAAAAGTAAATGACCTAGTGAAGTGAATTGTGAAATCTTTTTGGGGAATTTCTTTTGTTTTCAGTTTAAGTGACATATGTAAGAAGTCACTTTGGTTATACTCAACCGCTTGAGCAGTATTAGTTTTTTTCCTGTTTCTCATCGTCTTTTTTCATGCCCTGATGCAGTCATTACACTATAATCACATTTTAGTACTGATATTAGCCACTGGTGGGAATATTAGATCAAACTTCTCTTCCTTATATTTGATTTTCTCTTAGATATCCTTGTTAGAATTATAGATTGTTAGTCTGCAAAGCTCTTATATTGGAAGAAAAATCTAATGTTCTATATTGTTTCATAAAAACATGTTATAAAGAGTCGTTTCTTTTACTTCTGTTTTTCCTTACCCTTTTACCTAATAGGTTGCAAATGTTTGGCCTACCAAGTATGGATTGCTGTTTGAACGAAGCAGCTCTTCGTGTGAGGTTCCTCCAGGCCCACCCAGGTATGCAGATCAGAATATGATTCCTTGGGCTTTTTCTGCTGGTTCTTAGGTAAAATTGCCTACCCAAAAGTTTGGGGTGATGATAATTTCCATGCTGTCAGCGCAGATAGATGCCTTTTCTCTCACCTCATCATTGTACACTTACGAGTTCTATTGGCACTTCTCTCTTGGCACTTAATTATCTCAGCTTTTTGCCCCCAGGTAGTGAAACTGAGCAAACTCTTGGCTTAAAGATAGTAAGACTCAGTTCTTAGCTCTGCCATTTTTTTCCATCATGTTACTTTGGGCAAATCATTAGCTTCGGCATTAGTTTCCTTACCTGTTAAAGGAAGAATGTCTTCACTTCCTAGGTTTTGTGCAGAGTTTTAACGAGCTGATGTATATAATCTTTGACATAGAGCTTCCTAGTCTTAGGTGTGTAGTAAGTGGTAATGTGTTTAGTTTGTCTCCCTAATCAGCTCTCAGCTCGCAGAAGGGCAGGAACATCCAGTCACCTGTCAGTGTGTTGCAAGGAGTAGATGCTAAGTTTGAAGAAGATTGCTTACAGATTGTGATCTCTTTCTGTGTTCAGATAGAAGGTCTGTTTTTTTCCTTTTTTTCCAGTCACTCCTTAAAAAGCAGCTATTTAATTTACTTGAAGCGTTTATTCTTCTTCCTTTTTTAAAGTACATGCCTTTATAAATAGGTCTA
This sequence comes from Capra hircus, assembly GCF_001704415.2. Lineage (NCBI taxonomy): Eukaryota > Metazoa > Chordata > Mammalia > Artiodactyla > Bovidae > Capra > Capra hircus. The sequence goes on from NC_030818.1 coordinate 399,605, forward strand.
GGGGACTAAATTTCTTTGCCAGCTGTCAGAGACACAGTGCCACTAAGAAAAGTGTTTTTAAAAAATGGCTGCCTTACGTCCCTCTCTCGGTTGGTTCTGTAAGGCGGTGACGGCTGCTTACGGGTCCTCCCTGGGCTACACTGAGTTTGTGCTGTGTGTGTGTGTGTGTGTGTGTGTGTGTGTGTGTGTAGACTTACTCTGCATAAGAGAGATTTCTAGAAAGAAAACCGAAGATACTGTGAAAAACGGTATGTCGGAGCTTAGAGGGTTGCTCTTTGAGACTGTAGTCTGCAGAAGACATTTCTTTGCCAGGAATGTTCACAATTTGTGCACAGATGGAGTTGTCCTGGGCTGGTGACTGTTCCTTTGTCTTCACTAGGGAGCCCTTGCCCACTCTGTTCAGCATGCTGCATCCGCTGGATGAGATCACGCCACTTGTTTGTAAATCTGGGAGTAAGTGCGTTTTTATAAATTCTTTTACGTAGACTCTTATTTGAGTTTGGGAGTGGGGAGGACATAAAGGAGGTTATGAAAATTTGAATTGTTTTATAAAGGTAAAACAATTTAAGCATTAAAAAATAATTATGAAAATAATTCATATTAGTTACTTCATTGAATATCCTGGTATTGACTTTAAACAACTCTTCTTTTAGTAAAAGTAGAGCCGGGGACGTCCCTGGTGGTCCAGTGGCTAAAACTCCGCACTCCCAACGCAGAGGCCCTGAGTTCAATCCCTGGTCAGGGAACTAGATCCCACATGCAGCAGCTAAGACTTGGTATAATCAAATAAGTATTTAAAAAAAAAAAAGAGCCAGGAATAGTGATAGATTTTCTAACTAGATGACTCTGTAGTCTGTTTCTCAGTAATTAATAATAAATGAACAGTACTTAGATAAACTAAAATTGTTTCTTTTCTCTGGAAAAAAAAAAATGGAGGGCCTTAGACCTTTATGATGTAAATTTTAGTATTTCACTTACCCTGCTCATAATATAATTTTCTGGGGCTCAATTTTTTAATATTTTCTAGACGTATTTCTAGATGCTTAGTTTAAAATTTTAAATGTGACCAAACATAGATTATTATGAGTAATGATACTTGAAGGCTAAAAAAAAAAATTACGTTCTTTAACCAGTTTTAAGGACATAGTCCCAAGTATATATTCTGAAATACCACTGAGATTTTTATCTTCTCTATCAGGGCTTGGCAAACTACAGATAGATCTAGCTTATTTTCCTAAGCGTTATGAGCTAAGAGTGGTTTCAGCCTTTTAAAAAGGTTGTAGGAGAAAACGAAATAAATTATGCTACCGAGTCAGTTTGTGGTCTGCAAAGCCTAAACTATTTACTCTTTGGCCTTATACAGAAAAAGTTTGTTGATTATTCTATATTATACTGCTAACAACTACAAACAACCTAAGCACACATGTCAGAGCAGATGGTTGAATGGTATGCAGCCATTTTTGCTCATGTTTTTGAATAATATTTGATAATCTCAGGAATTGTTTATTCATGTTAAGTAAGGTACAAAACTAAATGCAATATGATTCTAATTTTGTAAAACAAAAAATATGTTTGTATAGGAAAACAAAACTAGGAGGAATGTGCCTAAATATTTTAGTAATAGTTATTTTGAGTGGAATTATGAGTGATTTTTCTTTCTTTATAATGTACTTCTTAATTTTATAACCCAATTCTTTTAAATTTTTAAAATATTTTAACTGAGAGGAAAACATTTCGGAAACTGTCAAATAAGGAAATAGGAACTTGTTTGTGGTGCTATAGATGTAAAAGCTGAACTCACTAGGAAAAAACTGATTTTTGCCTGTCTTTCCAGTAAAACAGAAACAGTAGTGTATTGTTCAGCACTGTTCAAATGGTTACCATAGAGGACAGATTTCATACAGAAGAAAAGAACCACTAAGGAAGTCAAATTTGGCAGAATAGGTGATTAAAATTTATGGATAAGTCAGTCATTAAAGGAATCATGGACCTTTTACCTGTGGTTGATGAGTTTAATGGCTTAACTTCATTAACATTTAAGTACATGTGTGTGATATAAAAGCTCATAACATTCTCACCTTTAATATGTTTGAAGAAATTGATGCCCAAAGTAGATGTATTAAAAATGGAGAGTTAATTATGTCATATTAATAGATTAATGGATTTTATGCCTTAATTAACCTTCATTTCTCTCTGTCTTTAGGAATTGCAAGAAGTCACTTCATAAACAACAGTCTTGTGAAGCCCATTGTCCTATACTTGATCATTTCTGTTTTATCTTTAAGGTCTTTTTGGTTCATCACGGGTACAGTATGTTGTAGATCATGCGATGAAAATTGTCTTTCTCCACACCGATCCCTCCATTGTCATGACCTATGACACTGTTCAAGGTCTGCATTCTGTGTGGGCTCTCCGGAGAGTCAAAACAGAGGTAAGGGTGAAGGCAAGTCACTTCTTAACAGAAAAAGATAGTTAATGCTGAAAACCTGCATATTTTTTTTACCACTCATTAAAAATCATTTTAAAAATTTGTTTATTTTTAATTGGAGGATAATTGCTTTACAGTATTCTCTTGGTTTCTGCCATACATCAATATGAACCAGCCATAGGCATACATATGTCCCCTCCCCCTTGAACCTGCCTCCCTCCTCCCACCCCAGCCCACCCCTCTAGGTTGTCACAGAGCCCCAGTTTGAGCTCCCTGAGTCGCACAGCAAGCCCCCACTGGCTCTGTTTCACGTGTGGCAGCGTGTCTGTTCCATGCTCCTCTCCCCACCCGCCCCCCTCTGCTTCCCCCGCTGTGTCTGCAGGCTGTCCCATGCCTGCGTCTCCGCTGCTGCCCTGTAAATAGACTCACCGGCGGCACGCCACCTTTCTAGACTCCATGTGTGTGTGTTAACGTGTGATATTTGTTTGTATGTTTTTAGAAGACTCATTTGTGAAATAAATTGAGTATCTTAGGAAAAAAGATGTTTTGTCTTTAATAACTGGCAACTACCCTGCAAGGAAAATGCCCTCCTAATCTAATTATTATCTCCCGGTCCCCCTTCATTTTGACTTAAGGAAGGCAATGCTGTTTTAAAGTTCTCTGAACAGGGGGCCACCCCCCAGAACGTGGCTACTAGCAGCTCGCTCACAGCACACCTCAGAAGCCTCTCCAAGGGCGACTCCCCCGTGGCGTCCCCCTTCCAGAACTACTCCTCCATCCACAGCCAGAGCCGCTCCGCCTCCTCGCCCAGCCTGCACTCCCGTTCACCTTCCATTTCCAACATGGCAGCTCTCAGGTGGGACTTCAGTGTGGCCGTGTTTCCTTCTTTTAAACAAGAAGTCTCAAGAAAAAGATACCTTCTTTTTAAACTTTCTGTTGTGATTGGGAGCATTTAAAATTTCTCTTGACAGCTCCTGAGTACCTTTTAGAAAAAAAGCAGTATGCCCATTAAGCTACTTTTACCAAGATTCCAGGCCTACTGTGTTGCCTTGCCAGTGAGTCATATTTAGAAGCTGCCAATTCTTGTTGTTAAGAGTGCCGCATTGTTACCACTCCTTGGCAGCAGTTTGGTGAATATTAATTCCAGAGATATTTTGGTACTATTTTCTTTTGGCTTAGTTTGCTTTAGCTTTTGTTTTTATTAGTATCTATATAATCTGGGTTTTGTTCATATGTGTATGTCTGAGTACCTAAGAACATAGTTTAGACTCTTTTGAATAATCTAAGCAATTCCTTTTCTGAGGCAGAAGATGAACTGATTTTCAGTTAAAAAAAAGAGTTACTCCAGCAGGAGTTCTAAATCTTTAGAATATAATAAAGCGTGTTAACAAACCATGTAAGTAGCTGTTCCTTTTTTTGGTTTTTAATTGTATTTCTGACTGGGTTTCTGCCTGAATGTTTGCAAGAATACATAGAGTTTGGAAAGCTCTGTTGGAAAGTGTGTCGGGTCAGCCTGCATTATTAATGATGGTGCCCTCTTTTCTCTGTTTGTTTTGCAGTCGTGCTCATTCCCCTGCCTTAGGAGTATACTCTTTTTCAGGGGTGCAGAGGTTCAACCTTTCAAGCCATAATCAGTCTCCAAAGAGACACAGTTTTTCTCATTCTCCAAGCAGTAATTCTAATGGCTCCTTTCTTGCACCAGAAACGGAGCCCATTGTTCCTGAGCTTTGTATCGACCACTTATGGACAGAAACGATTATGCGCCTAAGGTTTGGAGGATATATTTTTATATTGAAAGAAAAATGATGCTAAAAGTTTTAGAAAACACTTGATATTCTATGTAAAGCTTCTTGCTATAAGCAGTTACAAATACTTACAAAAATGCATAGAAATATAAGAGGCTACCTAAGTTTCAGTAGAGAATATTAGTGATATTAAGATGATCATAAAAATATTCCTTTGTCATTTGCTGTTTCTTCCTTAACTTTGTAGTAGTAATCTCTCCCGTTTGAAGTGTTTGCTGTTTTGGGGAAAAACAGTTAACTTGTGTAGTTTAGGCAACTTGGGGTTTTATAGCATTTTTCTTAAGCTTTGTCTTTGTTAGTTGAGTATCAGCTGTTCTTCTGTGAAACACCACTAGACCTCCATTCTACATGACCTTCCTCCTTTTATCTTCTCTTTAATCATTTATTCAGTCAGTGCCAGTGTGTGTTAGTGGCTGTGGTTTATCAGCAAGCAGGCCACTGTCCCTGTCCTCAAAAAGAGACATCTGGAGGGTGGTGGCACTGCAGATCTGCAGACAGGGCTTTGAAAAGACAACTGGGTATTTTCCGGGTGGGTAAGTGGACAGGGCACAGTAGTTAGAGGGGATCAGGAGAAAAGCTAGAAGTGTAAATATGTGGTATGTTCCAGGAATTAAAAATACTGTCAGTTTGTTTATGTAGGAGAAGGGGAAAGGGCTGAGAAAGAGGAGGTGGAGAGAGAGAGCCGTTTGGGCTGCTCTGTCTCATGAAAGCTGAAACGAGGTGCTTTATGTGTGGGTCATAAATACAAGGGGAAGAGCAGTCACTTAACAGTGGCGACTGAGGCAAGACAGGTGGATTGGAATTTATGGAGGATATAGAGGTTGTGTGTAGAGGTTGGGTTCCTGGGGTTCCTGGAGGCCTGTGGATGAACAGGGTTCTGGTAACCCTCTGGGATCAAAGATAGTAATCAAAGGTACGTGTGGTGTCTAGGCCTTTTCTTTAGGAGAGGGTTTAACATTCATTAGATTCCCAGTCTGTGACCTCTGAATAGTTAAAACCAGGCTGTGTAGAATCAAAAAGGCTAGGGACTGAAGTCCTGGGAACTTAATGTTTGGGGAGGAGGTTGGTGAATAGAGGTAAAGTTACTGCAGACAGACAGAGCAAGGGAGGTGAGGCGGGGGAAGCAGCAGGACAAGTCATGGAACACGAGAGAGGAGGCTTGAGACGAAGGTGTCAGTGCGTCAGATGCTGGTCAGGTGTGACGGTGAGGGTGGGCCCGGAGAGGCGGCGGTTGTCCAGAGCACCTCGGGTGGGGTAGGGTGTAGTGGGATGGGGTGGAAAACGTCAGCAGGGACTGGAGGGGTGAGCATGGATGCACGGACTGTCCATGGAGTCCTTTGAGTGGGAATGAGGGTCCAAAACTAGCTAGAGGGCACCTCAGGGTCCAGGGAGGGTTTCATTTTTCCCGAACTATGTTAGAGAAAATTCATCTTCCTCTTTGCCCCTAAATACCTCAGTGTGTTTCTCTAGAGAGGAAGGACACTTTTTACCAAACCATGCTACCATTTTTACAGTCAGCTAAGCAGCCAGTAAGTCCTTCATATAATCTGATGTTTTAGTACATCTGTGTATTGAAAGACTCATTTTAAAGTGAGAGAGTAGGCTGCAAAGATGACACACCCAGAGCAGGAGAGCATTGAAAATACGGGGAAGAGGAAGTGACTGATGGAACAAGGAGCCAGACGGGAGCTCAGGAGGAGAGACGGTCCCTGGAGAGAAAGAAGGTGATGATTATCAGCTTGGGAGCTCAGGAGGAGAGACGGGCCCTGGGGAGAAAGAAGGTGATGATTATCAGCTTGGGAGCTCAGGAGGAGAGAAGGGCCCTGGGGAGAAAGAAGGTGATGATTATCAGCTTGGGAGCTCAGGAGGAGAGACGGGCCCTGGGGAGAAAGAAGGTGATGATTGTCAGCTAGGCTGCACTGGGGTGCCAGTGAGGTAGAGGCCACATCTGTGCTCTTAGGCCAGCAGCTCAGGGATGCTTGGAGGAAAGTGGAGATGTGAGTGCAGGGTTGAAGTAGGTTCCATTTTTGTTCCTTATATATAACATAAAAATTCCCTGTATTTAAAAATCATTTGTTTGGGGACTTCCCTGGTGATCCAGTAGTTAAGACTGCATGCTGCCAATGTGGGGTGGGGGTTGGGGTCACAGGTTCGATCCCTGATCGGGGAACTAAGATCCTATGTGCTGCATTGTATGGCCCCAAATTTAAAATGGAAAGAAAATACTGTCACTGAAAGAAAAAGTCATTTCTCCTTAAATACCTTATTGCTAAGTTGGATATATTGCAGATGCTTATTTTACAGTTCCAGTCCTCTGCACTGCTCTGCAAAGAAACTTTTGAGAATAGAGAATTTTGGGGTATGGTTTAAAAAAGGAGAGGTGAAGTGGAACCTAATCTTAGAGAGTAAGGATAGATTGGAGAGGTCATGTTATAAAAAGTCTGACCCCTTAGACCTTTTAAGAGATAGGAATTTAAGTTTGCATTACTTTGGCAGTAGACAACTAGCATAGTGTAGAATTAAAAAGTCTGTAGGTAATGATTCCATTTATTGTAATTTCTCCCAGAAAGCTATGTAGTGGACTCAGTCAGAGCTGAGAGGAATCTTAGAGGTGATGAAGTTCAGTTCTTAGAAGAGCTCTTATGTCTTCAAGGTAATCGCTTGGCCCAGTTAGTATTTCTTGTATTTTCAAAGACTTTTTATTAATATCTGAGGTAGATTTTTAAGCCAGTGCCACCATTTTCTTTATTAATATATCTATTACAGGAAGAAAAATTCACAGGCCTCCAAAGTTTTCATTACATCTGACCTCTGTGGGCAGAAGTTCTTGTGCTATTTAGTAGAGTCTGAGCTCCAGCTGCGGTAAGTGTGCTTATGTTTCTCGTTTAACCCGTGTAAATAAGTTTGTGTTTAGTGCTTAGTCGCTCAGTTGTGCCTGACTCTTTATGACTCTGGACTGTTGCCCGCCAGGCTGCTCTGTCCACGGAATTCTCCAGTTAACAATGCTGGAGTGGGTTTCCATTTCCTTCTCCAGGGAGTCTTCCTGACCCAGGGATCGAACCTGTGCTTCTCTCTAGGGCTGTTCTTTCTTTTCTTCTTTCTCTTTCTCTTTTTTTTTTCATAATAACTTTATTGAAATAATTTATATACCATAAAATTAACATGTTTAAAGTGTATAATTAAATGATTTTTAGTAGATTTACAGTTGTGCAACGTCCCCACATGCCAGTTTTAAACCTTCCTCTGTCGCTTTTGAAAGATTTTTGTGCTTGACTTTAGTCAGTCTGTGTTCCTGTTCCCAACCTCAGACCTCCAGAATGTAGGCTTTCTGGCCCTGCAAGTTTGCCTTTTCTGGATGTTTTATATAGATAGAATCACACAGTAGACAGTCTTTTGTGTCTGCTGCCTTCTTTCACTTGGCATGTTTTAGGACCCCCACGTTGTAACATGCATAAACATGCCATTCCTCTCACTGTGTAGTACCACGTTTTGTTCATTGGTTGATGGACACTTGGTTTGTTTCTACTCTTGACCATTGTGAGTTATGGCACTATGATCATAGGAGCCAGAATCTTTGTGTGGACATGTGTGATTCATGTACATAGGTAGGTAGGTAGCTAGGAGTGGATCAAATGATAAATTCAGTCAGCTTTTTTTTTTTTTGGGGTCCTCTGAGGCATTTTATTTGTATGTATTACATCCCTGGAGAAAAAATCCAAGGATTTTCCCTCCTGTGTGTTTTCATTGCTTCCTCATGGTCCATGATTCCAGCTAAGGTTGTCAGTACAACGAAACCAAACTGACGGGATGGGGGCAGGTTATTCGGCCATTTTTCTAGATCTTTGAGTTGCGCATCAAATCTGGGGCTGATTACTCCACACTTACTTAGCCTGCCTGTGAGGTTCACAGCAATTTTCCCAGCCCTGTGATCATCAGTGATTTCAAGTTCGCCAGTGTGACTGTGCTTCATCATCACTCTCAGAGACCTCATGATGACTTTGGAGCACGGCCTAATGAGGACCTGGCGTTTACCACTCTTTCCGGCATTGTTGATACTCTTGAGAGCGTCAGCCAGGACATTCAAGCGCACCGTTCTGGCAGCACGGAAGAATGCTGGAAAGAGGACTCATTGTCAGCTTTTAAAGAAATTGCTAAATTTGTTTTAAAACAACTAAACTGCACCATTTTACATTCTGTCCAGCAGTTTCTGAGTGTTCCAATTTTTCGTCCTTGACAACATTTGATATTGTTATTTTCTTTGATTGTAGCCATTCTGGTGTGTTTGAAGTGGTTTTAATTTGCGTTTCCCTGATGACTTAGGATGTTGAGCATCTTCTCATGCGCTTATTAGCTATGTGTTTATCTTCTTAGGTGAAATATGTATTCATATATTTGCCAGTGATGGACCCTTTAATTTTGAAATTATTACAGATCATAGGAAGTTGTAATGTAGTCCTTGTCCCCCCAGAGGTAACGTCTTACGTAACTGCAGTGCATTACCAAAGCAAGGAAACTGATATCAGTGCAGTCCACAGACCTCGTTCAAACCGTCAGGTTTACATGTACTCACTTGTGCGTGTGTGCATGTGTGTGTGATTCAATGACGTTTTCTCACGTGTTGCTGTGTGTAGACACCACAATCGAAATTCTGAACTTCTTTATCACCTCGCGGGTCTCCCTCATGCTGGCTACCCTTTACAGTCACACACTCCACACCCTGGACTTCCCAGGTGTCTCACTGGTAAAAAACCTTCTTGCCGCGGGAGATGCAAGAGACAGAGGTTCGGTCCCTGGGTTGGAGAGATCCCCTGAAGGAGGAGATCATAACTCACTCCAGTATTCTTGCCTGGAAAATCCTGTGGACAGAGGAGCCTGGCGGGCTACAGTCCATGGGGTTGCAAAAGAGTTGGACACGACCGAGAGACTAAGCATGCACGTCACACCCACCTCCCACTGTCCCCAATCCCCGGCAGCCACTAATCTGTCTGTCTCTGTGATTTTGTCATTTGTCATTGAAGGTGTCATATAAATGGAACCCAGCAGTAAGTAACCTTCTGAAACGGGCATTTAACAGTCAGCCTAATAGCCTTGAATTGAGTATACGTGCAGGTTTGTTGCATGTATCAATACTGTGTTTGTTTTTTAATTCGAATGTTTAGATGTGTAAAGTTTCAAGAGAGTAATGATAAAGCACAGCTCATCTTCGGCTCTGTCACCAACATCCAGGCAAAGGACGCAGCGCCAGTGGAGGTAAATGCGGGCAGAGCTCCTGAGAAGTTGGAAATCTCTGTACTTTATAATTTGCACAATTGGAAAAAACATTTTTTTTGCTTTTTTTTTTTTTCAAGAAGATAGACACTATGCTGGTCCTGGAAAGCAGTGGAAACCTGGTGCTGTATACAGGGGTGGTGCGGGTACGTAACACATAGCACCCCGTGCTGTTAGTAGGCCTGCTTCTTTAATTATTATTTTTCAGTGTTAGTTTGATATTTAGAATTTGTTACCTCGTGACTGGAATTTGGCAGAAGATTTCTATAAGAGTTAAAAATGAACCCTTTGGTCTAGGTTGAACCTTATTTGGAGTACTTCCCTGGTGGTGATAAAGAACCAGCCTGGCAGTGCAGGAGATGCAGGTTTGATCCCCAGGTTGGGAAGATCCCCAGAGAAGGAAATGGCAACCCACTCCAGTATTCTTGCCTGGGAAATCCCATGAACAGAGGATCCTGGTGGGCTTTAGTCCATGGGGTTGCAAAGGAGTTGGACATGACAGCGATTAAGCAACAGCAACTTGGAGGTCTAGGTCTCATGGTCATTAGGTGGATTGGCATTATGAACACAGTGCAGCTGGGGAAGCTTCAGTGAATGTAGATAAATTATTTTTTAATAAAAGGAGAAAAGGTTAACTGAAGTTTTATAAAGTGTAGTTTTAAAATTAATGTATGGTCAGGTTTGTTAACTCTCAGAGTTTTAGTAAAGTTCAGTTCAGTTCAGTTCAGTTGCTCAGTTGTGTCCGACTCTTTGCGACCCCATGAATCGCAGCACACGAGGCCTCCCTGTCCATCACCAACTCCCGGAGTTCACTCAGATTCACGTCCGTCGAGTCAGTGATGCCATCCAGCCATGTCATCCTCTGTCATCCCCTCTCCTCCTGCCCCCAATCCCTCCCAGCATCAGAGTCTTTTCCAGTGAGTCAACTCTTCACATGAGGTGGCCAAAGTACTGGAGCTTCAGCTTTAACATCATTCCCTCCAAAGAAATCCCAGGGCTGATCTCCTTCAGAATGGACTGGTTGGACCTCCTTGCAGTCCAAGGGACTCTCAAGAGTCTTCTCCAAAATCACAGTTCAAAAGCATCAATTCTTCAGCGCTCAGCCTTCTTCACAGTCCAACTCTCACATCCATACATGACCACAGGAAAAACCATAGCCTTGACTACACAGACCTTAGTTGACAAAGTAATGTCTCTGCTTTTGAATATGCTATCTAGGTTGGTCATAACTTTTCTTCCAAGGTGTAAGCGTCTTTTAATTTCATGGCTGCGGTCACCATCTGCAGTGATTTTGGAGCCCCCAAAAAACCAATTAAAAAAAAAAAAAAGTTTTCAGACTGTGGATGTGAACTTCCGTGTTGTTTTCCGGAGAACCCTGTGGATACTTAAAAGAGAGAGCGATTAGCATGATTGTTGACTCACTCTTTTCAGGTCAGTGAGGACTTTATGTCGGGTTTTCTGAGGAAGAAGTGTTTGAGGGTTTATGATGGACTGCAAGCTGGAGAGCACAGTTTGGACCAGCTTGGGTTTAATTTCCTGAGTGTCACTTCCGCTTAATTTCTTTTGGCCCCAAGACATAAATGAGACTTATTTCTCTCTGCCAGGAGACTTAATAAGACTGATGCTTATGCTCTCTGAAAGCTAAATGTGCCTGCTGCCTTTACCTCCAATAAGGTGGAAGAGGGTGTGACATAGTTGAGTTTTGTTTAATGTCTTAACTGTATTAACATTCCCCCCGTTTCCTGCCGTCAGAAAGTTCTTAGTAATGAAAAGGAGGAATCAGACTAAGAGAGTTTATGTCAAGATGTTTGTAGTCGGATGGTGGAATTTGATATGTTATTGAAATTTTAATTCTCCCTGTTTTTTAGTTGTGTGTGGTGAGCGTAAACTTTGAAATAGCAAAAGAAATACATGCTTACATGCCTTAATGTTTCATTGAAGAACATGATACATGAAAGCTAATATTTTTTCCCCACATTTTTAAATTCTTTCAGGTGGGGAAGGTTTTTATTCCTGGGCTGCCAGCTCCCTCCCTGACAATGTCCAACACAATGCCTCGGCCCAGCACCCCACTTGACGGTGTTACTCCTACTAACCCTCTGAGTAAGCTGCTTGGATCCCTGGATGAGGTGAGAAGGGGAGTAGGTGTTGTCAAAAATTGATAGTTTTAGAGAAGTTGGGTCAAATATTAGCTTTTTCCATGGTTAACTTTTTTTCTGTTTTAAAAACAGTAAAATTGGAAGTTTAGCTAATGCTTGTAGAATATGAATATTTTTAAACACAAATGATTCGGTAAACGTACAGTGACTTCCCTTGTGATGTGTGAGGTGCTTTTTTGAGGATGCTACAGTGAGGAGAGGGATGCATTCTTTTTCATCTAGGGGTCTCACAATTTACTTGTGTGAATCAGATGTACTGTCTGTTTTAAGAAGCCATAATTTAATGCTCGCTTCGGCAGCAATATACTAAAATTGAAATGATACAGAGAAGATTAGCATGGGCCCTGCTCAAGGATAACACACAAATTTGTGAAATGTCCCATATTTTTAAAAGATAACTGAGAACCTACTGTGTAGCACAGGGAACTCTGAGAGATGTGTCTGACTTGGTTTGGACCTGGAGGACAAATAGAATATTTGTAGGTGGAAGGGGGCATTCGGGTAAAGAGGAATCCCATGGGTGTGGGCGTGGAGACAGGTCAGTGCAGAACACTGCTAACATATAACTGTACCTCCACCTCTTGGCATACAAGTTAAGACTCAACAAGTCTGAGGAAAGAATGAATACTTTTAAAAATCCATGTGGTCTGTTGGGTGCGGCAGGGCAAGGGGTGGGATATTCTAGTATTATCTATGTACTAGATACTGTTCCAAGCATTGTATGTGTACTAACTCATTTAGTCCCTTAAAACAGCTTTATTAGGAAAATATTAATCCTTGTTTTACAGATGTGTACATGGAGACACAGGGCGGTTACTTATCTAAAAACATACAGCTCGTAAGTGGTAGAGCTAGGACTTACACTCCACCTGACATGCTCTTAAAGAAGAAAGGATAAAGAGCTTTTTCATTCTGAATGCAGTCACTAAGACATTGTCGGTTTTAGAGGATGCAGTTAAGAATGTTAGGATTTGTGTTTCAGATGGGTTTATCTTGGGATTAAAGATAGACCAAGTGGTATTAGATCCCAAGTGGTATTAAACTGTGGGGCCACTTAACTTTTGATTCCTCTCTCTCTTGATGTTGGCCCCTCAAGTCCAGGTTATCTCCACAACTCTCCAGTGCCATCGATCAGATGTCCTGTTTTTATTGACTTTTCATAGTTGCTCTTGGTGGGGACCGTGGTACAGGCTACCTAGTCATACTCAGAATGGTGTAAAGTCATTGTGTACATCGTTAGACCATGTGCAAACAAGACGTGATTTCTTCATCCTAATTTCTCAAAAAAGCTTCACGTGTTGTGTTTATGACCCTGTACAGGTTCTGGTGTCCCCAGTTCCAGAGCTGAGGGATTCTTCAAAGCTTCATGATTCTCTCTGTGCTGAGGACTGTACTTTCCAGCAGCTCGGGACTTACATCCATTCTGTGAGAGACCCTGTCCGTAACAGGGTAACGCTAGTAAGTGTGCATGTTCATTTTCAAAAGGCAGCGTAGCTTTCCAAGGATTAGGCTGTCGTGTAAAGTTTGTCAGAATGCAGAGTTTTGTCTGAAAAGTGGAAACAAATATTTCATGAGATTTTTTAAAAGCGCTTGTAATACATCATTTTTTTGCCCTATTTTTCTTTAAAGTAGTTTCATCCAGCTTTTTTCTAAAGTTTCTATATTATTAAAGAGTGTATTGGAAACAAAACTTGTTCATTCAGTTGAATTTTAATAGAGACATATTTTTGTTGTTGTTGTTCAAAGTGAGACTTTTGGTGATGGTGACTCTTAGTGTCTGTATGAAAATTAGGCACTTTGTTTAAAGATAAAGAGTTTTTGTTAATGTCTTATAAATAAGCACATTTATTGTGTCTGAAATTTCAAAGTATTCAGTTGTGTTTGAAAAAAATACTACTTATTTTTCGTATATTTTATTGCATTTTTCTTTGACAGGCAAACAGTCTTGTTAAGCATCAGCTATTTTTTAGACATCCAGAGATTTAGAATTAACAGTTCCTATTCACTTGCTCTTATTTGTTTCCATATTCTCCCTAGGAACTGAGTAATGGCTCCATGGTGAGGATCACTATTCCTGAAATTGCCACCTCTGAATTAGGTATGGTTGAGGATCAAACCTTATATTCATGTGTTCTTAGTTTGATTTAAAAGATTTGGAGTGATTGTTGATATACATTAATAATTGGGGCTTTAAACATTTCACTGTTTTGGAGCCACGGGATGGGCCTTCTTCCTGTGCTGAGAAGCTGTGACGCGCTGCTGAGCGCTGTGTGGCCCATCCCTGTGTGCGCCAAGGCTGGGGCCCGGGAGTGCGTGCTGGTTCCACCTCTGTGAGCTTTCTCAGGAGGAGGAAGCCATACAGTGAGATTGTAGCATGTGGACACGCCTCTTGCAAGAAAGTCTGAGAAACAAGCCCAAGCAACTAAAACAGTTTTTGGCATATTTGATGGTTTTTAATCCAAAAATCTCTCAATTGTTAAGAATAATTGAGAAATTAACATAATTGCCTTTGAGGAAAACTTATCATTTTAGCAAAAATACACTCAGAAGTATTTTGATTAAATCAGAGTCTGCTTGAATTATTGAAATGCAATTTGGAAAGTACTAGGTGGAGAATATTTCTGAACATTAAATACTAAAGAAAAACATGTAATCGAAAAGATTTGCCAACAAACGTAAGTTAAGAAAACAATACCTGTGTGATATAAGAAAATTCAGGATGTCTGTTAGTTTCAAAATCCAACTTCTAGTGCAGAATGTTGGCAGATTTTGTGATCTCTGGAATTTGCCAAGTGGGCTGGAGTGCCTTTCTCATTTTAGGAAGTACTCTTCATCAATGTGGTAGATGATATTCTGAGTTGGTATGGAGTTGCCTTGCTTTTCTAAAGGGTATTTAGCCAGTGATCTCAAGAAATATAAGCCTAACCAAAATATATAAAAACAATTAATGGATTAGTTAAAATAAATAAAACAGTGAAATCCTACTCTTGCAGGAGCAAATAGAAGTCACATAGTTTGTGCACAGAAGGTTTTGTACTTGATGAAACTTTCCTCAGCGCCTCAGTCGTGTCTGGTTTACACTGAATTTGGATTCAACCATGACAAACTTGGTTATCTGGTTTTCTGACATTGGTTTCATTTGATTCCAGCCTTGGTTGTGTGTGCACACACAGCAAATTGACGAGAAAAAGCATATACTGCTAAGGCTGGGCTTTGGTAACAGTGGATTTGGGAAGGGAAAGAAAAAGTCCTCTAAAGAGATTATGTGGGTATACAAAAACATTGCAGGTCGGGGCCATTTCTTGCCAAAAGCAGACCTAGGCCTCTTCGTAGCGATAGCCCTTGCCACCCTGCGGGAGTCGCTGTGTGACAGCGTGGTGCTGTAAATGATTGTCATGCTAATGGTATTGGCCAATAAGAAAGATGGAGATGACGTGGTATTGACTGATCTGTTGAAGACAGCATGTAAAACACCGTAGAAACAGGGCTGTCAGAAATAATGAAAAGTTATAAAGCTTTGGTTAACCAAAATGTTTAATCATTTATAGCATATTTTAAAGCTAGATGAATGTTTTTATTTGAGGATGTATATATTCATTATTCTATATTTACTGAAGTATTGAAACTATTTTATATGAATTTATTAGTGTAGAAATTGTGTGTTTTTGTTAGAATGATCTTTAATTCATTGCCCAAACTAGGACATTTTTGAGAGCCAAAATGGGAAGCTGTTAATAATTGTTGGGCCCACAGATGTCAGTCAGTTCTGTCTTAGGTAACCCGGGCTATGTGGTTATTCTATTTCTGACCCAAAATTGATGACGAAAACACAGCTCTGAGACCTCTCATAAGCCCTGTTAAATTCAGAGTCAGATGACTGGCTCGGTCAGGTTTGTGTCCCACCAGCTCTTTAATGGCAGTTCCCTTTTCATAGTGCTTGACCTTTATATAGCAGTGATTTAAAAACCTTAGTAAAAGGGGAAAAGAAATGCGTGCCTAGGAAGCATACTAAAATTAATCTTTGCTTTCAATAGTACAAACTTGTTTGCAAGCAATTAAGTTCATTCTGCCGAAAGAAATTGCGGTTCAGATGCTCGTCAAGTGGTACAGTGTCCACAGTGCCCCAGGAGGGCCCAGTGATCACTCAGAGTGGAACTTATTTGTGACCTGTCTCATGAACATGATGGGTTATAACACAGACCGCTTAGCGTGGACAAGAAATGTGAGTACATATGATCGTTTTTCCTCCTGAGATACACCGTTATCAGTGTAATGTTTGCGTAATTGATAGTACAACATTCAGAGTATGTAATACACCAGTGTACTAGTAGGCATACCTTATTCATCAAAATGGAATAATGCTAAGGCTTATTGTATCTATACATTGTAAGTCAAATGTTAATTTAATGATAATGTTTTACTTGTAATTAGAATCATTATGTTTTTATAACATAAACCACTTTGACTGTTATTTCTCATTTCATCGTTGTAACATGGCTGCAAATTATGCTTAGGTTAGTAGGAGTAGTCTTGATTTTACTGATGAAGAAACAGTCACAAGGAGATCACAGACTAGAGATTTGCTCAAAACTGGGCCTACAGTGTATCTTCTGACTCATGGCTTAATGTTCTTCTCTTGAGGCCCAGATTCTCTTTTTCCACATTATTGCTTGGTCTATGAGGAAGGTTTAATTTTGAAGGGGATTTAAAGTACTTTAGCCTAAATATCTAGTCTGTCAGTGATACAAACTAAGCTCCTCGTCTCCCTCCCAAGAAGCTTTGTTACGGTTCCTTCATAGGTTATTCACAAATCAGCAGGGTAGGGTCCTCAGTCTCGGTGTTTTCGTTTTGCTTCCGGAGATCTTTCCCAGGACAGCCTTGCCTGGTTCACTCTGAAGAAATCACTCTAGATCACACTTACAAGGTAACTCAGCTGCACCTGTCAGTACATTTGGGTTTCATACCAGCAAATCCATTTTAAAAAATCATTGTTTTTCTTCATTATAAAAGTATACATGCTTGCTGAGGAAAATTTGGAAAATGAAGAGATTAAAAGGAAAATAATACTAAGAGATAACCACTGTAAACATTTTCATTGTTGCTTCTCATAAACATCATATCAATGAACATTGCCCATATTAAGAATTCTGCAACCTCTTTCCCCCCGATTATCGTTCTCATTATATGGTACCATATGGCTTTGTCATAATTATGAAAAAGTAGAAGTATTAGTCGCTTGCTTGTGTCCAGCTCTTTGTGACCCCATGGGCTGCAGCCCACTGGGCTCCTCTGTCCGTGGGATTCTCCAGGCAAGGATACTGGAGTGGGTTGCCATCCCTTCTCCAGGGCATCTTCCCCACCCAGGGATCAAACCAAGGTCTCCCATATTGCAGGCAGATTCTTTACCATCTGAACTGCCAGGGAAGCCCCAATAGCTAATAATTAAACATTGCGGAATCAGGTTTTTTTGTTATGAGTAATTTGAGTAACATTCTTCTGTACACAGATCTTTAGATCTCTAGTCAGTTCTCAAGAATTGAATCTTAAAAGAGGAATTACTGGGTCAAATAATGTTCAAAAAGGACTGACTATCCAATCAGCATTCTCACCAGTGTCATTTAAAAGTGCCTGCTTCACCTCCCAGATTATTCTTGGTGTGCTGAACCTTTGCCAACTCAGAGAGAATGTTTATTATTTCTGTATAGGTAAATGGGGATGGGTTTTCCAGTTTTGTTTTTTTTATAACCTCTGATTCATCCCTGCCTTGCTCACATTGTCTCCACCACACTGCTTTCCATTGTTTGTCCTGAACAAGGACAAACGTGTCCAAGCGTGTTCTTACCTCAGGGTCTTCACACTTGCTCTTCTCTCTGGAGAAAATGCAGGCTTGCCAGATGGCTCAGTGGTAAAGAATCTTCCTGCCAGTGCAGGAAATGCAGCTTTGATCCCTGGATCGGGAAGATCCCTGGAGAAGGAAGTGGCAACCCACTCCAGTATTCTTGTCTGGGAAATCCCATGGACAGAGGAGCCTGGTGGGTCACAGCCCATGGTGTCGCAAAGAGTCAGACCCGACTGAGCACGCATGCGCGCACGCTGGAGAAAATGCCTTCATCAGGCAAGACAAGCTGAGGCCTCGGCCGGTGTCACCTCAGTGCAGCCTGCCGTGTCTCTTCTGTGTAGAACTGGACTTGACCCTTGTCTCCTGCTTATTATCCTCTTTACTTATTTTGTGTGTCTCTGCTCCCATTAGGAAGGTAAATAGCAGTGCCTGGCAAGGATGGATGCCTAGTGAACATGGGCTGAATGAAAGCCCTTGTCCACCTAAATGAAGCATAGTTTTTAAAAGAGTTTATATGTGTTGTATCATATGAAAGAACTGCCTTCTGCAGTTTCCTTGGGGAAAGTTTTACTGGGAAAATAGACAGTTTTCTTAGTCCAAACCATTGCATGAATGCTACTTCAGTCCAGATGTTTCCATTCTTTATTAAATATGAAAGAGTTGAGCCTTACAGAAACTGAGGATTTCTGCATATGAGTAAGTCTGCTTCAGCTTCTTGTAGTTTGTGCATGCTGCTGTCCTGCAGGACCTGATGAATCCACATCACTGTGCCTCGTTCTCTCGCAGAGGGCCAGAGCCCCCTCATGGTTCCTGTTGCAGAGAGGGCCGAGCACGCAGCTGCGTTTTTCTTTTGCAAAGAAGAATCTGACTCTTTGACTAATTTGTTGCGTGGTAGCCCTAAGAGAAGGAACAAGGAAATGAGCCCTGAGACTGAGTTGCTTTGACATTTATTTGGATGACTGCGTAGTTAAACCTTGTCTTGGTTGTCCTTACAATGAAAGCTCAGGATGAAATGGTCCTCAGTGGCAAATGGTTTTTATTTTGTTTTGTCCACATATATCCTCTTTGTTGTCAGTTAAGTAATAGGGTGGAGAGTAGAGAGTCCAGAATTTCTGCCGATGACCAGCTATGTGTGTGACTCTGGAATTTGTTTGGGCCTTCCTGAATTTGCTGATGTTAGATGACAGCTCTGGGCCGGATGATGTTTCTTTTTGGTTCACAGGTTCTGTGAGTGGTTGCATCCGAGGTTAACTGTTCTGTCCTTTGGGATGCTCTTATTTTCATTAGATATTGAGTCCCTGCTGTGGGCATGAAGCCAGGCTTTTCAGATAAGCATTAGGCAAGACAAGATAGTTCCTCCCATTGAATTGACTGTCCCAGGGGAAGGCAGATAAATGAATATTTTATAGTCAGATTATGATAGATCAAGGTCGGTGATCCACAGGATTATATAACAGGGTTGGCTAAGCGGTGACATATTAAAATAATGAAAATAAAACATCCATATGTGTGACAAAAAGGTGTCTGTATCAGTTTCCGCTATTCTTTCCCGTAACTCCAGGTCTTAAAGAATCTGATAACCACAACAGGGGTGTTCTTTCTGATTGTGGGACTTAGATTGTGTCTGTGTATGCATGCTGTGTTTGGTTAAAGTTTCAGGTAAAATCATTTCATTTGTTGCTTTGATTTTACTCTTGTCATTTTTGTTTTTTGATATGGTGTGTAAGCTGGGCTCAGTTTTTGTGTGTTTAATACATTCTTTTAAAAAAATTCTTTGCCATTATGGTTTATCGCAGAATATTGAATATAGTTCCCAGTGCTATACAGTAGGACCTTGCCATTTCGATATTCTAAATGTAATAGTTTGTATCTGCCAACCCCAGACTCCCAGTCCATCCCTCTCCCTCCTTGCTTGTTCCTTGGCAAGGATAAGGCTGCTCTTTCTATGAGTTTGCTTCTGTTTTGTAGGTTCATTTCTGTCATAGTTTAGATTCCACAATGAGTGATATACAGTATTTTGTCTTTTTCTTGGGCTGTGTTTTATTTGAATTCTTCATAAGAAAACCTGTTCTTTTGATCAGTTTTAAAAATTAACTTTATTCAGTTTTATATTTAAATATTCAGTTTTAAATATTGCTGTTTATGTTTAGTTTTTACATATAAATCAACTTTCAGATGAATGAGGTTGATAACTATGTAGGTTTCTATAGCGTAGGAAAATAGACATTACCATTTATACGGTTATGATTGATGAACTGATAGTTCAGTGCCTGTGCAAATTAGCAGAAGGGGCTAAGGTTATGCCAGGGAAAATTGAATTAGGCTGAACTTTTAGAAAACTGCTTTTATGTAACTGTATTAGGATAGGTTATTATAACAGAAAGCCGTTAAAAGATATAGTGGCATACACAACAGAAATGTGTATCTTGTTCCTTTAACAGTGCTTAGCAGGTAAACAGGCCACACGGTTTAATTAGGAACCCAGGCTAATGGAGCATTTGTCCTCTTCAACCTGAGGCTTCAAAGATCACCTTAGAGTTGACACCACCCAGTCAGATGCGAGGGATAGAGCATAGGGGAGCATGCATGGGAGGATTTCATGAGCTAGTCTGGCATCGGTGACATCCACTCTCACTCATAGTCACTGTCACAGGGCCACGTCTCACTGTGAGGGCCGGGATACAGCAGCCTGGCTGTGGGTCCAGAAGAAAGAGGAGAACTCAGATTTTGGAGAGTAGCTGCCCATCTCTGCCAGAGAATTGTTGGGCTGTCACTGTAGACAGACTCTGAGTGCACGTCTAAATGTATATTCGCTTAGCTCTGACTTTTGGCTAACATTGGGCTGATTCTTTGAGACTGGGTGTATTTTGGATATGACTAATGGTTCTTGTTCTACGAATGGAGTGAAGGTCTATGTCATGAGAGAAGTGGGGAGGAAAGGAAGCTACTGCTGCAGAACCTACGAGCCCAGGCACCAGACTGGGTGCTTTATATAGATGATTTCATTTAATCTTCGCAGTGACCCTAGAAGAAAGGTGTTCATATCATGTTTTTCTAGATGAGAAAATGAGTTTTGATGTCATTCCTCAGTTTCCGTAATTGGCAGAACTGATTGCTGAGTCCTTTAAGCTGATCTGTTGTAAGTGATAAATTTACATGATTTTTGTCTTCTCTTTTGGGGTTATCTTCCAGTTTGACTTTGAAGGATCACTTTCCCCAGTCATTGCACCCAAAAAGGCAAGGCCTTCTGAGACGGGATCTGATGATGTAAGCATTGTTTTTTCTTGCTGATACAAATTACTTTGTGGGTACTTGTACCAGTCCCCCATATTTGTGGTGTTCCTGTTGATTTGTGCCTATTTTTAACAGCTTTTGCTTATTTTAATACTGAATGGCAGTTATTTTGAAGGATAGGGCCTGTCAAGTTTTCTGTGATTGTTTATTCACTTTTGTCTTTAATGACCATCTTAAAACATACACGATGCTGTGTGATATAAATTTCAGTTTACAGACGTTTTACTGCCAGCTCATCACCTTAAGTGACGACATTTATTATGCAGTGTTTCTTTAAGTTCTCAAACATGTCAGATTCCATGGGTATATTCTTGTGTTTCAACACAGTCTTTTAAAATTGAGGTATAATTTGCATAAATGAAATGCTTAGATCTTAAATTTACAGTTTGATCAGATTTGACAAATAGACACTCGTGTAATCCACGCTGCTCTTAAGCATGAAACATTTCCGTGGGTGTATACAGTTCTCTTGAGCCATTTTTAATAGAAGCATCCACTGATTTGATTTCTATCATATGTTAGTTTTGCCAACTCTGAAACTTAATATGAGTAAAATAATCTAGTATGTAGTCTTCGGTATAAAGTTTCCCTCACTCAGCGTAATGCTTTTGCGGTTCATCGATGCTGTTGCCGAGCCAGTAGTCTGCACCTTCCTGCGGAGGCAGCAGTGTGACTCTACCGTGGTTTGTATGTCCATTCTTCTCTGGATGTACAGGTAGCCTGTTGCCATTATTTGGCTATTATGGGGAAAGCTGCTGCCCACATTCAGTAACTAGGCTTTGTGGACCTATATTTTCATTTCTCTTGGCTAAATGAATACCTAGCAGTACACTTGTTGGGTCATTGCTGGTCTCGAATTGATTGTACCATGTTAAATTCTGACAAGCAGTATACGAGTTGGCCAGCATTTGCTGTCAGTCTTTTTCCTTTTAACCATTTGAGCGTGTACAAAGTGGTTTCTCTAAGTGGTTTTAATTTGCTTTTCCAAAATGACTCATCATGTTAGGCACTATTTCACGTACTTGTTAGCTACTTACATATCTTTTTGTGAAGTTTCTGTTCAGGTGTAAATTAGATTTTAAAAATATTTATTGATCTAAAGAAGTTCTCTATATATTTTAGATACGAGTTTTGTCATATGTGTTTTGGGAATATTTTCTCCCACTATGTGGCTTAACAGTATCTTTTGCTGAGAAGAGTTTTTTATTTTGGTTGTCTGACTTATAAATTTTTAACTTTTATGATTGGTTCTATGTCTGTTACAAGAGTTTTAAGTTAGAATAATACACTGTATTAAGCCTGATAGAAACACCAATAAATTCCAAGTTCCAAAGAAACCATAGATTATCTCAACACAATACAGCTATACAAAATACAACTATAGACTGTCTCAACACAATACAATAAATCGCAGGTAGAAACTAGTTCAGTTCAGTCACTCAGTCGTATCCGACTCTTTGCCTGGCCTCCTTATCCATCACCAACTCCTGGAGCTTACTCAGATTCATGTCCATTGAGTCGGTGATGCCATCCAACCATCTCATCCTCTGTCATTCCCTTCTCCTCCCGCCTTGAGTCTTTCCCAGCATCAGGGTCTTTTCAGATGAGTCAGTTCTTCGCATCAGGTGGCCAAAATATTGGAGTTTCAGCTTCAGCATCAGTCCTTCCAATGAATATTCAGGACATCTTTTAAGATGGACTGGTTGGATCTCCTTGCAGTCCAAGGGACTCTCAAGAGTCTTCTTCAGCACCACAGTTCAAAAGCATCAATTCTTTGGTGCTCAGCTTTCTTTATGGTCCAACTCTCATATCCATACATGACTATAGGAAAAACCTATAGTTGACTAGATGGACCTTTGTTGGCAAAGTAATGTCTCTGCTTTTTAATATGCTGTCAAGATTGGTTATAACTTTTCTTCCAAGGAGTAAGCATCTCTTAATTTCATGGCTGCAGTCACCATCTGCAGTGATTTTGGAGCCCCCCAAAATAAAAGTAGGTCATGATTTCCACTGTTTCCCCATCTATTTCTCCTGAGTTGATGGGACCAGATGCCATGATCTTAATTTTCTGAATGTTGATTTTGAAGCCACCTTTTTCACTCTCCTCTTTCACTTCATCCGGAGGCTCTTTAATTCTTCAGTTTCAGCCATAAGGGTGATGTCATCTGCATGTCTGAGGTTATTGATATTTGTCCTGGCAATCTTGATTCCAGCTTGTGTTTCTTCCAGCCCAGCATTTCTCGTGATGTATTGTGCATGTGAGTTAAATAAGCAGGGTGACAATATACAGCCTTGACGTACTCCTTTTCCTATTTGGAACCAGTCTGTTGTTCCATGTCCAGTTCTAACTGTTGCTTCCTAATCTGCATATAGGTTTCTCAAGAGGCAGGTCAGGTGGTCTGGAATTCCCATCTCTTTCAGAATTTTCCACAGTTTGTTGTGATCCACACAGTCAGAGGCTTTGGCATAGTCAGTAAAGCAGAAGTAGATATTTTTCTGGAATTCTTGCTTTTTTGATGATCCAGCAGATGTTGACAATTTGATCTCTGGTTCCTCTGCCTTTTCTAAAACCAGCTTGAACATCTGGAAGTTCATGGTTCATGTACTGTTGAAGCCTGGTTTGGAGAATTTTGAGCATTACTTCACTAGCATGTGAGATGAGTGCAGTTGTGCGGTAGTTTGAGCATTCTTTGGCATTGCTTTTCTTTGAGATTGAAATGAAAACTGACCTTTTCTAGTCCCATGGCCACTGCTGAGTGTTCCAAATGTGCTTGCATATTGAGTGCAGCACTTTCACAGCATCATCTTTCAGGGTTTGAAATAGCTCAACTGGAATTCCATCACCTCCACTAGCTTTATTCGTAGTGATGCTTCCTACGGCCCACTTGACTTCTCATTCCAGGATGTCTGGCTCTAGGTGAGTGACCATACCATCATGATTATCTGGGTCGTGAAGATCTCTTTTGTACAGTTCTTCTGTGTATTCTTGCCACCTCTTCTTCATATTTTCTGCTTCTGTTAGGTCCATACCGTTTCTGTCCTTTATTGAGCCCATCTTTGCATGAAATGTTCCCTTGGTATCTCTAATTTTCTTGAAGAGATCTCCAGTCTTTACTATTCTGTTGTTTTCGTCTATTTCTTTGCATTGATCGCTGAGGAAGACTTTGTTATCTCTCCTTGCTGTTTTTTGGAACTCTGCATTCAGATGGGTGTATCTTTCTTTTTCTCCTTTGCTTTTTGCTTTTCTTCTTTTCTCAGTTATTTGTAAGGCCTCCTCGGACAACCATTTTGCTTTTTTGCATTTCTTTTTCTTGGGGATGGTCCTGATCCCTGTCTCCTGTACAATGGCACTCTACAGACGGACATCACCAGGTGGTCAGTACTGAAGTCAGATTGATTATATTCTTTCCAGCCAAAGATGGAGAAACTTTATACAGTCAGCAGAAACAAGACCAGGAGCTGACTGTGGCTCAAATCATGAACTCCTTATTGCCAGATTCAGACTTAAATTGAAGAAAGTAGGGAAAATCACTAGACCATTCAGGTATGACCTAAATCAAATCCCTTATGATTATCTAGTGGAGGTGAGAAAGAGATTTAAGGGCCTAGATCTGATAGACAGAGTGCCTAATGAACTGTGGACGGAGGGTCATGACCCTGTACAGGAGAGGAATCAAGACTGTCCCCAAGAAAAGTAGAAACTAAAATAGACTCAATACTTGTAAAGTGTAGCACAGTTCAAATATAAAATTCAGTTGGTTATTAGGTGTGTTACTAGCCTCAGCATCTTGTCAACATGGAAATACATGTATTTCAGCTGGGTTCAAGTAGACCTCTCCTCTTACCCACACCCAGATCAGTGCAGTGGTCCCTAGCCTGCCTGTCTACGCTTCTAGGCTTTCGTTTTCTTGTGGCCCGTGAGACATTGCCTAAAATAAGCTTAAAGTTTTCTCTTTCGATCTCTGCTTAAGCAGTAGAATTCTTCTACTAAAGTCTCTTCCTTAAAAGGGTATGATTCAAGTGATTTTTAAAGGTGGCTTGTCTTAATATTTATTGCTGGCACTTGGAAATGACTTAGCTGTTAGGTATTGGTTCTAATTTTTCAGCATTGTGGTTTTTTTTTTAAATAATGTTAACAACTTAATGTGAAAATGGAACTTGAGTTTTTTAAAGTGAATTTGGTCTTCTTTTTTAATAGTGACATTACAATTATTTAGAAGGCTAATATCCTTTTTATTCTTCTTAGGACTGGGAATATTTACTAAATTCAGACTACCACCAGAATGTTGAGTCTCATCTCTTGAACAGATCTTTGTGTTTGAGTCCTTTGGAAGTTTCACAGATGAAAGATGAGGATTTTTCCCAGAATCTCAGTTTGGACTCTTCTACACTTCTGTTCACTCACATACCTGCAATTTTTTTTGTTCTTCACCTGGTCTATGAGGAACTCAAGTTGAACACCCTAATGGGAGAAGGGGTTCGTTCACTTGTTGAACTTCTCGTCCAATTGGCAAGGTAAATATCGTTTATAGATTAGAAATTTCCAAAAGGTCATTAGATGACTTAATTCTTGGCCATGAATGTCAAATAGGAACCTTGCAAATAAATTTCTGAATTCTACCTTCTCAACAAAAAGGAGCCTTTTCCATAAGCCACAGAACTGTTTGAGGGGATCCATTGTGTAAGGGCCGTGGGTCAGGCTGGGGTTGCAGCTTTTTGTCCTCAGATGAGTGGAAAAGGCATGAGAGTAGTGTGTTGCCCAGTGAGGATAACCTGTTTGGCTTTCATTTTGACACCATGATTGTGGTGGAAAGTCTATAATGACACCTGCTGTTTTTATAATGATGCCTTAGATTCAAATAGTGTTTGAAAGTGAAAGTTGCTCAGGCGTGTCCAACTCTTTGTGACCCCATGGACCATAGAGTCCATGGAATTCTCCAGGCCAGAATACTGGAGTGGGGAGCCTTTCCCTTCTCCAGGGGATCTTCCCAACCCAGGAATCAAACCCACGTCTCCCGCATTGTAGGTGGATTCTTTACCAGCTGAGCCACAGGGGAAGCCCAAGAATACTGGAGTGGGTAGCCTATCCCTTCTCCAGGGGATCTTCCCGACCCAGGAACCGAACTGGGGTCTCTTGTGTTTTAAGCAAAATTCTTTACCAACTGAGCTGTCAGGGTTTAAACTAACAAAATAATACTTTACATGTAGAAATTGTCAAAGTAGGTATTACAGTCCCTGTTTCAGTGATGAGGAAACATGCTTAAGTTTTGAGGGGAAAAATTTTTTTTTTTTTTTTGGTGTGGACCATTTAAAAAATTTATTTATTTATTTTTGCATGTGGTGGGCCTTCACTGATGCTCGAGCTTTTCTCTAGCTGTGGCGAGTGGAGGCACTCTCTGTTTGCGGTCCAGGCCTCTCATTCTGGGGGCTTCTCTTACTGTGGGGCCTGGGCTCCAGGTGTGTGGGCTTCAGTAGCTGTGGCGCCTGGGCTCCGGAGCACAGGCTCAGTAGTTGTGGTGCGCAGGCTTAGCTGCTCCGCAGCGTGTGGCATTTTCTGCACCAGGGATGGAACTCATGTTTCCTGCATTGGCGGGCAGATTCTTTACCACTGAGCCACCAGGGAAGCCTCTCAAGTTTGTTTTTTAAGGACAGGTGCCATTTGCTAGATATTGGTTCTCTTTGCTGGTCCTTGATTGCCCCAGTCTGGTCTTCCCTGTCTTTCAGGCTCTTGTAGTGGATCTACAATAAGACTGTTCTGGTGGTATTTTCAACAGTCTTTTCTAGCACCTTGTGTTTGGCACTGAGCTCAAAGTGTTTAGACTTAGGTGTTGTTTGAGCCTTTGTGACCCTTGGTGATAAAGTTAAGTTTGAATTAAAATGCCAACCTCTGAGTTAAGGTTGTAGTATATTTTCTAATTTATGTTACCTTCCTTGAGATATTGAAATTCTTTTCTGAGACAGGACAGTTTTAATTGATGGTTAGTTTCTCTTAATGACAAGGCATTACTATAAGGAAGGTACTTTTGTAATGAAATGATTTTCAAACCCTAATCATGGCTCTTTGAAATAGGTAAAATTAGTATAATGTTTTACACTTTATAAGGTATTTCTCATACATATTATTTAATCTTAAAAGCTTGAGGGTGAGTTGACTGGTGTTCCACCATTTTCTGGAAGAATAATTACTGAGATTGAGAAAGTTGACTTCCTGAAGAGCACACAGCTAACAAATTAACAGAGGAGAAATTGGACCACAGTTTTCACAGCAGTTTTACCCTCAAAATTTATCTAGCGGGGGGAGTCTTGGTTGCATTTGTCACCCTAGGCACTTTAAGTCCAGAAATACAGTACGGAGGCTCTAGACGTGGTTGTCTTCTTTCTCCTAAGTAAATGTTTTAAATTAAAAAGGTCAACTGATGAGTCTTCTTAACTGTTTGGGAGGAGAATGCCGTAATACCTCGCTTGTTAATTCCTTTTATGTGTTCCATTGTTTTAGGGACTTAAAATTGGAGCCTTACGTAGATCATTACTATAGAGACTACCCAACACTTGTCAGAACTACTGGACAAGTGTGCGCAATTGACCAAGGTAAGTGTTCTGCTGTTAAAGATTCTCTCAACAGTATGCTGACCTTTGCTTGTATTTTTCTTGGTAAAGAGCAGAGGAGATATTTCTTAGTGCTCACCTCTAAATCAGGGGTAGTATTTTTCCACTAGGCAGATTTCAGTTTGTAGTATTTGGTCTCTGACTTGTAGTATAGCTTCTTCAGTGTGGGGGGTGGTGGGGGAGGGGATTTTACTCATCCCCAAGATTCTGCCTTGCAAAAGCTTAGAGCTTCCAGTGCCAAGGATGCTTTGCTATCCTGTGTGGTCCAGTTAGTAACCACCCACTGTGTGCTATTTTAGTTTAAACTAAAGATTCAGTTCCTCAGTTGCCCTGGCCACATTGCAAGTGCTCAGCAGTCATATGGGGCTGGTGGCTGCCATATTGAACAGTACAGATACAGAACAGTTTCACAGCCATTGTGTTGTCTTAGACTCTGAGTTAAACAGACTCAAGATTGGGGCCCAGTTGTTAAAACAGAGCAGAATCCTGGGTGTCTTGTCTTTTCTCATCATTAGAGTTAGAGCAGAAAATTTTGGTGACGTTCTTTAATATGCCTTGAACATAAGAATTCGGATAAAATATTAGTCAGTTAAATTCCACAGATTATAATGTGGTCACATACTTACTGTGACAGAAAACATGAAGCATTTTAGAGAATATGGAAAAAATGCTACTCTGATTGTCTTCAGATGACAGGGATTGTTGATTATCTTTCCTTTGAATTAAAACAGTATTGTGTTAGTGTATACTTACATCTTTACAAACATTTATCTAATTCTGAAGGTCAAACAGGATCTATGCTGTACCCGTCATTTTTCACTCCTGAGCCACCTAGTGTTTATCAGTGGGTGAGCTCCTGTCTGAAGGGGGAAGGAGTGCCCCCCTATCCTTACCTCCCCGGAATCTGTGAACGAAGCAGACTTGTAGTCTTGGTATGTATTCAGCATGTTGCCAAACTTGTTTGTTTTTTTCTTTTTAACTTTCAGTGTAATGTAAAAAATTATCATATAGAAAAATTACTGCCCCCCCCATTTTGTGTATTGCTCTGTGGATTTCAATAAATGTTGAGTTCATGTAATCCCTCCCATAATTAGAATTCAGAATGTTTCTATCAACCCCCTCAGAAAATTCCCTCCTGCTTTGAGCTTCTTTCAAGTATTGCTGTAGCAGGAGTTCATTGCACTTAATTGCTGAGTGTTGGCTATACATTGTGTGCCTATATATATCACATTGGTTTATCCATTCATCCATTGACAATACTTGAGTTGACTCCAGTTTTTAAGCAGTTATAAATACAGCTGCCATAGACATTCATGTCTAGGTTTTTGTGTGAACAAAAGTTTTCATTTCTCTAGGGTAGGTACCCAGAGGCGGGATTGATGGCCATATAGCAAGTATATATTAAGATTAGTATATTTGAGAAACTGTAAGCTGTTTTTCAGAGTCTCTGTTATTTGTTGTTCAGCTGCCAACTTGTGTCCAGCTGTTTGCGACCCCATGAACTGCAGCACACCAGGCTCCTCTGTCTTTCAGTGTCTCCCAGAGTTTGCTCAAATTCATGTCCGTTGAGTCAGCGATGTTATCTAATCATCTTATCCTCTGCCACCCTCTTCTCCTTTTGCCTTCTTCCTAGCATCAGGGTCTTTTCCAATGAATTAGCTCTTCGCATGAGGTGGCCAAAGTATGGAAACTTCAGCTTCATCATCAATCCTTCCAATGAATATTCAGGGTTAATTTCCTTTAGGATTGACTGGTTGGATCTTCTTGCAGTCCAAGGCACTCTCAAAAGTCTTCTCCAATACCACAATTCAAAAGCATCGTTCTTTGGTGCTCAGCCCTTCTTTATCGTCAGACTTTCACAGCTGTACATTACTAATGGAAAAACCATAGCTTTGACTATACGGCCTTTGTTGGCAGAGTAATGTGTCTGCTTTTTAATACACTGTCTAGGTTTGTCATAGCTTTTCTTCCAAGAAGGAAGCAGTCATTAATTTCATGTATGTTTCATGTATTTGTATTTCCACCATCAGTGTGTGAGTGTTCCAGTTTCCCTGCATGCATTCTGGTCAGTTTTTGGTATTGTCATGATTTGTAAATTTTCTCCTTCTTATAGATGTGCAGTGATAACTCATTGTGGTTTAAATATGCATTTTCCTCATGGCTAGTGATATTTTGAATGTGCCTACATAGGAGGTTTTGTCAGATACATGGGTCTGAAGTATTTTCTCCTGTGGTTTGTCGTGTCCTGTTGCTCTCTTAATGCTTCCTTTGTGGAGCACAAATATTTAATTTTGATGCAGCCAGTTTATCCACTTTTTCCTGTATGGATAGTGCGTTTGGTGTCATGTCTATAAATTCATTATCCAAGTCAGAAAGATTTTCTCCTGTTTTTGTCCAGAAATTTTACAGTTTCCTGTTTTATAATTAGATCCGTGATCCATTTTGTTAAATTTTTTTAAATCAGATGTGAGGTTTATGTTGAGATTTTTATTCCATTTGAATGGTCAGTTTTTTTAAACATCAGTTGTTGGGAACACTATTCTTTCTCTTTTGCAGTTTTTCAGAAATAAGTTGACGACATATTTGTAGGTCTGTCTCTGGGCTTTTTATTCTAGTCCATTGGTCTGTGTTGTGGTCCACACACTCTTGATTACTGTAGCTTTATAGTCAGTCTTAAAATTGGTTACTGTGACTCTTCCTTCCTTTACTTTTCTTTTTTAAAATTATTTTAGCTATTTTAATTCCTTTGCCTTTTCCTTTAAATTTTATAATTGGCTTATCCATAGCTACAAAAAATCCTACTTGAATTTTTTTTAATGAAATAATTTTTATTAAAAAAAATTAACTCACATTATTAATACATAGTTAATCCAAGATCAGAGCTGATTCAGATAGAGCCAAAGGGCATCAGTAAAGGTAAGTTCCTTCACAGTAACGTCCCTTGGTCCCCTTATACTGGAGCAGCCTGCCGAGAGGTCTTCTGTGGACCTTTCTTGAGATGGGGCTTTCCCAGGCTTGTAGGAGAACCAGATCTTTTGTCTCCTGTCTCAGATATCACTGGACTAGGTAAATGTCCTTGCTCCCCACCTGCTCCTCCTTTACTCTGTGTCCTGCTTCCTTCATGTTGAGAGAGGCTTCAGTACCTGCCATGGCTCTGAAATAGACATGCAGAATGGTGATTCTGCTTTTTTAAAAAAAAAGCTGATAAAATATATATAACATATTATTATTTTAATTGTTTTTAAGTGTACGATTCAGTGGCGATCAGTCCATTCACAATGTATTAAGAGCAGCTCAATACTTTTTCATTCCTTGCTGCTTATGTGGAAACATTTAGGTGAATTCACCAGATACTTTGGTTCTGTACAACTCCGCTAAAATGGGGTAGACTCAGTGTTACAGCTCCCCAAGAGGGAGCCAGAGATACATGAATAAGCCAAAGGTATTCTGTGTCCAGCTTACACTAGTCAACTTACAGATACTCATGTCATAGCATATCTTTCTTAGATACGATGTCAGCGACTTTTAGGAACCTATCATCTGTAGTGTCTGTACCGGTTTAGAGTTAGGACTTGAAGACCCTCCAGCACTGTGTTGAGATTTTGATAAGATCATGCTGCCACTTTCTTTCCGAAAAAAAGCTGTAGGTGCAGATCTTAGTGGTAATAGCAAATACTCAAAGGAGAACTTTGAAGGCTGAAGTGGAGAAGGGCCTTGAGGCGTAGAGAGTTAGGGTTTACCTCGCCCCAAGTTGGGGCGCTACTGGTAAAGAGCCCACCCGCCGGTGCAGGAGACATGAGAGTCCTGGATTCAATCCCTGGGTCAGGAAGGTCCCCCGGAGGAGGAAATGGCACCCCACTCCAGTGTTCTTGCTTGGAGAACCCCATGGACAGAGGAGCCTGGTGGTCTACAGTCCCTAGGGTCGCAAAGAGTCAGGCATGACTGAAAGGACTCGGCATCCACTCAACACAAATGACGCAAATGTCAATCAGTTTGTAAGTAGATAAGCAGAGGTTGGTACATATTTCTAATGGAATACCCCTCAGCAGTGAAAAGAAAGAAACTGCTGACACACACAGTAATGTGGATGAATTTCACCAAAGTGCTGAGTTGATGAAACAGGACACAGAAGACAACATGTTCTGTGACTCCATTTGCAGGGTATTGAAGAAGAAGCAAAATACAGGAAGAGAAAAAAGAAGCGTTATTTATTCCCAGTAGTTCCCAAGGGCACTTTCTGGTGTGATGCAAGCATTCTGTGTCCTGACTGTGGTTATATGATTGTATAACATTTGTCAAAACAGAGCTCTGTATCTAAAATGGGCTAGTTTTCCTGTCTGTGCTTATGCCTCAAGAGTTTAAGAAATAATGTTAAGTTTCTCCTTATGCAGAGTATTGCACTCTACATACTTGGTGACGAAAGCTCTCTCTCTGATGAATCCTCACAGTATTTATCCAGAATAAGTATCGGTAAGTCAGTCTCACATTAGGCTTCCCCAGACAAATTTTTATAGATGTCAGTATCAGAGTTGAAATTAAAAAATGAAAACTTTTCTAAGTGTACTTCAGGTGCTGTGTCTTGCTTCATTTTAGAGGTGACAAAATCGCAGTTCTAGTCTTGAGTCCGCAACTGACTTTCAGAGACCAAGATTACTAAAAATCTGACAAACTACATTTTCAGTATGTCTAAAAAGGGCTGTTTTAGCCCCGGGGAAATGATCATTCTTTCCAGCCTGCCAGAGCACTGCGTATTTTGTTGTTTTTTAGGAGATCTTTATCTGTAATTTTTCTTTCCAAATGTCTTCTATATGTTGCGTGCTTTCTTTACCAGGATAACTATCAAAATAAAGTTTTGTTCTGTTTTAGCGCCCCAGAAGCCGCAAGCAGAACAAGAGGAGAGCAGGTGACTTTTATTCAGTTTGTGCCTTTACGCTGTCTATTTCACGGCTTCCTGTTTAATAACCTCGTGTTTGTTCTCTTGCAGGCTTAGTTTCAGCCATTCTACGTCGGTTTCTAGCCTAGCTGAGAGATTAGTTGTCTGGATGACTAATGTAGGTAAGGCCATCTTTGTTACCTTTCATGTGTCTTTGAAATCCCTTCCTTGGACTGCTCTTTCCTAACCAGGCCCTGTGTCCTCAGAGCATGCTAGAGCTGGGAGGCATGAGAAGGCAGGGCCTCTAGCTCCACAGAAGGATCCCACAGGGTTGTATGATGGCCCCCCTGAGCCACCCTTTCTTTGCTTGACGGTCTCACAGCTTCCCTCTACTGATATCTTGGGTATCAGCCTTTTCTCCTTTGGTGGATGGAAAATCTTTGTCTTTCCTCTGAGACCAGTAGAGGCTGTGGCTTTGTAGAGTGGCCCCAGAATGGAGAATGCTAATCACTACACATTCAGATTTGAAGTTGTTAAATACTCAGATACCAGAAGCGTTTATTTCTGGCAAAATTTTGAATGATCCAGGCCAGGGATTTTATGCACCAAGAGGCAGATTCACCTGGGACAAGGGAGAGGAAGGCGAAGAGTTTATCCTCTGTTCCTAAAGATTGTGCCTCTGGGTTTTAAGCTGAGGAAACAACCAAAACTTTATGTGAAAATGAACTAAAATGTTTTAAAAATATTGACAGTATGAAAACATAAAAGAATGAGGATGTTATAAAATAGTATGTTAGAAAATAGTGCTTTAATGAATATTACCAGAGGTTTCTGAATTCTTATTTAGAGAATATTCTAAATGACTTGAGTTTTTCACTCTTCTTTTTTGTTATGCTTCCTTGAAAATTCCAGTAATTGTCATGTAGTATTACCAGTAAGATAATTATGCTGAAAAATGTTGGATGAGTTCTATTTATTTGTATATTACATAGTATTTAGTATAAGTGTCATTCTCAAATAAAGTAACATTTTTACCTCTGTAATTAACCAATTTTCTGTGTTAATAAATACAGTAAAATATTATAAAATTTAGAAAATCATTTCAGAAAAAATTTACCTGAGGCTGTGAAAAATTTTTTAGTGAAATATGGTATATATACAAGAAAGTGTATGAAATGTGTTTAGAGAATAATAGTAAAGTGAGCGTTGATGTCCTGGTCGCCCACTGTTAGAAATAAAGCATTGTCAGTGTAGTAGAAAGCCCTGTGGATCTAGTCCTTGATATCCCCTCACACACCTTGCTGCTACAGGTAACCATTGATGCAGCACCCATCCTAAATTTTGTTACCGTCTGTCATTTTTTTTTATCACCTTCATATATTAATTAGTATTATATGTTTTTTAACTTTATGTAACTCAGTGTAGATATAAGTATGTTTTTTACTACCTTATTTTCCTCAATATTATTTATAGATTTATCCATGTTGACTCACATAGCAGAAGGTCATTCATTCATTTCACTGCTATATAATCTATTGCTTGGATATATCACAACTTATTTATCCATTCTGTTGATGATGGAAACTGGACTCTTTCCTCCCTTACCATTTTTTGCCATAATGAACGATGCTGACGAACATTTTAATGCTTACCTCCTTGTTCCCTGTGTGCGTGTTTCTGTATGGCTACTGACGGACTGTAGGGGTGAACCTGACTATACACGCTGTGTTTTCCGAGGTGGTTGGCTCTGTATACGCCACCATCCTCTGTGGAAGAGAATTGCTGTTGCTCTGTGTAGTTATGAACACTTGGCATTGGCTGGCTCTAATATCTGTCTGTCAGATGAGCATGGATGTTCATTTCCTAGTGGATTTAATTTGCATCTCTCTGACCACTCATTGGACAGAGCATCTTTTCGTATGTTCATTGACCATTTGTGTTTCCTCTTAGGGAAGGGTCTTTTTGTCCTTTGATTTTCCTATTGGATTGTGCTTTTCTCTTAAAGTTTTTAGGAATTTTTTTCCCCCCCTAAAGAAAACTGATGTCAAGATGCTGGTCTGGTAGCAGAATGAATACCATCGGTTTGTTGCTATTTGTTAGGGTAGAGTTTACTAACTTCATTCGGAGAATTGGGACAGTGGCTAAATCTGACTGAAGAATTTTCTCTTTTCCTTCCGTTTCAAGGTTTCACTTTAAGAGACTTGGAAACACTTCCCTTTGGAATAGCTCTTCCCATCCGAGATGCGATTTATCACTGTCGGGAGCAGCCTGCTTCAGACTGGCCGGAAGCTGTCTGCCTCTTGATTGGACGTCAGGATCTTTCCAAGCAGGCCTGCGAAGGAAACTTGCCCAAAGGAAAATCTGTGAGTATCACCATGGAAAGTCCATGTTCAGTTTTAGCCTCAGTAGAATTAGAGTAGAGCTGTCCTCCATTTTCCTTTAAGAATTTTTGCAAGTGTATGTATCAGATTATCTTTTATTATATGCTAGATAGATATGCTTTAAAATAGGATAAATTATATTCATTGTAGATTGAACATAGAGATAGATTTTGGGAATGCTCTGTCTTACCTGCACCTCTCTTTGCCTTGAGTCAGGACAAGTGTTGAGTCAGTGGACAGCTACCATGACTGATTCCCTGCTTGTACCACGTTAGTAGCTAACTGCCGCTGCTGTTTAGTTGCTAAGTTGCTGTTGAGTTGGCGGCCCCATGGACTGTAGTCCACAAGGCTCCCCTGTCCATGGGATTCTCCAGGCCAGAACGCTGGAGTGGGTTGCCGTCTCCTACTCCAGGGGTTTGTCCTGACCCAGTGACTGAATGCGCATCTCCGGCGTTGGCTGGCAGACCCTTCACCACTGAGCTGCCAGGGAGGCCACACCTACCTTCCAATCTGCACTTAAGTAAGAAGTTTTAGGTGAATTGGTGTTTGTCTTATTTTAAATAGAAGACCAAAAATTTTTTTGTTAGTAATATGATTATCTTTCCCTCAACCAAGATTAAGTTGTTAGCATTTAGACCTCTTTTGTTACTATGAATGAGACCATCATTAGCCTTAAAGCTAAATGATACTGATAATCGTTCATCTGTATTTATATGTCCTTTTAAGTGCTTCCCTGGTGGCTCAGACGGTAAAGCGTCTGTATACAATGCAGGAGACCTGGGTTCGATCCCTGGGTCGGGAAGTTCCCTGGAGAAGGAAAAGGCAACCCACTCCAGTACTCTTGCCTAGAAAATCCCATGGATGGAGGAGCGTGGTGTCCATGGGGTCGCAAAGAGTCGGACACGACTGAGCAAATTCACTTTCACTTTAAGTAATTCTAGCTAAATTCAGTTTGTTCAGTTACTTCAGGTTACGTTTTGTAACTCGTCTCAAATTAAATTTATCAGCTATTTGGGTCTATATTTTATTACTGACTCACCAATTGGAATATAGTTCCTTTTAAAATTAGATATTCCATAGAAATTATAATAAATTTTTAGCAACTAAAGTGAGACTGATTTTTAATCATATCTTCCAGTATTCTTTTTCCTGGTTAATGTTGCTTCCACATTAAATGTTGCAAGATTTTAGCCTTTCGTCTAGGAATTAATCTTTTGTGAAAGGAGTAGAAAACTGTGAGAAAACAAGATTTCTGCTATTTCTTCTGTTTTGAAGTCTGATTGAATCATTTGGCCTGGGAAGTTAAAGCACATGCTAAGATCATGAGGACAGAATGATAAGCAGGCAGTTAACTCTCCTCACTTGTTTTGCTGCATTTAATTCCTTTCCTTTTAAGAAACATACTTGGAACATACTTAGGACAAACAAAGAAAAGTGAAAACCAACCATGATCCATTCTGTTTAAAGGATGGAAGTGAGAAAGTATTAGTCTGACCTCCTCCAGCCCTTGGTTGATACCTTTCCAGGTTGTTTTCTTCTGCTTCTGCTAATTAAAGACAGTATTTACATTGGTGTTGGTTCTTTAGCAACATTGTGTGGAGTTAATCTTCTGTTGCCAGTAATATGTTTCCTCTTCAGAATATTTAGAATATAGTTTGATTTTTATAATTTATTTCGAATATTCCTTTCTGTGAGATCAGCTGCCTGACTAGTATTCTAAATTGAAAGCTTTCCCTTTGGCTGAGTAAAGACTCTTTCCAGGCAGGCAGTACAGTTAGAGAATTTCTGGGTAGGAGCCCGTATGCCTGGGAGCCTGAGCCAGCCCTCTTTGGCATATGCTTTTGTTTGCGTTGATGTAGACTTGGCACCTCGTCCTGTGCATTCTCATGTTCAGTAAATGTGCGTTGGCGGGTTTTTAAGCTAGTATTACAACCAAGTCTGTTACTCAGGTGCTCTCATCAGATGTTCCTTCAGGAACAGAAACAGAGGAGGAGGATGATGGCATGAATGACATGAATCAGGAGGTGATGTCGTTAATATGGAGCGAAGACTTGCGCGTGCAGGACGTGCGAAGGCTCCTCCAGAGTGCACATCCTGTCCGCGTCAATGTGGTGCAGTACCCAGAACTCAGTGACCACGAGTTCATCGAGGAAAAAGAGAACAGGTAAAGGCAGACGTCGGCTGCCGGAATCTAAGTAAAAAGGTACCGAGTGCTGCCTCAGCTTGCTCAGCTGGAGGGGCGGGCATGACCGTGGCACCCGCCCACGCCTCACAGGGCTGCTCAGGAGCCAAGCGGGCTGCTCCTGCCTAGGCTTGGAGCACTGCTGGGGGCCCCGCAGAGCACAGTGCCGTCAGGCGCCTCTGTTACCCGAGGCCGGCGGCTTTGTGAGGCTGTCTTTCCTCACCCTTCACATTGCTGGGGTCAGATGGTCTGCCAGTCTGTGGATGTCTGTAGGTGCCACCGTTTAGTTGGCAGTGGTTTTCCTTTCTTAGCACGTCATGAAATAGTGATGCATCTTAAAATCAGCTGCATCTTAAATGGAAGGGCACACAGGTTTTGTTTTCATTATTGTAATTTTGTGGATTATGTATTCTGTTTCTGCTAAAAAGGCTATGGGGTATAGCATTCTGGCCTAATTCTAAATTTCCCTGATTACAGATTACTGTGGGGCAGTGTTCTTAAAGAGTCATCTTAGGACAGTGAGGTGCTCCTCTCCAGTGAATGAGAAAAGCAGGCATATTGTATGTACAGTAAGGGAGAGAGCATGCTTGTGAATAGCTTTGTCTGCAGAGAGAGGTTTAGCTTCTTGTTAGCCTCAGAAAGGATACTTCTGTGTCTTCAGATAGAGCTTGTAGTATTCCCTGGTTATAAATGCTCCTACTTCCACAACTTCTGTTTGATGCCACTTATTTTAAGATAGAAGCAAGTTTAAAAGTGGTGGATTAGTTTCAGAGTATAGCCTGGAAAAGGAAATGGCAACCCACTCCAGTATTCTTGCCTGGAAAATCCCATGGACAAAAGAATGAGATACGATTTACTGACTAAACAAAAACATAGCCTATAGAAGCCATTTAACCTTGAACATAGTTGGCATATAGTGCTATTAGTTCCGTGAATGCTAGCCATCGAGCAGATGAAATGACTTCCCTGTTCTGGGGACAGCATGAAATCCACTCACCTCCACAACAAGGACTTCTTTCTTTTTCTCCTGTGTGCAGGCCGTGGAGGGGGCGCTAGGGCTGTGTTCACAAAGAGGATGAGAGGAGGGGCCCAGCTACACTGGCAACAGCACAGTGAGGAACCCAGCAAATCCTATGTTTTCCTCTGAGAAGGTTCAGTTCGGTTGCCCAGTCGTGGGTTAGCATTATTGAAAGGAGAATTTTACGTTTTCCTTTTTGAATGCTTAGGGAGAGTGGGCCTGGTGTGTAGAATAGCTGGTTTTAATTCAAAGTGACTATGAAGCAGAAGAAGGAATGTGTCTCCCTCTTAGAGTTTCTGATGGGAGTGCGTGCATAGTTAGTTGCTCAGGCATACCCAACCGTTTGCAGCCCTTTGGACTGCAGCCCGCCAGGCTCCTCTGTCCATGGGATTCTCCAGGCAGGAATATTGGAGTGGGTTGCCATTTCCTCCTCCAGGGGGTCTTCCCGACCCAAGGACTGACCCTGCCGCTCCGTCATTGGCAGGAGGATTCTTTCCCTGCTAAGCCATAGCGGAAGCCCTCTAATGGGAGTCAGAGTATGAAAAAGAATAACCGTGTTTAGATGACTGACCCACGTCTTTGTAGGGATTTGTTTTGATGTGGCTTC
This sequence comes from Capra hircus, assembly GCF_001704415.2. Taxonomy (NCBI): domain Eukaryota; kingdom Metazoa; phylum Chordata; class Mammalia; order Artiodactyla; family Bovidae; genus Capra; species Capra hircus. The sequence goes on from NC_030818.1 coordinate 438,065, forward strand.
TTCTTTCACAGCACTGCTGCTTTTAAAATACTCACTACAGATTGCACTCCAGTTTTTTCTTTTGTCTGTTTAAATTTTTTTCACATGACGGCTTTCATCTTGATTACAGATTGCTCCAGTTGTGCCAGCGAACTATGGCTCTCCCAGTGGGACGGGGAATGTTCACCTTGTTTTCGTACCACCCCGTGCCAACAGAACCGTTGCCTATTCCTAAGCTGAATTTAACTGGTATGTTAAACTCTGGGTCAGTGAGAAAGGAAAATGACTAATTATATGTTTAGTGGAGTTCTTTTTGCATTATCAATATTGTGTCTTATGCATGTGATGAACTGTCATTTTAGAAATTTTTCTTGCTGTTTCATTATTAATCTCTCTGCCCCTTTTGAGAAAGTTAAAGTGTCTGTCATGAACTTGTCACCAATGTGGTACTCTCACAGACCAGCATTTGAGTTAGCTCTTAGGTACCGAAAGCAAATGGTGAATGCAAATATATTTTATGCTGTGTCTTCGTATGTGTGTATATATGTATATAGACTTTTACAAATAAGACACTGTGCGTCTAATTAAAATTTACATAACTTTCAGAACATGTTTCAAACCTTTAGTGAACTGTATAACTGTGCAGTGTTTAGAATATTTATTTTAACTATTCATCCATGACTTAAGCTATTATAGAACATTAAAAATATACAGAGAATTCAGTATTTGCAAGTACACAGTGTAGATTAGAATCAAAACATGCAAGAAAAGGAATTCATAGAGACCCTATCATTATTAACAGTTTATGTGCTCTTCAATAAGTTGACCATAGATTTAAATTTAGTGATTACTCTCTTCTGATTCACAGGGTAACTCAAGTGTATAAAATGATGTTTTTTATATAGATATCTTTGAATGCAATTTGGAACTTTTACTAAAAGCATATAATTAGATTCCTATATATAGAGAGTGACATATATACATAAGAGGTAGAAATAGAACAAATTTTTAAAGGTCTTTTTGAAAATACCATGTTTTCTTAACGTCTAAAGAGAAAGAGAAAAATAGGATGGTACATTTGAAATTAATACTATTGTTATCAATCACACATTGGAATTATTATTCATGTAGCCCCAGATATTATGGGGCTAAGGGTTTTGAATGCAGCAAAGTGGTCTCTGTTCTCAGAAGTCAGTGTAACAGTTCTGATTTTCTGAATTTTCACTCTCCATTTTACATTTCGTCTGACTAGGGCGGGCCCCCCCTCGGAACACGACAGTGGACTTGAACAGTGGGAATATCGACGTGCCCCCCAACATGACCAGCTGGGCCAGCTTCCACAATGGTGTGGCCGCTGGCCTGAAGATAGCCCCTGCCTCCCAGATCGACTCAGCCTGGATTGTCTACAATAAGCCCAAGCATGCCGAGCTAGCCAATGAGTATGCTGGCTTTCTCATGGCCCTGGGCCTTAATGGGCACCTTACCAAGCTGGCCACCCTCAATATCCACGACTACCTAACCAAAGTGAGCACTCGTGCTGCTGGCTCCTGGCCTTGCTCCTCCCCGGGGCTGTTACAGTAGCTCTTCAGGGTCCTGTGCGCTCTTCTTCAGTCATGTCCCTCTAAGTGCATTCTTTTCAGCAGGCAGAGAAATCCTTCTAAAGCGTAAACTGGAACAGATGAAACTGTTCAGTGGCCTTCCATTGCTCTTAGTGTGCCTTCTGGACCCTGTGTGATCCTACTCACTTCTCCAGCCTACTTTGTCCATTTCCTTCCTCTGCTCTTCACGCTCCAGCTGTAGAGCTTGACTGTTCTAGCTCCTCTGCAAACCAGACTCTCTCACGGCCCAAAACGAGTGTTTTTTATTATATTCACGTTGGTATGCATCCATCACTACTGTTAATTTTAGAACATCTTCGTCACCCCGTGAAGAAACCCCCTACCTAGTAGCAGTCAGCTGTTCCCTTCTCTCTCTAGCCTGACAAACTGCTCACCTACTTTTTGTCTCTGTGGATTTGCCAATATGGACCTTTCATAGAAATGAAACCAGACAGTAGCTGGTCTTCTACGGCAGGGTTCTTTTGCTCACTGTAATACTTTCAAGTTTGTCCATGTTATATTAATACCATGCATTAGCTCGTCATTCCTTTTCATTGCTGAGTAGATAGTCACTGTATGGATAGACTGTATTTTATTTTTCCATTCATTGGTTGATGGATGTTTGAGTTTATTCTACTTTTTGACTGTTATGTGTAATACTACTATGAACATTTTGTGTGGATGAATGTTTTCATTTTTCTTCGGTATATTTCTAGGAGTAGAAGTGCTAGTCATTTGGTAACTCTTTTTAAAATTTTGAAGAACTACCAAACTGTTTTCCAGGGTGGCGGCATCATTTTATAATCCCACAAGCAATACGTAAGGGTTCCAATTTCTCTCCATTCTTGCCAACACTTGCTGTTATCTGTCATTTTAATTTTAGTCACCCCAGTAGGTGTGAAGTAATATTGCATTGTGGGTTTGGTTTGCAATGATTTCCCTGATGGCTAATGATACTGAACATCTTTATATGTGCTCATTGGTCATTTATATGTTGTCTGTTGAGAAATGTCCATTCAGATCCTTTGCTTAGTTTTAATTGGTTGAGCTATAAGAGTTCCTTATGTGTTCTGGATACCAGACCATTAACAGGTACACGATTTGCAAAATTTTCTCCCATTGTGCTGTCTCTTGGGTTGTCTTTTCACTTTCTGATAGTGCCTTTGAAGCAAGAAAGTTTCTAACTTGATGAAATCTGGTTCATCTAGGCTTCCCAGGTGGCCCAGTTGGTTAAGAATCTGCCTGTCAGTGTAGGAGATGCAAGAGATGTGGGTTTGACCCCTGGGTCGGGAAGACCCCCTGGAGGAGGAAATGGCAACCCACTCTAGTATTCCTGCCTGGAGAATCCCGCGGCCAGAGGAGCCTGGCGGGCTACAGTCCGTAGGGTCGCAGAGTCGGATATGTCTTAGCGACTGAACAGTGGCAACAACAACTTATCTGTTTCTTCTTTGATTGCTGTGTGCATTTGGTGTCTTACCTAATCAGTTATTTTTTAGCTTAATCCAAGGTCACTTGGGTGTATACTTGTTATGCAGATTTACACTTGTGCTTTTTAAGAGTTTTTTACTTTTAGTTACATCTTGAAGTTAATTTTTATGTTTATTGTAAGGAAAGGGGTCCAATTTCATTCTTTTGCAAGTGGCTCTACAGTTGTCTCAGCACCTGTTTATGAAAAAACTCTTCCCATTGAATTGTCTTGACACACTTGTCGTCATCCAAGCATCACTATTTTTTAATCATCTTGGCATTATCGGCATATATTCCCTCACCTGACATCATTTTCTCTTACTTCCTAAATCTCAGTGACACCCCTCCCCCAACGTCTGCCACTTTTCGTGGCTAATTTGTACTCGTTCTATTATAAGTTTACTTTTTAGAGATTTCTAGTGATACCCTGGTTCCTCTTAATCTAAATTAGGCTCTGTTAGAAATAGATTCACAGACATAGACAACAGACTTGTGGTTGCCAAGGGGGAAAAGCGGAAGGAGAGAGATGGACGGGGAGTTTGGGGCTGGTAGATGCAAACTGTTACATTTAGAAGATAAGCAGCAAGGTCCTACTTACAGCACAGGGAACTGTATCCAGTCTTCTGACAGAGCCATAAGGGAAAAGAATATAAAAAAAGAATGTATGTGTGTGTATAACTGAGTCACTTTGCTGTGCATCAGAGATTAGGTGCAGCACTGAATCAGCTGTACTTCAGTTAAAATAAATTAGGCTCTTAAAATATTCATGTAATTTTTATCTTTTTCATTAAATGAGTTTTTAATAATATATATTTTTTAGCTTAACACATTTTCTCCCCCAAGGGCACTAACTTCATGAGAACAAGGACCATTTCTATTTACTTCGCTTATGTATTGTTGGATCCTCTCACTGTGCCTGTCACATAAAAGTCCTTAATAAAATCACTGGCAGGAAGTATTTTATGAAAGTTGCATATTTGCTTTGGTAGTGACTTGAGCCTCATTCTCTGTTCTGTCCAGGGTCATGAGATGACAAGCATTGGACTGCTGCTTGGTGTCGCTGCTGCTAAGCTAGGCACCATGGATATGTCAGTGACCCGGCTTCTTAGCATCCACATTCCTGCTCTCCTGCCCCCAACGTCCACAGAGCTTGATGTTCCTCACAATGTCCAGGTGGCTGCAGTGGTCGGCATTGGCCTTGTTTATCAAGGGACAGCTCACAGGCATACCGCGGAGGTCCTGTTGGCTGAAATAGGTAGGACTTCAATGCGCTGCGGTCTCATACGTGTTTATTTCCCATTCCACAGGAGCCAAAGTAAAATGATAGTAAGATTGTAAGAATGAAGGGAAAAATAGTAGCTTATGTAAGCATAGAATGAGCTGCACTAATAAGAAAAAATTACAGATAATGTTTTCCACGGCTTATGTTACTCTGCAGGTTGTTAGTCTGCATGCTTACTGTTTGCCAGCCCATTATTGAGCTCCCGTGGCCCCATTTAATGAGGTGGCCTGTGGTCTTTTTTTTTTTGGAAGGGAGTGTGCCATGCGGGTTGAGGAATCTCAGTTCCCTGACTAGGGATTGAACCCAGGACCCCAGTAGTGGAGGCAGAAAGTCCTAACCTCTGGACCACCCTGGAATTCCCGCCTATGGTCTTAAAATCACATGTGAGCATGCTCTTTATCCTGCTCTGTCTTTGCCAGGCATTGTCCAGCAGTGGTCTGCACTTAAGATTCAAAGTTGATTTGATCCCTGAAAGAACAGTGTTTATTCTCTTGGACAACAGCACTTCTAACAGAATGGGAGTGACTGACTCCTCCTTTTTTCCTTTGTGTACTAGTGGGTGTGTTAGTGATGAAATTTAGTTTCTGTGTTTTCAGCTGAGCCTGCATTTTTTTGGAAATGTGTCTTGGATGTTGTCATCTTTTTCTGACAAACGGAGACGCTCTTGGCATCATTAGTGCATTCAGAGTTTAGATATAGCACTTACATGCTTCATTCTGCCCTGTTCAGGGTCTTTCTACATGTGTTTCAGGGTAGCCACAGAATTGGCCCGGGCCTGTTGGCTTCAGGCTCTAGATCGGTGGGTCTGATGCTCAGACTCTGCTCCAAATGACTTTTCCTGGGACCAGCTGGAGGGTGTGCTGCTTCTGTGGTGATGATAGAAGGGCAGGTGGAACCGAATAATGGAGGCACGTTCTACACCTTTGCTTATATTATGCCAGCCAGGCTCCTAGGTCGAAGCCAGTCACAAGTGTTCATGTACAGTAGGAGATGCTGTCGGGAGAGTGGATGTTTATACAGGAGGACTGCAGGGCAGGAATGAATTGGGATCAACAATGTAGTGTGCTATCAGTTCAGTTCAGTTGCTCAGTCCTGTCCGACTCTTTGCAACCTCATGGACTGCAGCACGCCAGGCCTCCCTGTCTATCACCAACTCCCGGAGCTTCCTCAAACTCATGTCCATTGAGTCAGTGATGCCATCCAACTATCTCAACCTCTGTTGTCTCCTTCTCCTCCCGCCTTCAAGCTTTCCCAGCCTCAGGGTCTTTTCCAATGAGTCAACTCTTCGCATGAGGTGGCCAAAGTATTGGAGTTTCAGCTTCAACATCAGTCCTTCCAATGAACACCCAGGACCAATCTCCTTTAGGATGGACTGGTTGGATCTCCTTGTAGTCCAAGGAACTCTCAAGAGTCTTCTCCAACACCACAGTTCAAAAGCATCAATTCTTTGGTGCTCAGCTTTCTTTATAGTCCAACTCTCACATCCATACATGACCACTGGAAAAACCATAGCTCTGAATAGATGGACCTTTGTTGGCAAAGTAATGTCTCTGCTTTTTAATGTGTTGTCTAGGTTGGTCATAACTTTCCTCCCAAGGAGTAGGCGTCTTTTAAATTCCTGGCTGCGGTCACCATCTGCAGGGATTTTGGAGCCCAGAAAAGTCTGTCATGGTTTCCACTGTTTACCCCTCTGTTTGCCATAAAGTGATGGGACCAGAGATGCCATGATCTTGGTTTTCTGAATGTTGAATTTTAAGCCAACTTTTTCACTCTCCTCTTTCACTTTCATTAAGAGGTCTTTAGTTCTTCTTTGTTTTCTGCCATAAGGGTGGTACTCTTGCCTGGAAAATCCCACAGACGAAGGAGCCTGGTGAGCTGCAGTCCATGGGGTCATGAAGAGTCGGACACGACTGAGCGACTTCACTTTCACTTTTCACTTTCGCTTTTCACTTTCATGCATTGGAGAAGGAAATGGCAACCCACTCCAGTGTTCTTGCCTTGAGAATCCCAGGGCCGGCGGAGCCTGGTGGGCTGCCGTGTCTGGGGTCGCACAGAGTTGGACTCAACTGAAGCGACTTAGCAGCAGCAGCAGCATCTACATATCTGAGGTTGTTGATATTTCTCCCTGCAATCTTTATTCCAGCTTGTGCTTCGTCCAGCCCAGCATTTCTCATGATGTACTCTGCATACAAGTTAAATAAGCAGGGTGACAATATACAGCCTTGACGTACTCCTTTCCCTATTTGGAACCAGTCTCTTGTTCCATGTCTGGTTCTGACTGTTGCTTCCTGACCTGCCTACAGATTTCTCAGGAGGCAGGTCAGGTGGTCTGGTGTTCCCATCTCTTTCAGGATTTTCCAGTTTGTTGTGATTCACACAGCCAAAGGCTTTGGCATAGTCAGTAAAGCAGAAGTAGATGTTTTCCTGGAACTCTGTTGCTTTTTTGATGATCCAGTGGATGTTGGCAATTTGATCTCTGGTTCCTCTACCTTTTCTCAATCCAGCTTGAACATCTGGAATTTCACGGTTCATGTACTGTTGAAGCCTGGTTTGGAGAATTTTGAGCATTACTTTGCTAGTGTGTGAGATGAGTGCAGTTGTGCAGTAGTTTGAGCGCTCTTTGCCATTGCCTTTCTTTGGGATTGGAATGAAAACTGACCTTTTCCAGTCCTGTGGCCACTGCTGAGTTTTCCAAATTTGCTGGCACTTCAGTGCATCACTCAACTGGAATTCCATCACCTCAGTTAGCTTTGTTCATAGTGATGCTTCTAAGGCCCACTTGACTTCCCATTCCAGGATGTCTGGCTCTGGGTGAGTGATCACACCATCATGATAATCTGGGCCCTGAAGATCTTTTTTGTATAGTTCTTCTGTGTATTCTTGCCACCTCTTCTGAATATCTTCTGCTTCTGTTAGGTCCATACCATTTCTTTCCTTTATCGAGCCTGTCTTTGCATGAAATGTTCCCTTGGTGTCTAATTTTCTTGAAGAGATCTCTAGTTCTTCCCATTTTATTGTTTTTCTCTATTTCTACTATAGTGGTGAGATAAATTATTCACAAAATAAATTTCCTGTTACTAAAATATATAATAGCTTAAGTGATTGGTCTGAGAAATAGTCAGAAGATCCTCAGGACTGGCTTTAAAAAGTAATTCATTTATGGGGTAATATAACATTTTTTGGCTGTATCATGATGATATCTAATGCTAATATCACACATATCTGACAGCCTTGGCTCTTTCATATTGTGTATAGAAGATTGTATATTACCTGTAAAAGATTCATGTGGATTCATAGGCATATGCTCTTTTTATAATTAGTCAGCATATACATACCATTTTTGTACTGCCCTTTTCATATATTATTGTCAAAAATGACTTTTAAAATTAATTTTATATTGTATAATAGCTCATTGCGTTGGTGTTCTGTAAATTGCCCAATCATTTTCTTATTGTCAGGAGTTTTAGATGGTTTTTAATTCTTTGCTTTTAAGCAATGAACATTTTACTGATTGCATGTGTATAATTGTTTTGTTCTCTTAAAAATTTTATTTTCTAGGGATGAAATTCTAGGAATGTGAACTTTTTTTCGATGTAATATATTATATATATAATACATTTTGCTGCATTAAAGGGGGTGGAGTTAGAATTAAAGGGTACTTTTTAAAAGTATGGATTTTACATCTAGTCAGACTTTTGGCATCAATACAGAAAAATTCTATCATAGTAAAGCTTAGTATTATCTAGATTCAAAATAAGTGTCTGGATCTGAAAGTTGGTGATGGACAGGGAAGTCTGGTGTGCTGCAGTCCATGGGGTTGCAAAGAGTTGGACTTGACTGAGCGACTGAACTGAACTGCATAGTTAAGAATTAAAATTCTTAAATACTTGAAGTGTCCTTCCTGTTCATTATCAGTATTTGAACATGTGTTCACCACATCTAATGAATGGATTTAAAATAGTAAAACAAGAACAGAAGGAAAGAGGAAAGTAATTACAAATCGAAGCTTTTTGAGCATCCCTCCCCTTTAAAATTTCTTCCTCCTTTTTGGTAAATTTTTTTGGTTTTGTTATAAAGCCCAAGGTTTTGCAGTATTTTAAAGTCATTCCTTTCAAATTGGCAAATTAGAAGAACTGTGTTTGGGTTTTATTTTGTAGTAAACCAAAAGTTGTGGACAACATTTGTGAGAATGTCAGATCTTTCTCAGTGGGATTATATTGAATTCATAGCTCTTAGGCAGCTTACTGGAAAGTTACCTCTAAAACTTTTATGACTTGGGCTCTTGAGAGACCAGCTTGACCCGTGTTGCTTTATGTTTTGTAGGACGGCCCCCTGGCCCAGAAATGGAGTACTGCACTGACAGAGAATCTTATTCGTTGGCTGCTGGTTTAGCCCTGGGCATGGTTTGCTTGGGGGTAAGCAGAGTTCATGCCTTCAGATGCTTTAGTGACAACATCTGCTTGTAGAGAAAAACGACCTTGACACATTACTCTGAATACTGCTCTGCCTTAGCTGACACTGATTCTGAGCTCTTTTCTTCTTTATGGATATTTTTCAAAGTGTCAGATTTGGGAATGGAGAGAAATAGTGAAGAGTAGGGCTTTAAGATTTCTTGACCCCAGCTTAGATGTAAGTGTTTAGGAATGAACCCTAGGAATGAAATTTCTCAGAAAGATTTCAAGACATAAGATGAAGAAGTGACAGCCCTCTTAGTCAGAAACCAGTGAAAATGAGTCTGGTGGGAAGCCTCAAGAGTCTGTAGAAGTTATTAGAGATAAACCAGAGTTGTCTTTTGGCACACTGATATTCCAGAAGGTCGCCCCGCTAGCAGCTTTTTGTTACAGAATGCAGTATCACTGTGACCCGTCTTTAACCCCATTCAGGAGACACAGTATAGAATTACCAGAAACATTTCATTAAATGACTGTGTCAGCTGGAGTGTGGGTTCTTTGATTAAAGATTGTGGGTTCCAGTACAGGGTTATACTGAAACTGAATTATATAAGCTGTGAGTTAGGTTTTTGACTCTTCACATCTGACACGTGAGGTAAGGAGGAGATGATACGATGAAAAAAGCACCGCACTGAGAATTGGGGCCTGAACTCTGGTTCTGACCAAGCAGGCCACGGCAGGTAACTACCGTATTGTCAGCAGTTGAGCACCTCCCTAGACTGGAGCCTGGCTGCCTGCAACTACCGTATTGTCAGTCGTTGAGCACTTCCCTAGACTGGAGCCAGGCTGCCTTGTCTTAGGGCCGCGGTGCTCTTTAGTAGCGGTGTGACCGTGGGTGTGATCTTTGTGCCTCCCTTTTCTCACCTGTAAAACAGCAGCTATTTGATAGGCTTGTCCTCATATTAAGTAAATTAACCCATGTTAAACACACAGACCCACGCCTAGAAGAGAGTTAAAAGTGTTCAGAAATTTATTTTTATTACTATGGTTATTATTGTTGGAATAATTCATAGGCACCATAATGAAAGGATTGAGATGTTCATAGTTCACGTTTCATTTACCTACCTAACAGTTTCTTTTTTTTTTTCTAACAGTTTCTTTAGCTGTTAGTAAAATTAAGTATATTTTGAAGCTTTTGTGTATTTTATGAAATGAAAGTATGAATTTGTCTGCATGTGTATTATGTAATTTTTAATGGGAATCATTAGTAGACTGAGTGTTAGCTCACGAGAAATGTTTATTTTAATTGATTAAAAAACCCGAATACCCGGCTTTGGAGTTACTCGGTCCTTTGTCATGGGCCTGTGTTAGGGATCTTACTCTGTAAAATCTCCTTTTACACTCTGTTCCTTCATTCTCCAGCATGGCAGTAACCTGATAGGGATGTCGGACCTCAACGTGCCCGAGCAGCTCTATCAGTACATGGTTGGAGGCCACAGGCGCTTTCAAGCCGGGATGCACAGAGAGAAACATAAGTCACCGAGTTACCAGATCAAGGTAGGTCCAGATCAAGCAACAGATCAGAGTTCTAGAAACTAAGGAATTAATTTAAAAAATGGTAGTTTTCATATCAGCATTTGTAAATATGTTCAACTTTAAGCATAGCTAGTATTCAGAAGAATTTTAGAGTAATTCAAAGCTCTTTTACACGGATGAACTTTTTCTTTTGATAGGAAGGAGATACCATAAATGTGGATGTGACTTGTCCAGGTGCCACTCTCGCTTTGGCCATGATCTACTTAAAAACCAATAACAGGTACCGTCTGCCCACCCATCCCTTGCCATGACGGTGTCACTGCCCGTCTGACTGCAGTTGATTTTGAATTGCTCCATTGCCTAATCATGTCCGATCTTCTGCCACCCCATGGACCATACCCTGCCAGGCTTCTCTGTCCGTGGGAATTTTCTGGCAAGAATACTGGAGTGGGTAGCCATTTCTTCCAGGGGATCTTCCTCACCCAGGGATCGAACCCACATCTCTTGCATGTCCTGCATTGACAGGCAGGTTCTTTATCACTGAGCCACCTGGGAAGCCCCACTCTGACCTCAGTAGTGACACTAGATTATCTTACTGTCTTTACCTCACAGTAAAACTGTGCTAGATCAGCCTGACTTTAGTGCTGTCAAATACTGCCAGTTATTTTAATATCTGACAATACGGTTGCCAGTTTCTATTCATTTTTATAGTTGACATCACTGACAATCAAACAATGTCCAAATTCCTTTTCATTGATTTTGCATGTTGTGAGAACTGATGAAATCAGAAATGCTTAGCGTTGTTGTATTCCTGGTTCCCATCCATAAAAATGGTTTCTTCTTAATTCAAGAGCTTTCTTAATGACCATACCTTCAGCCTTCCCAACCCCAGTAACTAGTGTTGGCGCTTGCAAGTAGATGTTTGGCATTTTATTCTTTTATATTTTGCATAGAAGAGTAAGTTGGGTTTTAAGTCTTTTGATTTACAAACACTGTCTGAAATTCAAGAAATTTTTCAATATTGTAAATTCCTTTTTTAGACAAAGAGAATGTTTGCAAAATTTTAAAATTTTGCAAATTTTAAAAGCAGATTTATTCATCTACTGTTTAGATGAAAGTATACGTCATTGCCTTCTTGGCACCGGAGATGTTTCAGTGAATGAAGCAAATACTTAGCTTATAGTAAGGCATACGTAGACGTACCAGATATTGCTTTGGAGGATGTGAAGTATTGTGAGAAAAAAATAGAGTGGTAGTTAGAGTGGAAAGAAAATTCCTGAAATCTGTCTTGTGATTCTTGACTGTCTTACTCTCTTCTTGAGCAATAATGCTTGCTGGTATCCACCACCAACAGATCCATTGCAGACTGGCTCCGAGCTCCAGATACCATGTATTTGCTGGACTTTGTGAAGCCAGAATTCCTCTTACTTAGGGTATGGTACTTCGCAGTTTTTCATTTCTCTTAATTTGAGGAATCTGTATAAAATGTCTCCGTAAACGAGCCTTTACTGTTAATCCATCATGTATGTATATAACTGGTAGTATTCTTTTGAATAGTCCCAAATACAGCTGTAGGAATTGCTAAGTAAGGCAACCACATTGATATGCAATACTTGAAGTAACATTCTAACTTTTCACGCTATTATTCAGGCTTGCTAATCAGCAGCAACTCAGTGGGGCTTCGTTACTACTTATCTTACATTTTTTCCATTGCTTTTACCAGTGCAGTAGTACTATTAAAGGTGTGATTAGTGACAGTGATTGTTTGACCTAACTGCCTCAGATTTTTCCTCTTGATATTTAAATGGATGTTTTTAGCATATGATAGGCTTTGAACTCTGTAGATTGATTCTCTTCCTTATGGCTTTTCATTTATGGGGCAAGTTTTAAAACTTTTCTCCAACTCCTCCAGACTTTGATGATGAACAACTCAATGTTAGATTTTTTGGCGATGCCTCTGTTGGGCTGGCCAAAAGCTTCACTTGGATTTTTCTGTAACAGCTTATGTAAAAAGGTGAATGAACTTTTTGGCCAACCCGATAAACTTTCAGTTTATTTTAGTGAGCGGCTTGGGTTGATGTTATATACTTAGCTTTATTTTGGAAATGTCCGTCAGTTGGGAACTGATTCTTAAATTGCTCTGTTACTGGTATCATCATTACAAAATCTGTGACCTTCCCCTGCTGCAATGATTTTTTTGTATTTCATTTTTAAGACACTTGCTCGATGCCTGATTTTGTGGGATGATATTTTACCAAATTCCAAGTGGGTTGATAGCAACGTTCCTCAAGTACGTACGTATGATAAATATTATTTTATTTTTAATCGTAAAGATTATGATTTCTTGTGGGATTTTCTAAAACCCTGTAAAATACTACTTCTTTTGAAGACAATATTGATGATTATGGTACTTCTTCAAAACACAGGAACTTTCATTTTAAGATTGTATGTGAGCACAGACCACAACCTTCCTTAAAGAAACCTAAGTGTTTTTGACATTTTTATTCTAGTTAAGTATGCATTTATCAAAGTTACTACTTTGTGACAATTTTTTATCTTGTATATAATACATTGTTTTAATTATTTTATGGCATATTTACCCAGTGAGCTAAGTAGTTAAAAAAATAAGCAGTCTCTTATAAAAACTCCAAATATTGTAAATATTGTAACTAAATATTGCCCTTTAATTAACTATCCATGTCCTTGTTACTGTTTTATTTGGAAAATAAATCCTTAAGAGTGCTAGAATGCTTCTCCAATGTTTTAATAAGAAAATTCCAAAATAAAGGTTGAAAGAATGTTATACAAACACCCTTACAGCCACTTAGCCACTGCAATTAATATTTTACTGTATAAGCTTGCCTGATGTAGAACTTTTTATTAATGGAATCACAGTATATACCCTTTTGTATAAGACTTCTTTCATTCAGCATGATTTTGAGATACTACTGAGTGTTCAGCCTTTGTTGTTAAGTAGTATCCTATTGTATGAATATACCACAGTTTCTTTTTCCATTCTTTTTTGAGAATTCTCTTCTCTTTTCCCATTCACACCTGGGTTGGTTCTAGGTTTCAGTTATTGTCAAGCTACCATAAATACAATTTGTGGACTTATACTTTAATTTCTCTTGAGTGTTTACTTAGGATTGGAACTACCTAGGCGTAGAGTGGACGGTATGTTTAGTTTTCTAAGGACAGGTGAACTTTTCTCCAGAGACACTGCACCTTTTTACCCGTGGAACAGTGCTGTATGAGGGTGCGGACTGCTGCCCGTCTTGCCAGTGGTGTTCGTCTTTTTAGTTTTAGCTCTGCTTGTTCATACATAGTGATAGCTTCCTGTAGTTTCATTTTGCCTGTTGAGAAGGTTTTTATTTGCTTATTGCTTCTTCATATGTCTTTTTTATGAAGTATCTGTATCTTTTTCCCATTTAAAAAATATTTTGGGGGTCTTACTGAGTTGCTGGAATTTTTAATATATTCTGGAAACCTCTCCTGTATCAGATAAATGTTTTGCAAATATCCCTCCTAACCTATGGCTTGCCCATTCATTTTCTTAGTAACATTTTTGATGAGCATAAAATTTTAAAATTCTGATAATGCCTAATTTATCAGTTTTTAATTTTATAGTTGTTGCTTTTTTGTGTCCTTGGGAAAAAAAATTTGACTAACCTGAAGATTTTTTTTCTAAAGCTCTGTGTTTTGGCTTTTATGTATACTTATGTAGTTTATCTCAGTAATTTTGTTTATGATGTGAAATTAAGGTTTAAGGCTTCCATATTTTAAAAAATATAGGTATTTAGTTGCACCAACATCATTTGTATCCCTTCTTTTCCTTATTGTATTCCTGTGACTCCTCTGTCAAAAATCAGATGACTATTGTATTTTATACCATTTCTACAAATTGCATCGTTTCTATGAATTGATGTTCACTTACTCTTTTTCAGGCATTTCATTTTCCTATTTGAGTCCATTAAGTGAATTTACAATTTTCGTTTTTGTACTTCGCTGATGTAAAATTTGCATTTTTCCTTTTTAAGTAATTTCTGCTTTTCCTTTTTTTAATATAACTTTTTTTTAAGCTTCATACTTTTTCTGATGAGATTTTCTGTCTTTTCATTATGAGCATATTGTCCTTCCAGTTAGAAGAGCTGCTTAAAATCCTTCTCTTCTCATGCCAAGAGGGTGGTCATTTCAGGATGATTTTCTATGGTCTTTTCTCCTGGAAGTATGTCGCATTTCTTTTCCTTATGTTAAGTAATTTTGATTTGTGTCTGAGACACTGTGCATGTTTTTTTTTTTTAAACCCATGTATTTGGAAATTAAATGTCCACTTTTAAATGATGGCTGTATCTAAGAAGCCATGACAAGGAAAATCAGAAAATATGTGTAACAGAGTAAAAGTGTGCATGCTGGTTTTTGAAGACTCCAGCTTCTCTTGTATTCCTCTAAGGAGTGTTGGTTGATACATATGTAGATACGTGCATACTTGTCTTTGTGTGTGTGTACGCATAAATATACATACATACACACACAAATCATTTTGCTTTAAAGCAGCAGTTAATTTACTTGAAATCAAATGTCAAACCCTGTCTCTTGGGTGCCAGTTCTAATCTCAGTTGAGTTCTTTAATTCTGTGGGGTCTGGGTCTACCCTGGTCCCATATGATTCATGGGTTAGGCAGACATTTAACTCCTTGCATAGTCAAAGGTCAAAAGTAGCAGTTCTTCTGGAAAGCATGCTTTAAAATACACATTGCAGGATGAAGTTATACTTTTTCTCCCACTCCTTCATTCAGCATGTGTGTGTTGATCCTTTGCAAATGCAAGACACCACCCTAAGTTCTGTGCTACATTTAAGATGCATCTGACATGTGGACTGATTTTGAGAAAACTTCAGTTTACTAAGTTTAGTTTTTTTTTTAGTTTTCAAAGTGAGGTTAAACATGTACACAAATAACTATTTTCAGATGGAAAGTGAAAATTCATGTAAGTTCTTTTTTTATGTAACTTCTGTTTTTAAAGTTTTGTGGAAATGTAGTCCTTGGACTTTTAATACAGGTATCTCTCTGACATTCCTTTTCCTTCAGACTTAATAATTTTAAATAATTTTAAATTTGGTCTTTATTATATTAGAGCTGGAGAAGGCAATGGCAACCCAGTCCAGTGTTCTTACCTGGAAAATTCCATGGGCAGAGGAGCCTGGTAGGCTGCCATCTTTGGGGTCGCTAAGAGTCCGACACGACTGAGCGACTTCACTTTCACTTTTCACTTTCATGCATTGGAGAAGGAAATGGCAGTCTACTCCAGTGTTCTTGCCTGGAGAATCCCAGGGACGGGGGAGCCTGGTAGGCTGCCGTCTATGGGGTCGCACAGAGTCGGACACGACTGAAGCGACTTAGCAGCAGCAGCATATTAGGTTACTCAGTAGGGTGTATAACAAGTTCACAGTTCTGTTGATTGATACACCTGTCTCTCTACGTTCTCCTCACTCCCACCTAGTCAGTCACCTCATTGATTCTGTAGCAGGGCTCCTTGTAGGGAACACTTAGCATCAAAAAAGGGTTAAAAAGGTCACTTTATAAACTGCTTATTTGTTTGAACTTAAGGCATGTATCAAATACAGTAACTAACATCTTCATAAAAAAGCTTTACTCTGCAGCCTGTTTCTCTTTTTCTTTCCTTCTTTCTTTTTTTTTCTTCAGTGTTGTGCTGTTAATTGTTGAAGTATTGCCCCCAGTGTATGGGTGGGAATGATGTACTTTTGATTATTTGTTATGTCAGGACTCCTCAAGGCCAGTTATTGTATCTTTCCATCTTTCATTCCTAGCAACTCACACACAGTAGCTAGAGCTCAGTACCTCACTGTTAGGTTGAAAGAGGACAGACTGGTCCAAAACCACCCTTGCTAGTAAGAGGTAGGGTGAGACTTAAACTAGCTGTTAGGCCTTCCGAGTGTGAGACTTTTTTTTTTTACTGTTTATCTTTATTTTGTTGTGCTGGGTCTTAGTTGCGGCATGCAGGATCGCTGGTCTCTGTGTGGTGGCGTGCAGGATCTCCATTTGTGGCATGCACACGCTTAGTTGTAGCATGTGGGATCCAGTTCCCCTGCCAGTGATCGAACCTGGGCCCTCTGCACCGGGAGCGTGGAGTGTTAGCCACTGGGTATCGGGGAAGTCCTGAGATCTCAGGATTTTTGTCTTAGGCTTCCCTAGCGGTCCAGTGGCTAAGACTCCACGCTCCCAGTGCAGGGGGCCCGGGTTTGATCCCGGGTCAGGGAACTAGATCCCACATGTTGCAACTGAAAGATCCTACACGCCACAACTAAGACTTGGCACAGCCAAATAAAGAAAGATCAGGGGAAGAAACGAGCAGTTTGGTGGTCTTTTCTTGTTCATTCCTGTGTGCCTCAGCCTGCTTATAAGTAATTACATGTTTCCCTTTGATTGCGCCTCATATTTCTTACTATTTTTTTTAAACTTACGAGGCCGTAGAAAAGATAAAAGGGCTAGGCTGAAGAGTGTGTTCCCCGCCCCCCCCCCCACAGTTATTATAACTCAAGGTTTTAGTGATGCTTTAAGTGGTTTATGATCAAGTGTGATCTTGTGATAAGAATGGTACAGATCTATAATAATGATAATAATAGCAGCTAACACAAAGAATACGTGCTAGGTATTAATTTTAAGAGCTTTGAGTAGGTTAAGTCTTCTAATTCTCATAGAAACCTAGAAGGTAGGAATATAATTTTTGCTTGTTTTACAGAGGTGGTTCAGGGCTAATGTGTGGCCCTGCTTCAATTAGAACCTAGGCCTTTAAGTGCCAGGCTATATGCTTTTTAAGATAAAAAGGAGCTTGAGCTTGTAACTGCCTGCTTTCAAAATAGAAATATTTGATTCCTATGTGATATTATTGCTAATTTATATAGTGAAAGTTATAATTAGGTTATCCATGTATATATTAACTGCTCACTTTGGAGTTACGTCAGTTTTTCAGAATTCTCATTCAATTTCTAAGTAGATACATTCCAAATTAAAAATAAAGACAAGAGGAAGAAAGATGGAAGTAGTTATCAGCCTGTATTACATAGCCAACGTAATTGCTTACCTCATTGAGATTATGAAAGGGAGAAGGTATTTCAAGTTTTTTTTTTTGATTGGCGGTGCTCAGTATATAAGAAGATTGTATCATAAGCGGCTCTGAATACTTACTGGTTTATTATAGAAAGCATCCTGAAAAGTCTTCTAAAAAGAGTCATAGGAATAAATCTTCATAGTTTTTCTTCTATGTGCTTGCATTCATAAGTTTTAAAAATGTATAGCTTTATCTTTTTTATTTGTATTTAAGTGAAGAGAAATCAGTTCATGGTTTTAAAGTTAGATATTCTCTGTATTTTTAAAAAAATAAATTCCTGTTCATACTGAAAGGAAAGGGATGGGTTTCTAAACAATAGTTAACAAGTTAACATGTTGACAGTTTGGGTGACTAGGATGGTAACTAACCTTGTCTGTGGTAGGAAGGCAGGCTCAGTACTGGGAATGGTCATGAGTCTGAATACTGGAGGCATTCATACGTCCCTGGTTAGGAGCTCTTTCCAGCTGCCTTCTTCTGCTTTCCCGCTGCTTCCCCTCACTTCTGCCCCAGGTCTCCTCTGTGGCCATCGTCCTTGCATTTCATTTCACTGGCGTGAAATACTGCTGCTCTGTTATTGCAACAGAATATACTCAAGTAGTCCAGTTTGTATTTGTTCAGCCCTATTGAGGTATTTGCCCCATCTTAGATCTGAAATTGGATTGCAGTCAGTGTGATTAAACTATAGGCCTTTGAATGAGATGGTTTGGTAAAGTTTACGTAAATATGACCATAAGCAGTATCTTGTTATTCAAATTACTAGATACTTGTAACTTGAATGTTAATATCCAAGTATTCTGCTTTCTGTCTTGACAGATTATTAGAGAAAATAGTATCTCTCTCAGTGAGATTGAATTGCCTTGCTCAGAGGATTTGAATTTGGAAACTTTGTCGTAAGTCCTAAAACATCTAATTCACATTAGCTACTCCAGTATCTGTCAGATGAATGAGTTGAAATATATTGTGCAAGAGAGATGCTGTCCTTGATTCGAGTAATTATTCTAAATCCCCCGTGTTCCTAACCATGGTTTATCAGATGTTCACCAGTTTGTTTTTTTATTTAATTCTCTAAAGCATAGAATTTTTACCCTCATAAAACAGTATCAGAGATTTAACTTATATATATTCCTTTTTTATCCTTTTCATTAAAAAAAAAATCTCAGTGATTGTTAGAAACTATCTTCTTTTGCTACATGTGAGACAGTGCAGGCATGAGGCAGACTTTATCAGCTAGAGCCACATGGTGCTTCTGCTTAAGGAAAGCAGATGGAAGCCTGCCCAGCTGATTGAGTACAGGTGCGCTTGAGCATTCCCAGAAGTAGAGGAACTAATTTAGAGAACAGGAGTATTTATTATTTGTGTCCCCAGATAATAGTAATAATGAATTTTAAAGCAAAACAAGGAGAATATTTCAATCTGTGGTGATCTGTTTTCAGGCAGGCACATGTCTACATCATTGCAGGCGCTTGTTTGTCTCTGGGTTTTCGATTTGCTGGCTCAGAAAACTTATCAGCATTTAACTGTTTGGTAAGAAATATCTTCCTCGACGCTGTTCTGCTTTCTTTTTTACAGAGCCTTAGTATGCATCTTTTAACCTTAAATTTTTTCTTTTGTTTTTTTTCCAGCATAAATTTGCAAAAGATTTTATGACTTATTTGTCTGCACCTAATGCTTCTGTAGTAAGTCTTTTTGTGATGGTTCTCCTTGGGAATAAAATTAAACTTGAAGAAAATTCACTGATAATTCAACTACTTATGTGTTGCCAAATATCTGTACAGTCTTTGAATTTAGAATGGGAGGTTTGAGGCTTTGGCTCATCTTTGTATTTTAGTTCTGGTTAGTTGGTTGAGAATGTGACTACCCTTAAAGGCATTTATTTCTTATGATGAGAGAATAATTAAGAAAAGCCATGACCTTCATGGATTGTCATAATCTTATGCCATTCTCAATACTAAATGCTGATAACTGCTTGTTGGAAAAATTACTTAGAAAAAATACAGTTGCTATTGAGGATTGCTGCTCTGATGATAGTAAGACCACAGGGTTTTATTTCCTCGTTAAAAAACAGATTTAATTAACACTATTGATATTAGAAAATTGTCAGCATCAAAAAAATCTAAAAGTAGTCAAAAAATGGGCTATGGTATATCTACATTGTTATATAGAGGGGCTATCAATAGCATGTGGTGTAAGAATTTTTTACTAGTGAAGATTGCTTATAATAAAATAGATTAAAAACTTAAAAATACTATATATAATAATATCTCAATTTCATTTAAAAGATAGATACTATAGGTAAGATTTGGGGAGAAAGCCAACAGTTTATAGCTTTTAGTATTCCAAGTAATTGTTATTTCCTTCTTGATACCTTATTGTCTGAATTTTCCACCTGGAACTTAAATTTCATAATCAGAGAAAACATTTTTTCAGAGGTTTTTAAGTTGTGACCATCTGTAGTCTAATGCTGGCTGCTTTAGTTCTGATGGTAAAACGTAGCACAGCTGACGTGGTGTGTCATCTTCCGTGTCTCCAGACAGGTCCTTACAACCTGGAGACTTGCCTGAGCGTGGTGCTTCTCTCTCTCGCCATGGTGATGGCTGGCTCGGGCAACCTGAAGGTTCTGCAGCTTTGTCGCTTCGTACACATGAAAACAGGTGGTGAGATGAACTATGGTTTCCACTTAGCTCATCACATGGCCCTCGGACTTCTATTTTTGGGAGGAGGCAGGTAATATAGTTTAGTCATCAATTAATTTATGCCACACTATGGGGGGCTTCCCTGGTAGCTCAGTTGGTAAAGAATCTGTCTGCAGTGCAGGAGACCTGGGTTCAGTCCCTGGGTCGGGACGATCCCCTGGAGAAGGGAATGGCGGCCCACTCCAGTACTCTTGCCTGGAGAATCCATGGACAGAGGACTCGGCAGGCTTCAGTCCATGAGGTCGCAAAGAGTCGGACACGACTGTGCGACCAACTTTTTTTTCTTTAGGAGAGTTACCATCCTCTCTCTAACACGTGTGGCATCACTGCCTTTCTCAGGGTCTGGACTCAGTACTTCATTGTGTCACTTCTTGTTCCTCACTCTTGAATGATTTTACTCTTCTACTAAATTGTTGTCTCATAAAAGGCATGAACACTATCAGTCACCAAAGCCTATCGGATTTGCTGTTTTCAGTTTTCTTGCTCTCTTTATAGCATCTATCATTCCTGACCACCTCATCCTTTTCTACGACTTCCCTGGCTTTTAATGATCTGTTTTGGATAAAATACACTTACAGAATAGTGTGCAAGTCATAGGGGCATGACTCAGTGAACTACCTACAATTTGAGAATCTCTTAGATGTTCCATAGAGCAAGATGTCACTCAGAATACCCATCTCCAACTGCTCTGTCCCTTCCAATTTACTGTTACTGTATTCTGCCCAAACATAACTGTAGGCTTCTAACATGTTAGACTGGTTTTGAAATTAGAATGGAATCGTATACTGTGTGTCCTTGCATACTTTATTTCTTTAGCTCAGCATTGTGTTTGAGATTCATTCATGTGGCAGGTAGCGTTTATTCATGTCTCAGTGCTGTTGAATTCCATTGTATGGTTATACCACAGCTATTCATTTGCTCTGTTAGTGATGGATATGCTTGTTTTCTAGTTTGAAACTGTTATGAATATTCTTGTACATGTTTTTGATTTTGTTGTGTACAGATCTGTGAGTAGAACTGGGTCATTGGGTATATATTTCTTTTATATTTCAGTGGGTAATGCCATCAGTACTCCAAAGTGGTTTTACCATTTTGTATACCCATCAGCCTCATATAAATTTCCAGTTGCTCCCCATCCTGGTCAGTCCTTGCTGTTGTTAGCCTTTATTTTAGCCGTTGTGTAGTAGTATCTCGTTTTGTTTAATTTCCATTTTCTTGAATAATGGTATGTGGTGCCTGTTTATAGCTTTGGTGGCCAACTGAAAATTTCCTTTGGTGATGGCCAAATCTCTTGCTACCCATTTTCATATTGGTTTATTCATTAAAAAATTTTTATTTGTGGTTTAATGTACATAACATAAGATTTATCATCTTACTGTTTTTAAATGTCAGTAATATTAGATATATCCACATTGTTATACAACCAATCTCCAAAGCCTTTTCATTTTGCAAAACTGAAACACTATCAGTTCAGTTCAGTTGCTCAGTCGTGTCCCACTCTTTGCGACCCCATGAACTGCCGCACACCAGGCCTCCCTGTCCATCACCAACTCCCGGAGTTCACCCAAACCCATGTCCATTGAGTTGGTGATGCCATCCAGCCATCTCATCCTCTCTCATCTCCTTCTCCTCCTGCCCTCAATCTTTCCCAGCATCAGGGTCTTTTCAAGTGAGTCAGCTCTTTGCATCAGGTGGCCAAAGTATTGGAGTCTCACCTTCAGCATCAGTCCTTCCAATGAACACCCAGGACTGATCTCCTTTAGGATGGACTGGTTGGATCTCCTTGCAGTCCAAGGGGCTCTCAAGAGTCTTCTCCAACACCACACTTCAAAAGCATCAATTCTCCTGCGCTCAGCTTTCTTTATAGTCCAACTCTCACATCCATAACATGACCACTGGAAAACCATGGCCTTGACTGGATGGACCTTTGTTGACAAAGTAATGTCTCTGCTTTTTAATATGCTGTCTAGGTTGGTCATAACTTTCCTTCCAAGGAGTAAGCGTCTTTTAACTTCATGGCTGCAATCACCATCTGCAGTGATTTTGGAGCCCCCCAAAAATAAAGTCAGCCAGTGTTTCCACTGTTTCCCCATCAATATGCCATGAAGTGATGGGACCGGATGCCATGATCTTAGTTTTCTGAATGTTGAGCTTTAAGCCAACTTTTTCACTCCTCTTTCACTTTCATCAAGAGGCTCTTTAGTTCTTCTTCACTTCCTGCCATAAGGGTGGTGTCATCTGCATATCTGAGGTTATTGATATTTCTCCCAGCAATCTTGATTCCAGCTTGTGCTTCCTCCAGCCCAGCGCTTCTCATGATGTACTCTGCATATAAGTTAAATAAGCAGGGTGACAATATACAGCCTTGACGTACTTAGGAGCACTGTAGCCCCTAAGCAAGTACTCCTCATTTCCCTGCCTTGCCCAGTCCCCTGCAAACACTGTTGTGCTCTCTGTTTCTGTTAATTTGACTGTTCCACATTAGTTTATCATTTTGATTCCAAGACCTTTGTTCATTCTTTATGTTGTAGGTATCTTCTACTCTGTGGCGTACCTTTTAACTCTCTTGTTATCTTTTGATCAACAGAAGTATGAATATTTTTCTTTGATGGTTTGTCCTTTTTTGTCCTTTTGATGAAATATTTCCTTACCCACCAGAAATGAAGATATTCTCTTATTTATCTTCTAGAAGTTTTTCAGCATTTCCATTCACATTTGGATTTAGAATCTAACCAGAACTGATTTTTCTGTGTTTCCCCCTCCCCCCTCGTCCCAGTTGACTCTCTGCTGTTAAGAAACAGTTTATTGCTCCTCCACTGTTTGGCAGCACCACCTTAGTTGTAGATTAAGTGTCCATGTCCATGTGTTTGTTTCTGGGCTGTTATGTTCAGTTGTCTATTTTTCTATACTTGCACAGTACCACAGTTGACTTAATTATTGTAGTTTTTATAATAAGTTTTGATATCCAGTAGAGTAAATCCTCCAAAGTGAGCTATGTTCTTTGAAAATACATTTTTCTGTTCTTAGCTCTCTACATTTTATATAAATAGTGGAATTTGTTTGTGACTTTTCCAAACTAAATAACATGATTAAATATTGCTAGGAATTGCATTGGATCTTTCCACTGGTTTGGAGGAATTAAAATCTGACATCGTTGAGTCTTAAAGTCTATGAGTATAGTGTAACCTTTCATTTATTTAGCTCTAGAGTATGTGACCTTGGACAACTGACATGATATCTGTTAAGTCAGTAGTTATTTTACACTATTGAGAGTGATTAAACATTGGAACACACCCTTCCACAAGTACAGAAAGTCAAGATTATTAAAGATGTGCATTCACTTCCTTTTGACACATTTTGTAGAAACTTTTGTCTTTTAATTGTTTAAAATTAAGAATGGTTAAGGAAAGATTATCATAAAAATTCTACTTTTTAAAATATATTTTCCTTTCAAAATAAGCCTCTGATTTATTGTGTTCTCTTGCTCAGGGTCATCTTCTGTCCTCACATGCTGTAGGACTCTACTTGCTCTCTTGTGTATTGAGTAGTTTTTCTCCCCTTCTGCCCATCCTGCTGTTGCTCTTCTAGTGACTGTTTTATCTTTGAATGATTGTATGCACTCTGTGACATGGTTTACATTTCTCTTAGCATAGTTAACCCTTATGCTTAATCTCAAAATTTCTGACATTAATATCTAATGTTTATCTTTGGACTTATCAGAATGGTAAAGAGAAAATGGCCTAGCTTATGTTCATGTCAAAATAGATGTATTTCTGTGTTTTAAATTTTGAAATCTTTTCTTCATAAAATATATATGTGTATAATAAATACTGAATTCTTACTTGATACCCTAATTATTAAAAGAGATAGGGAAAGAGATAGGGGGAAGTCTACATGTATATGTATAATAAAAAGTATGTCTATTGAGTAATGACAGCAGTGGTTTTCTGTGATGTCCAGAATCGTCTTTATTTCGGAACATCTGTGGGAAAGACTAGCCTTCAGTCACCCTGTCAGTCACCCTGTCAGTCACCCTGTCAGTCACCCTGTCAGTCACCCTGTCGGTCACCTGTCGGTCACCCTGTCGGTCACCCTGTCAGTCAGTCACCCTGTCGGTCACCCTGTCAGTCAGTCACCCTGTCAGTCACCCTGTCAGTCACCCTGTCTGTCAGTCACCCTGTCTGTCAGTCACCCTGTCTGTCAGCCACCCTGTCAGTCAGTCACCCTGTCAGCCACCCTGTCAGTCACCCTGTCAGTCACCCTGTCTGCCATGCTGAGTTTGGGCAGCAGTAAAATGTCAGTCTGGAGGAGGGAATGGCGCCCGCTCCAGTGCTCTTGCCTGGAGAGTCCCAGGGGCGGGAGCCTGGGGGCTACAGTCCACGGGGTCGCAAAGAGTCGGGCACGACGGAGACCTCAAAGGATTTTAGTTTACTAAGAGTGTATGGCCTTTATAACGTAAGTTTAGCTTACCAATGATAAACAGAACTGTGTTTTTCAAGGAATAGGTGTTCATTCATTCATTGTAACTCTTTAATGATAGCTTTTGCCTGTTTTATTTAGTCTAGCATTCTAAGGAAACACCTATGCTTTACAGAATGGAAAAAAGTGTTTGAGATACCCAGTAAAAAAAATAACCCTGTATGTTTAGAAGTAAGTTTCAGCATTCTATTAACAGGTGTATATAAAGCTGGAGAAGAAGGCAGTGTAGTTCACACATGACTTTTTCAGTATCTATAATCTCTACAGTTGCGCTCATTGTTCTCGCTGCTGTTCTCTCTTAGGTCAACACTTTGTTAAGCTTTGAAATTTAACATTTGTGATGTGTCACTTCTGCTTTAAATAGTAGCTGATGTTGAAATGGCTTAAGGACTGACTAAAATGTTCCCATTGTTGACGCACCCACAGTGATCAAGGCACTAGTTTCATCAACACACCTTGCCCCAATACCCCAGTTTCCCAATTCTCAAGGCTGCTGTGAAAGCTGAAAGTCTGCGCTGTGTGATGAGTAACGCCTGTCCCTCCGTGTTTGTTCTGCAGGTACTCTCTGAGCACATCAAACTCGTCCATCGCCGCCCTCCTGTGTGCCCTGTACCCCCACTTCCCAGCTCACAGCACTGACAACCGGTGAGCCGAGTGGTGTTCCTCACGTGGCCTTTCTTCAGTTATCTGGGGGAGGGGAGTCATCTGAGTGTGTTTTGGCTTAACGGACTCATTTCCAAATTCGCTATACTGTGTTCTTAAACTTAGTTATCTTCCTGGATAAATCTTTTTAAAAAGTTTTTCTCGCAAAATATTAAGCCAGAAGAGAACTTTGGGCTTCTGATGCCTGACCAGCCTTCTCCCATTCTCCAGTCAGTTGAACTGCTCTAAACCCAGAAGTAGGCCAGACTAGGGGTATCATTAGGGGAAACTCAGCGTACAGAGGACAGCAGCAGGAGAAACTGAGTACACTTTGGCCAAAGTGTTTAATTCTGAGAGAGGAATTTATCTAATGTAGTGGCAATGTCTGTATGAATTCCATTTGCTCCGTCTTTGAATGCTGAGAAGTTTTGTTTAACTGACAAAGGGACAAGAAAATGCAGCCAAGGATGAGTTTAGAAGTGGCAGTGACGAGTAGAAGCCTACGCATGGAGACGCCATCTGATAACACAGCAGCTCTGGGTGCAGAGCGCAAAGAACCACCACAAGTTTCGGGCCCAGCCAGTCTCTCCCGTTTGTGGAGGAAGGGCAGAAGATAGCCCCTTGTGCCCCAGGGACATCCAGGACGCTCTGAGAGCTCAGCTGCAGGCAGCCCCAGTGGTCTGCCAGGGAAGGCGCAAGCGAGGGAGGCCCACAGTAATGCGCCGCCACTCAGAGCCGCAGTGTCACGTGCAGCCAGAGATGACAGGAAGGCCGCCTTCACAGAGGTAGCCTGGTGTGAAGTCCAAACTGCACTTCTTGTTTACCATTTCTCTGGCCTCACCGCACCACATGTGGGGTGTTAGTTCCCTGACCAGGGATCAACCTCGCACCCCCTGTGCTGGAAGCGTGGAGTCTTAACTGCCAGGGAATCCCTAAAGTCCAAACTTTAATGATGGATGGTGCATAAGAATATTGTTGTTGAAATTAGTATAACTCTGATGCATGGTCTCTTACTTGTAAGTTTAAGGAAGATTGTTTTGAGTTGTTGAAGTCCACTATCGCTTAGGGTACAAGGGAGATGGTTAGATAGCATCACCGACTGCGTGGCCATGAATTTGTGCAAACTCCGGGAAACCGTGGAGGACAGGGGAGCCTGGCGTGCTGCAGTCGGCGGGGTCGCGGAGAGCCAGAGGCGACTTAGCGACTGAGCAGCAGTAGGGAGAGCTGCTGGCCACAGTGTCAGCTGTCTTACACAGAACAGTTCGGTGATAAGCACCAAGAGCCTCTGTGTGACTAGTGCAACGAGAGAGCCTCTCTGTCATGTTGTAGTTGAGTCTCAGCATCACCCTTGAGGACTGCCGTCCTGGACGGGCGCCGCTCGGCTCTGACGTGTCTCAGCTCGCAGGCTGCTGTGCTGCCTCCGGTTGTCATGGCCTTTTGTGTTTTCTGTGAACAGGTATCACCTCCAGGCTCTCCGGCACCTGTACGTGCTGGCTGCAGAACCCAGACTGCTGGTGCCCGTGGATGTGGACACAAACACGCCCTGCTACGCCCTCTTAGAAGTCACCTATAAGGTAGTTGTTGCCTTGTTGCTTTTTATTGCCGCTCATCCGTCTTTGCACATCAAAGTTTTTTGAAAGCATTGTCCTTTAAAAGATGACAATAGTGAGTTGTGTTCTCCTAAAAATTAAAGCCTCCACAGTTAATGTACATCCTGCCAGGCCGTTCAGGCTCATTTGTAGCCTTCAGATGTAATAGTTTAGGGACTGTCAGCTGCTCTTTGGTTTTTAGAGCTTGTAGTTTGTAAATCTGTTATCTTTACGAAGCTGACAGTTGCGCTCCAAAGAATGAAGGGAGTTAGAGTAATTTCTGGACGTCAGCCTAGTGCTTCAGAGTGTGTAATGAGAGAGTTGGATTTACGTGCATGCACAGATTATAAGCCATTATGTCCTTCCTTCTTTCTGGGCTTCTCAGGCGGCTCAGTGGTGAAGAGTTCATCTGGCAATGCACAAGACACAGGAGACGCGGGTTCGATTCTTGGGTCAGGAAGATCCCCTGGAGGAGGAAATGGCAGCCCACTCCAGTGTTCTTGCCTGGAAAATCCCATGGACAGAGGGGCCTGGCGGGCTACAGTCCATGGGGTCTCACAGAGTCTGACACAACTGAGCGCGCACGCACATCCTCCCTTCAGAAAATTGTTCGGTACCTTCTGTGTATCAGAACTGTGCTAGGGAGTTCCCTGGTGGCCTAGTGGTTAGGATTTTGAGCTTTCACTGCTGTGGCGTGGGTTTAATCCCTGGTCGGCGGACTGAGATCCCATAAGCCATGTGGTGTGGTCAAAACAAACAGGAAAACAAAAAAATAGCAAATCCCAAAACTGCTAGGTTCTGGGATACAAAGTTGAGGTGACTGTCATTTTCCTTAAGGAATGTCTGTCATTGAAGAGTCAGGCTAGGATTCAGTCAGAATAGCCTGAGATATTTGGAGGTTTGTGTGGGGCCGGAGGGAGCTGACACGTGCTCTTACCAACACTCCTGGCAGTTGGGAGGCCATCACGGCAGACACGGTGTCTGGACTGAGGTTTGCCGGCCGAGCCGGGCACGTTCCTGGCAGAGAAGACAGTGTGCCGAAGGCCAGAGGCCTCCTGCAAGGGCAGAGGCGCAGCGCTGCTGCAGCTGAAGTGCGGGCTCGGAGCCCTGGGAGGCGGTGCGGGCTCTGCCAAGCACAGTAGATGGTAGCCCGTCAGACTTGAGTATCAGAGGGGATTTAAGCTGTTGACAGTCTGTCTGCAACCTGCGGGGAAGGGAAAGCATGCAGTGGTGAGTGGTTTTCATACTTTTCCCCTAACTGTGTAGTAAACGGTGACTCTCCTGTTTGTGAAGGGCACTCAGTGGTATGAGCAAACCAAAGAAGAATTGATGGCCCCCACCCTTCTTCCAGAACTCCACCTTTTAAAACAGGTGAGTAGGATATGAATAGAGAGATTTATCAAGGGTAGATTCAACCAGGATAACAGCATTAAAGATAGCCAAAGAAGAGCCTGTGCGTTCTCAGCGTTCTCTAAGCAGTGGCAGGAGGAGTGGTCCTGAGGGAGGGAGAGTCCCCGCTGGGAGCTCTGTGCCGAGTGCCGAGCTGGCCTGAGAAGTGACTCACGCGTTCGTTTGGAAATGGGCTTGTTCACCTCTCACCATCTCTTTCTAGCCCAGTTTATTCTCATTTCCTCGGAGAAGCGTGGGTTTCATTTCATCTACTAACACTTCCCCAGGATTGGACTGACTGTTCACATTTATCTTGGCAGATTAAAGTTAAAGGCCCAAGATACTGGGAGCTGCTCATAGATTTAAGCAAGGGAACACAACACTTGAAGTAAGTGCATTAAATTTCTCAGATGTGTTTGTGAAGGGAACGGAAATATATGGGAAGGTATAAATGATAATAATTATGTGAAATGCTCCTTGTCACCCTTTCATCTCATCCAGGACAATATGTAGAGTGTTAAAGAAGATGGTCTCTCTCTTTGAAAAAGCTTGTAGTAGGAAGTAAAATTTTACATTCAGAAGTTAAACCCTAATTATTAATTCACTGAGAAACTTGAGCGACTTAAATTGGGACAGTCAAGGGCTTGTCTTCTGGAGCAGTAATGAAAGATTTAATCTAAGAAAGTGAAGCTGGCTTATCTGTCCACAGAGGGAACTTTGTGACAGTTGGTGTTTGTCAGACCACATCTGCTGTTGCATCTCTTTACCATTTTCTGGTTAGATGGCCCTCATAAAATTAAGAGGATGGCTGATTGCTTTTGGTTGGAAATGGTCATATGCAGATAATTACTTTGATGAACAGAGAGTGCTAATAATTTTTATACTTCAGTTAGCATGTAAATTAAGTCTTTAAATTTGCAGAAAGTTTAACAATTTATAACAGTTTTTATAGTATCATCCTCATTTCTGTTTCTCCCAGACTATAAATAGCTGCTTTTAGTATTATTCTATCTTTAGATTTGGAGCATCTTTTCCTTTTTGCTGTAAACCAATCAGTAGGTACTTAAGGGAATACGTGTTAGATAAAATGTCTCCTTTGAAATTCATACCTGAGCAAATAGTCAGAATGCTGCCTTATTTAATAGGTTCCTTGAATCTTGACAGCAGAGAAAAGCAGAACTTGATGATGACTTGTAGGGGCTGGTTTAGTTTCAACACAGTAAATAATCACATAGCAGAAAGTGGTGAATACTGTGTCTCATGTGAAATAGTATTGGGAACTGCATTTCCGGGCAACAACTCCCAGTAATACCTTGTATTAAATCCATTCTTGTTTTCTTTCAGGTCCATTCTTTCCAAGGATGGGGTTTTATATGTTAAGCTCAGAGCAGGTCAGCTCTCCTACAAAGAAGATCCAATGGGGTGGCAAAGTTTATTGGCCCAGACTGTAGCTAACAGGAACTCTGAAGCTCGGGCTTTCAAGGTAGTGTGATTGGTAAAAACTGAAGGATATTCTCATCAGAAGAAAAAAAATTATAACTAACTGTGACAATGGATGTTAGCTAGACTTGTGGTTGTCTTTTGTCAGTATGTATAAATATCAAATAATTGTTGTGCACCTGAAACTAATAAACTGTTCTATATAAATTATATCTCAATTAAAACAAAAACCAAAATTGAACAACAAGAGAGAATAGGTTCAAATCCTCCTAGTCCACCCAAAGCATATACTTCTTCATAACATTTGTGGTGCTGTTTAGGTAGACCCACTCGCTAACCTCAGCAGATTATAAAGACTGAACGACCTGGGGCCTGTTGGCTGTTTATGTGACGGCTGTTATATAATACAGGCCACCTGCCAGAACTCAAAGGATGATTTATATTTAGTGGCAGAGACAGTCAAAATACATCTTAACGCTAAAAAAAGTTTGGCTTAATAGTTAATCCTCAAATCCGTTAAGATTTACTTAATTCATGGGAAAAATTTAAAAAGGTTTTTTGTAAGGTAGCGCTTTTGAGTTCTTATGACTGAGTCTTTTATAGTTTCCAGAGAATCAGTTGAGGTAGTTTACATCAGTGAATTTTGTTTGTCAGTATTCGAAAGGATTTGGGGGCAGAGTTTAACTTGAATTAGCACTGTTGCTAATTAGCACTAAACCAAAGTGAATGAAGGTGGAAGTCACTCAGTTGTATCTGACTCTTTGCGGCCCCATGGACTATGCAATCCATGTAATTCTCCAGGCCAGAATACTGGAGTGGGTATCCTTTCCCTTCTCCAGGGGAATCTTCCCAACCCAGGAATCGAACTGGGGTCTCCTGCCTTGCATGTGGATTCTTTACCAACTAACTATCAGGGAAGCCCGATATAAGCCCGATATAAACCAAGGCCCATCTCAAAGACCCTAATCCAGTTTATAAAGAAAATAGATAAGTTTAGGCTTGAGTTTTCATGGGGCAAGTATATGAAAATTAAAAGACCATCTCCATTTCCTGCCTGCCCAGAGTTCAAAAGTAAAATATAAGCCTCCGTGAAAATGGTAAAACCTTCATATTCCATTTTCAGTTTTGAACCTTGAGTGATGTTCCTTGCCACCCTTTTCCCCCAGTGTCTTTTAAAGTCGTAAAACACACGGAGCATACACTGGGCTTCCCTTCCAAGTGTGTGGCTCTCCGGCACTAAGTACATTCATGTCGGTGTGCACCGCTACCATCATCCTCCCCATGACCGTCCTTACCTTGCAGGGCTGCACCTCTGCCCCGTTAACACTGACCGCCCGTCCCCTTCTCCCCAGTACCGGGCAGCCGCCATCCTGCCTTCTCTTTCATAACTCTAGTGACCTTGCGACAGCAGTTGTCCTTCTGTGAGTGCCTTGTTAGAGTGATAATCTTTTTCCTTAATCTGTTCAGAAATAATTCTAGTTTCTGATTTGCCTTTCAGTTAGTTAAAGAAGGAAGGGAAAACCTTTTTGGGGCAACTTCTATAAGAAACACCTGGTTTTAATCTGCCCTTTGATAAATCAGTAGCTCATGGTAGCTTATGCAATATATTTCTTAAGTATGACATCCCATATATGTTTAATCTGAAAGAAAGTAATACAAATGAACTTAAAAAACAGAAACAGACTCAGAGTCTCCGAGAACGAGCTTATGGTTGCCAGCAAGAAAGATAGAAGGAAGGGATGGCGAGGGAGTTTGGGATGGGCATGTATGAAAAAAAAGAAGTAAGCTGATATTACTAAAAAAGAAAAAAGACTTTCAACCCATTAGGTTGATGAACCTCTAGCAGCCTTGGGTTTCGTGGAAACATTGTGTGAAAAAAAAAATAAAGTAGATTATAGCTGCATACAGTTTGAGTAGTAATGAAAATAATCTTTATTATCTCACGTATACTTGTTCTTTATTTTTTTTAGCCTGAAACGATTTCCACATTCACTTCTGATCCAGCACTTTTGTCATTTGCTGAATATTTCTGCAAACCAACTGTGAACGTTGGGCAGGTATGTATTATGTGGTTTGCTTAGCTCCAAGACTAGGCTTTGTTTCTGTCTTCAGACCACCAAAAAAAAAATCCAAAATATCCTTATCTGTCTTTGATGACATGCCTTAGGCACACTGAATGATTTTTGTTTGGCAAATATAAGTTTTTCATAGTCTAAAACTATTAAATTCAGTAATTTCCTATCTTAATAGTAGAAACAACTTAAAATTTCTGAGATTAATTTTGGTCACTGGTATTTATGTATTCTTGTAATGATTCTTGTTTCTTTTTAT
Source organism: Capra hircus (assembly GCF_001704415.2). Taxonomy (NCBI): domain Eukaryota; kingdom Metazoa; phylum Chordata; class Mammalia; order Artiodactyla; family Bovidae; genus Capra; species Capra hircus. Next base: position 470,008 of record NC_030818.1, read on the forward strand.
TTTATAACCCTTTTTGTTGGTCATAAGGCTGTTCTCTTCAGGAATCTAAGGGTGCTTGCTAGTAGATTCTTTGATTTATCCATCATCTCAGTTGGCAAGGACTGGATATAGGAATTATATGATCTGGGATTGATGGCCTATTGTCTGCAAGTGTGTGTGACCTTGGAAAAGTTTTTCAGTCTTTTTGAGATGTCATTTTCCTTATTCCTAAAAGTGGAATTATAATATAACCTGCCTTACATTGTTGTTTTGAAAGTAAAATGACAGAACCTTCCTGCCTCTTATTTATTGAATCTTCATTGTGTGTTAGGCACTCTGTTCAATATTCTTTATAATTTTTCTCATTTAACTCTGACCCTGGGGGTAGGTACTTCCTGCTGAGAGATACTGCCACTTAGACCTGTCACATACCCGAGGTCACATAGCCAGTAAGGACTGGGGCCTGTGCTCAGCTGAAGGCCACAGGTCTCTGCTGAAAGCCCACGCCTGCCCTTGACCCCAGCTGGGCTTGCTGTGCCACCGCCCCAAACCTGTTCTGCTCAGTGTTTCTGTTGCATCTTGGTGGCTGCAGGGTGCCCCTTCTGGATCCTGTTCTTGCCAGCCCACCCCATGGCATAGCTCTGTGATGTCCTGTGTGCTCGTGTTACCCAGCTTCTTTCATTCCTCTCCTCCATAGCACTTAGAGCCTTAACTGTTTCTTGGAACTTAATTTTGATTGGATTTTTATTGGTGTTTAATATTGCATGCACTCTGATTTTATAAAGACCTAGCCTTTTTTACCCTTTTATATCATTCACTGCAGAATGTAAGAATGGGCCATGATAGTGACTATACAGTTGTTCTTTGATTTGATTTTGGAATATACGTTGTTGTGCTACAAAAAGATTCTGACTTTCCACAGAAACAGGAGCTTCTGGATCTCTTCTCTTCAGTCCTGTACGAATGTGTGACTCAGGAAACCCCAGAGATGTTACCTGCGTACATAGCGATGGATCAGGTATGGTTCAGAAAACCTATCCTAATTCTGATGAGCATTATCCTGTATTTCAAATAACATGCCAGACAATACAGTAAGATTTCCTCTCTGTCCATCTTTTTAGTTTCTCATTCGCTTTCAGAATCTCAGAAAAGGAATTTCTGTCAAAGTTGCAAGCTCTGTATATACCAGAAGCTTAGAGTTTATGATGACAAATAGGCTCTTTACTCCAAGGGTTCCCATTCTCCCCTCTGGCCTCTTCCTCTGACCAGGAGAGCGTGCTTTCTCCCTTTCTCCCCTTGCATCCTCGTGTGGTCTCTTGCCTCCCTCCTGACAAAGCCTTTTCCTGGAAAAGCTTATGCAAGTGAGCAGTAAGTGAACAAACAGTGCCCTGGTGGTGGCAGTCATGTGCAGTTACACCTGGCGATTAAGCTCACAGAAGTCACAGTGTCAGCATGTGGGGGTTTAGGGAGCTGGAGTTCATTTTAAAATTTCTTTTGTGTTATTGTTGCTTTAAATTAAGAGTCTAAAAGGGGTAATGCGGAAGATAATACTCAACAGCTTTCCTAAAGGATTGAACTTATTTATTTTCTTAGGTTATTAGTAATTGTTGTTTTAATTAATAAGTCTTCTGTCTCTTTTGCGACCTCATGGATTGTAGCCTGCTAGGCTCCTCTGTCCATGGGATTTCCCAGGCAAGAATGCTGGAGTGGGGTGCCATTCTTTCTCCAGGGGATCTTCCTGACCCAGGGGTCGAAATCCTATCTCCTGCATTGGCAAGCAGATTCTTTACCACTGAGCCACCTGGGAAGTCCTATTTAGTAATACATATTGCTTTTTAATATTTGTCATATCATTGAGACTCAGATTTGCCATTAAATTAAGGCAATAGCTTTCTGACTTGGCTAAAATTTATCTGGGAAATCTTGACAGTACGGATCTTCAAGTCCCCTTGTACAGTTACTGAATCAGAATTTCTGAGATTTAAGTCCAGGATCTATAGTTTTAAACAGCTTAAGTGACTATGATATAGTGAGTTCACAGATAAGAATTTGGGACTCAATGTCAAAGGAAGTAATTTCTAATGGAAAAAGAATCTCTACTGAAGAACTGAGTGGGAAAATGCAGGAAATAATTCCCCAAAACCTGTTTTGCAAACAGTCTTAATTAAAAAGGCCAGTTCCAGAATAACCAAGTGGGCCTAGAGTGCCCTTATTGTCAGGCATCCACCTTTTTTGGTTCGTAAATATATGATGTCCACACCAGTACTGCTTCTCACGGTGTGTCTGTGTACAGCAATCAAGTCATGAGTGGTGTTTTTCAGTTGATGGTTGAGAGTGTGTTCTTTTCTTACACTCTGAACTTTTACCTCTTTGCAGTCCACCTATAATGGAACATCCCTCTGGTTGCAGCCATGGTGACTTTTGCAAATGGGTCCCAAGAACAGTCTTGTTGATAATACAGGTTTTGCCTTCTGACCCCTGGGATCCCTGGCCTGATCGCGGACATATCATTGTACCAACTTCGGTTTCCCAGAGGGGACCAGCTGTAGACCTATTGGGTCTTCATTTCTCAGAGCTGTTGAGCCAAGAATAAGCTTCGTTTGCCTTCACCATTTTTTATCTGAAGGCTGTTCATGTTCATTTTGAACAGAATGACCGTGTACCTAAATCCACTAAAGGGCTTCTCTGTGGGGCAGGCTGCATCAAACACAGAGCGAGCCTCCCCACTGCCCTTCCTTGATCTCATGACCATATTAAAAAAATACTCCAGTGTACAACTCCAAGGAAGTGATGGATCTTCACTCTTTCAAGTGGATTTCTGTTCTTCTCTCTGCAAGGCTGTAAGAAGACTGGGAAGAAGAGAAATGTCTGAGACATCTGACCTCTGGCAGATAAAGTTGGTGCTGGAGTTTTTCAGCTCCAGAAGCCATCAGGAACGGCTGCAGAACCAGCCTAAGCGAGGGCTCTTTATGAACTCGGAATTCCTCCCTGTTGTCAAATGCACTATTGACAACACTCTGGACCAGTGGCTGCAAGGTGAGAACAGCGTTGCACCCCTTGTCCTTCGAGATGCACTGGGTCTCAGGGGTTTCTGTTTTAACCTGTTTTCCTTGGTAAGCAGGTTAAGTCCTAGTACAATCCCAAATGGCTGTAGATGTCATGTTTCCAGTTAGGTGAATTGCGCTCTGATTATCTGCTCTAACATTTCTTGCAGATAGAAAGTGAGATTTATTTACTCATTTATTTACTTGGGCCACGCTGTGTGACATGTAGGATTTTTAGTTCCCCAGCCAGGGATCCAGCCTGCGCCCCCAGCATTAGGAGTTCTGAGTCTTTTGTTTTGGTTGCACTGGGTCTTTGTTGCTGGGCACGGCTTTCTCTAGTTGCAGAGCCTGAGGGCTACTCTTTGTTGCGGTGCTCAGGCTTCTCACTGGGGTGGCTTCTCTTGTGGAGCATGGGCTCTAGGAATACAGGCTTCAGTAGGGCTTAGCAGCTGTGACTCGAGGGCCCTAGCGCACAGGCTTGGAAGTCGTGGGGGACAAGCTTAGGTGCTCCACAGCATGTGGGATCTACCTGGACCAGGGATCGAACCCATACCCCCTGCGTTGGCAGGTGGATTCTTATCCACAGAGCCACCAGGGAAGTCCAGGAGCTTGAAGCCTTAAGCCCTGGACCACCAGGGAAGTCCTGACTTCTTTACCAGGTGTACTTAACTCTGCTCTATGATCATGGGGAGAATGTATAATGTAGCATTCTGAGCACCACTTGACGCTTAGGAGCTTGTTCCATCTTCTCCAGCGTCAGATCATGTTTCTTTCCGGCACCCCTCTCTCCTGTTTCTCAGGGGTGCGGTGTGTCCCCTGCCTGACCCGCTTTCCGCCTGCATCCTGTGCACACTGAAAACTCGATGTGAGTTTAGAGTGAATGCTTGTTTCACCAGCTCCATGAGTCAGTCGCTGAGGACCTGGGACTTCTCAGTAGAAGCTCTGCCTTGTGATTGCAGGGAGAGTGTGAAGTTACTCCTGACAGTGTAGAAGTGATTATGGAGGCAAGTGATGGGGCCTTTTGATGTGTGAAAAGCTGTCTAATACGTGATACATGCCTGAAATCCATTTTTAGTACTTAACTCCTTGATCTTTTTATTCTTTTCAGTTCTGATGCTTCCAAAACATATTGGACAGCAACTTGCTCTGAGTAAATGCTGACCCTCATAATATCAGTAGTAACAGCTTTTGATTCTATAACATTGTTAGAAAGTGGTAGAACCTAGGGATTTGACTGTAATTATGTTTGAAGCTGTCTACCTGTTCACTGCACCTGGTTGGGGCTCCTCGGCCTGCCCCGCCCCCAGCCCTGAGGTGACTTGTTTCTCCAAGGTCCCAGCTGCTCTTGCTTTTTCTCTATTTTATTTAGATAGGAAATGGAAATAAGGGGGAGGGGGAAGAAGGTTAGCTTGAGCCTGTCTTCGCCCAGCTGTAGAGTCAGGGTAGGTTCTGTCCAGTTACTGGCGGGTCAGGGTCAAACGGGTGCGAGGGAGTAGGGAAAAGGACGAGCACGAGCGCGGAGCGAGCCCACCAGGGCCCCAGCCTGAGGAGGGGAAAGGTGGAGTGGTTTTTGACAAACACCAAAGGACCCCCTCACTCCCCATTTCCCATCTGTCCCCATCTCTCCTCCTGAATTAACACACAAGCTGTTTCTTTAAAAAAAAGTTTCTGAAAAAATTCAATTGTAAGCCAGATTGTGAACGATATATATGCTGCCGCTTGCTGCTGCTTAATCGCTTCAGTCATGTGCGACTCTGCAGCCCTATGGACTGTACTGTGCCAGGCTCCTCTGTGCATGGAATTCTCCAGGCAAGAATACTGCAGTGGGTCACCATTTTCTCTTCCTGACCCAGGGATCGAATCTGGGTCTCCTGCATTGCAGGCATATTCTTTACCGCTGAGCCACCAAGGAAGCCTGAGGGATATGTATATGGAAAACAGCAATTTCAAAGTCCTGTGTTTAACACCTGCGTCTGCTCTGTGATTTCCTCTTGAGATTTGAAAGGTCATAAAGTTTCAGAATTTCTAAAAATATGATAATCATTTTGTTCTCATGTTTGGGAAAAAATACCTGTTATTTTATAGATGTTGCTGTTCTGGTTTTATTCAGTTTTGTGTTTGTTCACCCATAACGGGCCCTTGCTGTTGATAAGAAATGAGTCCCCAGACCTTCACAGATTCTCTGACACGCACGTGTCCTATAACGTAGTGAGGCTCCGGCAGTGACTAGAGCGCTCTCTAAAACAGCCCTGACTTGCTTTCTCCTCCCTCCTTGTTAGAACGACTGGTGGTTTACAGTGTTGTTCTGAGCCTTCACCAGATTTGTCTTGCCACTCTGATTGCCAGCAATGTGTATTTCTTTATTTTTTTTTTATTGAAAAAGGACCGTCACTTAAACTCTTTGGCATGTGGTCTCCTCTCACGGATATCGGCAGCTTCGGGGTGGAGGAGAAGTGCAGGTGCAGGGGCTGTGCGGCAGCGCTGGGAAATGTCAGGTGTGTTTGTGTCGCAGTGAAATCACAGGTGACATGGACTTTAAAGCTCGCTCACTAGTAACCCAAACTAGTGCGGCGGATTGATCATATTTTGTCGATGTTTTGTGATTTATCTCAATTAGATTTTAATCTTGAGCAAAGAAAATTGGGTTTAAAGTTTAAGAACTTAAAATTTTTATTTACTTTTACATTTTATTATGGAAAAATTTAAAGCATAACGCAAAGTAAACATAGTAGTATCATAAACCCCATCAGGCAGCTTCAGCAGTGTCCACATTCTGCCATTCTTGTATTTTCTGTAACTACCCATTGCCCTGCTGTTATTTTCCAAATTGTGCCATTTTACGTTCCTGCCAGCAGTGGGACGCTTCGCAGATTTTGGCATTATCAGTCTAGTTTTAGACAGTCTGCTGAATATGTAGTGGTGTCTGATTGTAGTTTTAATTTGCATGTCTTTGATGACTCATCATGCTAATTATTTTTGTATGTGTTTATTTGTTACTCATACATCCTTTGCATAATATCTTTTCAAACCTTTATTGTTGCTATTATTTAGCACTAAGCCATGTCAGACTCTTGTGAAGCCCCATGGACTGTATGTAGCCTGGCAGCCTCCTCTGTCCGTGGGGTTCTCCAGGCAGGAATGCTGGAGTGGGTGGCCATTTCCTTCTCCAGGGATCTTCCCGACCCAGGGCTCAGACCTGCATCTCCCGCACTGGCAAGTGGATTCTTTACTGCTGAAGTGAAGTGAAGTCGCTCAGTCGTGTCCGACTCTTTGCGACCCCATTGACTGTAGCCTACCAGGCTCCTCTGTCCAAGGGATTTTCCAGGCAAGAATACTGGAGTCGGTTGCCATTTCCTTCTCCAGGAGATCTTCCTGACCCAGGGATTGAACCCAGGTCTCAAACCCAGGTGTCCTGCATTGTAGGCAGACGCTTTACTGTCTGAGCCACCAGAGATACTGCTGAGCTACCAGGGAAACTTTGAACTTTGGAACCTTTACCCATGTTTAAAATTGGCTGTCTTTTGATTATTGAGTTGTAGGAGTTTTTATATATTCTGGCTGAAAGTTCTTTGTCAAATATGTTTTGCAGTTATGTTCTCCTACTTTATGCCTGGCCCATTTTTTCCAGAGTGTTTTTTGATAAACAGTTATAAATTTTGATGAAGTCAAATTTATCAGTTTGTTTTAGGGTTATTATCTTCTGGGTGTTAAGAAATCTTTCCTACTCTAGGTCATGAAGTTTTTTTTTTTTTTTTTTAGTTTAATATTAAAAGCTCTATAGTTTGATTTTTTTGTATTTAGATCTATGATTTGTCTCAAACTGATTTTTTTTACATGGTGTGAGATAGGAGTTGTCCTTTTTTTTCTTTAACTTTAAATATGGATATCTAGTTGTTTCAGGACCATTTGTGCAAATGACTTCTTTTCTCATTGAATTGCTTTGGGGCCTTTGTTGAAAATCAGTGGACTTTGTAAGTGTGAGCCTGTTTCTGGACTCAGTTCTGTACCATTGATCTGTTTGTCTTTTTGCCAGACACCCTCTGAATTACTGTAGGTTTAGAGTAAATTTTTAAATTTTGTAGTGTAAATCTTCCTGCTAAAGCAGCATTGAGAAGGAAATTCATAGCGCTAAATGCTTACATTGAGAAAGTCTCAAATCACTAATCTGAGTTCTTACTTCAAGAAATTAGAAAAAGAAAAGCAAAATAAACCCAAAGCAAGCATTTAAGAGCAGGAATCAATGAAATTGAAAACAGGAAAACAATAGAGAAAATCAGCGAAACAGAAAGGCAGTGGGCGGGAGAAAGTCCTTGACATGGAACTGAGTGGCTGTGTTCTCTCTTGCCTCTCCTGAGAAGCTGCCAAAGCAGGGCCTCTCTCGCTTCCTGTATCAGGCCCAGAGGCCCCCACCTCCCACCAGACTGACATCCTCCTGTTAGGGCCAGTGGGTTTCTGGTAGTGTTCCTGGCACTCCATCTCCTTCTTAAGGAAAGTGATCTTTCTTGACTTTTGTGACAGCTCACTCTCCCACTTCCCAGTTGTTAAAAGACAAACAGAAAGCCGCTGACCATTCTTTCTGTTTCGTCCCTGTTTGACGGTCTCTCCTTCCTTGCCTTTCTGGGAGTCACTGTTGCCCCCTCCTCCCTCTGCGTCTCTTTTCTGTGGTAGCCAATCCATTCCCTCAGCCTTTCATTCCTAACTCTGACACATGTCGTGAATCTGTCCACATTTTGCCGCTTCTGTCCTAGAACAGTGATGCGTTCGTGCCTGGACAAAGACGGTTGAAGCCTCCTGCACATCTGCTTTTTTCTCTCATCTCCCTCTTGCCATCTCTAGTCAGCTGACAGTGGTCTTCTGAAGAGTAAATGGATCTAACTCTCCTGCTTAAAACCTTGCAAAGGCTGCTGATTCAGTTGTGAAAACAATCTTTACCATTTGGCCACCAGGCCTTGTATGTCCAGCAAGGCCTCTGTCTCTCTCCACAGCCTCTTATTTGTACCACCTGCTCCTCATAAACTCCACTCAGGCCCCCTGGTCCCTTCCACTTCCCCAAAAGCACAGAGCTCTTTCTCACCACAGGACTGGTGAAGGAGCTGCTTCCCATCCCGAGAACCTTTTCCTCTCTTTCTCTGCCTGCCCAGCTCATGCTCATTCTCACAGCCTCCATGTAAATATGCCCCTTCTTCCCAGGCCTTCTGTGACCACACTGCCTCAGGCACCTTTCCTGCCATTTTTACTTCTCTCTTTCTCTCTCTTAACCTTTTTGTCTGTATCAGAATTTCTTTATCTGCAGGTAGCAGCAGGCCTGACTCAGCTTGGCTCAAAAAGTGTTGTTTAGTCACTGAGTCGTATCTGACTCTTTGGAACCCTATGGACTGTAGCCCACCAGGCTCCTCTATCCATGGGAGTTCTCAGGCAAAAATACTAGAGTGGGTTGCCGTTTCCTTCTGCAGAGGATCTTCCTGACCCAGGGATTGAACCCACGTTTCCTGCATTGGCAGGCGGGTTCTTTACCACTGAGCCAGCAGAGGAGCCCAGCTCAGACAGTAGGACACGTACAAACTTACGTTCCTGGAAGTCGACAGTGGCTGTAGGCCAGAGGGACATCTTACTGCAGTGGCTCCAGCTCCGTCTCTCTGAGGTTCCATCAGTTCCACTCTGTGCCATCACTTTATCCTCAGAGTACTTTTCCCTGATGGCAGAACAGTGACAGTTCTTTGCCACAAGCTGTGCGTTTTGCTTAGAGGAAGAATAGAGTTGCTTCTAGGAGCTTTGCCGTAAGAATGAAGGAGTTTGTTTACTGCAAGCCTCTAGCAGACACGTTGTCAGGCATCTCCTTGTGTCCCTGAACTGAAGCTCATGCACGTTCCTTGATCGTTTCTGAGGGCAGAGTGTGTCACTCTCCCTGAATGTCTGCCTGTCCCTGAACCTGTCACTGTGTTGGGGGAGTGGCACTGCCTGGATAGCCCCAGACCCGTGGTTCTCACAGCGTGGGTTCTGGAACAGCAGCAGCAGAATTGCTTGGGAGCTTGCTGGAAACAGTTTCCCTGGCCCGATCCAGGAAATTGTTGGGGTCCACGCATCTGTGTTTTAATCAGTCCTCTGGGTGATTCTGATGCCTGTTAAAGTTTGAGAACCTCTGACCAAGACGAATCAGGATCCAGTCCCCTCACGTGTGAGTGAGGAGGGAAAGGTGGCAGAGGGGGTGTCCGGGAAGACGACCGTGGTGACTGCTGCACCTGGATGGCACTCATCCTGATTTGTGGCCAGCACCTGTTTGATGTTAGGTCTATACTATCTCCGTCCCCCACACACTCTAAACTCTGCAGTGATGGGCACTCTGGCTGGTTTACCGCAGGAACGTTAATGCCCAGCACAGGAACTGATATATGGTAGGTGCTCAGTGCGTTCTGGATGAGAAAATAATCAAAAGAATTCGTTCCTTGTGCCTCTCAGTTGTGTAATCAGCTGGCTCTGTCCCGTGTATGTCTCCCTCACAGCTGGAGGTGACAGGTGTGTGCACGCCTACCTCAGCGGGCAGCCCTGCGAGCAGTCGCAGCTGAGCATGCTGGCCTGCTTCCTGGTCTACCACTCAGTGCCAGCCCCGCAGCACCTGCCGTCCATAGGCCTGGAAGGTAACTGCACCTGGGTCCTCTTTTCACACCTGCATTCCCCCCAATGGGTTTCGTTTCTTGGTAGGAGGAACTTGTACTGTGTTATTTTCTCAGATTTTTGGCTTTACTCATGTGTGGGTGTTATTGTTGACAGTTTTTTCCCAGAAAACAAAACCAAAAGACTCTAATAATGAAACTACCTGAGCTTTCCATATGCATAAACCTTTCTTTATTTTCTGAGTTTTCAGTTTATATATTTTTGTTTGTTTGTTTGTTTATTTTTATTTTTATTTTATTTTTATTTTTTTTTAAATTTTAAAATCTTTAATTCTTACATGTGTTTAAAAAGCACATAATATTAATTTCTAATATAGAACTTTGAAATGATAGCAGTCTAATTTTATATGTATTTGAATATTTCCATAACAGAGTTTGAAGTTTTAGCATCTGACTGTATTTTTCAGACTATAGAATCAGATACAAAATCTGTCTATTTAATCATTTAAAGTGTAATGACATTATTGATTTCTGGCTGTCTTAAAAACCTCAGAAAAAAATGCACTATTTAGAGACCTCTAGATGTGGCCACAGTGGAATTTCTTGTATTAGACAGACTCTCCCACACACAAAAAAGCTAATATAAAAGTGGACGTTTTCATAAAGCTTAAAGGAATTGGTGGCAACCCTACTAGCTAGACTTGACTGAGGAAAAAGAATTCCTGAGAGAAGGGAAGCATTTAAGAAGCTCCATATTTACTCTGGCATTCTCCCAAAGGCACTTGTCAATTCATTAGAAGAAGTGGAGATCCAGAAAAAGCAGCAGTGCTGCTGGGCAGAGGAGCCGGAGGTTGAATTAATCATTGCCCAGGCCTAGAACTTAAGGAGCAAAATCCCAGATAGGAGGGAACCATAGGAGTTCAAAAACTCAAAACCTGGGTGCTCTCTTCTCTTGAGGCGTTTATCAAACCTTAACCTGCACGCGCACAGGGTAAAACTTCAGGAAATCTAGCAGAAACCAGGACGCTAAAATACGAGCGGCGATTTCCGCAGCATTGTAATGCCGAGGAAACAAAGGGCAGTGCTCGCAGTCCGCCACGGTGGAGGCTTTGGTAAGCTCCCAGACAGACCAGCCCTAAGACCAGTCTGGGACAGAGCTGATAGAAGAAAAATTAACCTTTATAGGAGGAAGAAAATACCTCTTGAACTTCTGTAATTTTTTAATTCACAGTATCAGTGCTGAATCAAAATGAAAAGACATGAGGAAAAAGGGTAATATAGAAACAGAGTTGGATGTGATCCACATATTGGAATTTTCAGACTTAGATTACTCCAGTGTCTGGAGTTACTATGACTGATATTTCCAAGAAAATAGAGGAAAAGATGAAGAATTTCACCAGAAATTTGGAATCAGTAAGAAAGAGTTAAAGGGAATTCTAGAACTGAAAAATATAACTAAAATTAAGAATTCGGTATATAGAGGATTGCCTGGCAGCCTGGTTGCCCATGGCCCCAGTTCAGCCTCTGGTTGAGGAACAGATTCCAAAAGCCATGCCAGCAGGGTGGGAAAAAAGAGAATTCATATGTAGATTAGTTAGCACATTAGACACAGCAGATAAATGAACTGGAAGACAGGTGTGTAGAAAGGAAACAGACAAGCACAGAGAGAAAAATGAGTATCAGATTCAGAAAAGAGAGGAGGAGACGTTTGAAGTACAGTGAAGTCAGACATGCGTGTGATTAAGATCCCACAATGAGGAAAGAGAAAAAGAGAAGCAACGTTTGAAGAGACAGAGGCTAAGAAGTTTGAGAAATGGATGACGGACCCCTATGCAAGATAAATGCGAGGAAAACCACACCTCATTGCAAAATAGTCAAAGCTACTAAACAGAGAAAAAAAATTTAAAGCATAGATTTCCTTTTTCATCCAGGATGGAGTAACAGAGATCTGATTTACTATACCACCTGAAACAAAAAAAACAAAAAGGGAGAAAATCCTAGACACTGCATATGAATCAGTGGCTTTTGTATCAGGCAGTGACAAAGAGTGACCTCTAAGAGATGAGAAACAATGAGATTAGCTCTGTGATTGCCCCAGCTAGTCGCCTTGACAGTTTCCAGACGGGGAGGTTGGGGGGGCTTGGTGGGGGCAGGGGGTGGGACAGGGAGAGGAAGAACCCGGGAAGAACCTGAAAGACTCCGAGAGCTGAGGTGATGAGGCTGAGAATGCAGGGAGCCCAGAGGAGCTAGAGTTTCCATGAAGGAGTGCCAGGGAGGAGACAGCAGCACACAGAGAATGCCAGGCCCCTGCAGACGGGCCCCCAATATCAGGGCGTCCTTGTTGCTCAGCACGTGCATGGGAAGGGATCTCCCGAGGCTGAGGGGAGAACTGTCCAACCCCTGCAGACGGGCCCCCTCCAATATTAGGGCGTCCTTACTGCTCAGCACGTGCATGGGAAGGAATCTCCCGAGGCTGAGGGGAGAACTGTCCAACCCCTGCAGACGGGCCCCCTCCAATATTAGGGCGTCCTTACTGCTCAGCACGTGCATGGGAAGGAATCTCCCGAGGCTGAGGGAAGAACTGTCCAGACCCCTGCAGACGGGCCTCCAATATTGGGGCGTCCTTACTGCTCCGCACGTGCATGTGAAGGAATCTCCCGAGGCTGAGGGGAGAACTGTCCAGACCCCTGCAGACGGGCCCCCTCCAATATTAGGGTGTCCTTACTGCTCAGCACGTGCATGTGAAGGAATCTCCCGAGGCTGAGGGGAGAACTGTCCAGACCCCTGCAGACGGGCCCTCCAATATCAGGGTGTCCTTACTGCTCAGCACGTGCATGTGAAGGAATCTCCCGAGGCTGAGGGGAGAACTGTCCAGACCCCTGCAGACGGGCCCCCTCCAATATTAGGGCGTCCTTACTGCTCAGCACGTGCATGTGAAGGAATCTCCCGAGGCTGAGGGGAGAACTGTCCAGACCCCTGCAGATGGGCCCCCTCCAATATTAGGGCGTCCTTATTGCTCAGCACGTGCATGTGAAGGAATTTCCCAAGGCTGAGGGGAAAACTGTCCAGGTGGACTAGAGGGCACATTCCCAGTTTATGCAGATTCAGAAACAGTGGGAACAGTGGCAGATTTTGTTTTCTTGGACTCCAAAAGTCACTGCTGATGGTGACTACAGCCACAAAATTAGAAGATTCCTTGGAAGGAAAGCTATGACAAACCTAGACAGCGTATTAAAAAGCAGAGACATCACTTTGCTGACAGAGATGCATATAGTTAAGGCTATGGTTTTTCAGGCAGTCATGTATGGATGTGAGAGAGTTGGATCATAAAGAAGTCTGAGCACTGAAGAATTGATGCTTTTGAATTGTGCTGGAGAAGACTCTTGAGAGTCCCTTGGATAACACGGAGATCAAGCCAGTCAATCCTAAAGGAAATCAACCCTGAATATTCATTGGAAGGACTGATCCTGAAGCTGAAGCTCCAGTACTTTTTCCACCTGATGAAAAGAGCCAACTCATTGGGAAACATCCCGATGCTGGGAAAGATTGAGAGCTGGAGGACAAGGGGCTGACAGAGGGTGAGATGGTTGAATGGCATCACTGACTCAATGGACATAAAGTCTGAGCAAACTCGGAGATGCTGAAGGACAGGGAAACCTGGCCTGCTATAGTCCATGGAGTCTCGGGGGATCAGACGTAATTTAGCGACTGCGCAACGACAGGATCAGTACCTGTTCCCACAACTTCACAATTCAAGGGGCCTTACTCAGGAACATCTTGCCTCAATAATGGGAAATGTTTAGCCTTAAACTAAATAGAGTTCTAATCCCACCTAAAAAAATACTAAAAGCACAATACAAAAGGATTAAATCAAGTAATGTGACTACATTCAGGAACAAAGTTCAAGAATACAGAAATATGAAAATATCCAGCAGCCAGGAAGGTAAAATTCACTGATGTCTGGCATACAAAGGAACAGGAAAGCAACTTACAATGAAAGAGGCGAGAAGTCAGTGGGTGTTACTTAGCAGACAGGGACATCAGAACAGTTCTTATGACTCGGTTCCGTACTTCAAAACATTAAGAGATGCAGAAGATATGAAAAGAATCTAATTGAACTTTTAGAGATGAAAACTATATTTCTGAGGAGAAAAATACACTGAATTGGATTGATAGCAGATGAGACATTGCAGAATAGAATAATTGAGTTTGAAGACATAGCATTAGAAACTATGCAAAATGAAATGCAAAAAGAAGAAAATTGTAAAACAGGAACAGAGCATTAAAATGGAGGAAGAAATTCTGGTACTTTAAGTACCCAGTTTACAAGAGATTGAGGTCCCTGAAGAGAAAAATGGGGGAGAGGGACAGAAAAAACACTTGATGAAATAACAGCTGGAAAGTTTCCAAGGTTGGTGAAAGCTGTTTCAGGAAGTCCAACGAATCAAAGTCTGAGAAACATAAAGAAAGTTATGCTAAGGTATATAATAAATTGTCCAAAAAAAATCTTAAAAGCAGCCAGAGGAAAAGAGCACGTTACGGAGAAACAAAAATAAGAGTGCATATTTTTCATAGGCAGCATGGCCAGTGATAAGTTAATGGGGTAACATCTGTAAAGAACTCAAAGGAAAAACACTACACCCAGCAAAAATATCTTAAAAAAAAAAAAAAAAAAGACCACAGAAGCTGAAAGAAATCTTAACCAGCAGACCCACACTACTGGAAATGTCATAGTAAGTCCTGTAGACGGAAGGAAAAGAATACCGGATGGAAATACAGACCTACAGAAAGGAAGAGCAGGAAATGGCCACTACAGGGCTATGTACGTAAGGTTTGTTCCTTTCAGACTGCTCTTTAGAAGACAGCTGACTCCTAAAAAAAACAGTGTACTACTACTGGTGTTTGTAAATTCTGAAAAGTGACATGTGTAAGCACAGCAGAAAGACTGGGTGGGGAGAAATGGAAGTGTAGCCATCAGGCTCTTACTACCTGTGAGTAGGTGTGATCTCATGTGAAGGTAAAGATAATACTATAAATCCAAAAGCAGCCACTAAACATAAGAAAACGGAGCTAGTAGGCAACAGAGGAGCTCTGGTGGAGTCATGGAAAGCACTCAGTCCAAAAGGGGGAGAGGGGAGCAGAGGACAGAGCAAACAGAAGACAGATGGCAAGGGGAATGTTCAGGCTGACCACAGTGATGGTCACACCAAGTCTGAATGGTCTGTTGGATTCCATAGTGTATCAGGACATTGGAGCTGTTTTCATAGCTCTTATGCACTTGTTCCCTGTCTTTGGTTTTAACGAGGCCTTAGGAAATCTGTTGATGTTTGTTTGCTAAGTCATATCTGACTCTTTGTGACCCTTGAACTGTAGCCCACCAGTCTCCTCTGTCCATGGGGATTTCCAAGCAAGAATGCTAGAACCTGCCATTTCCTTCTCCAGGGGATCTTCCTAATCCAGGGATTGAACCCACATCTCTTGCATTGGCAGGTGGATGCCTTACCTCTGAGCCACCAGGGAGGCGCTGGGCGTATTTATTAATTATATTTAAATAATATATGTATGTAGATAGTATTAATTGTTTCACATAGTTATAAGTCAGTTTCAGAAATACAGAATGGAATAAATTAAAGTTTTATATCAAGTCATCTCCTAGAGTGTATGAGGGAAATCCGAAGGTAAGTAGTAGTGTCTTTTAGCAGTTGTTTTCAAAGAGAAGAATACCAACTTTAAACGTGATTGTGTGTCTGAAGCTTCCTTGAAAGAGGCTGACTTTGTTGAGTGACGTGTGACCCTTCCCTTCCATTCCGTTTCTTCAGGGAGCACAAGCTTCGCAGAACTCCTCTTCAGATTTAAACAGCTGAAGATGCCAGTGCGGGCCTTGCTGAGATTGGCTCCTCTGCTCCTTGGAAACCCACAGCCAATGGTTATGTGATCATGGCTGGTGGTAAGCCTACCCTGAAGCGTGACTTCTGCACAAAAAATGTGACCAAATGACAAAGCTATAGAAACCCTTCTAAGTTTTATAATATAGCTGTGGGGAATGAGCTGCACAGACCTCAGTGTATTTTAAAATCCAGATGTTTCAAATATCCCAGAGACTCTGTTGCTGTCGGCATTAACGTGATAGGATATATAAAAATGAATTGAAATTTTACTTTTGTAAATAAAATGTTTTGGTTTGTTTTCAAAACTCTTGATGATTAAGATTTTTCAGAGTAGAGCCCAGTGGGCACTGGGGTGTATGTTAGTTTTTGGAATCTTTCAGCTCCGGTGGTTCAGGTGAAGTGGCTTTATGCTCAGGAATGCAGGTTTTGTGCAGGGGGCATTACGGAGATGTTCACTGTTTTTTTTAATCTATTTTTAATTGGAGGATAATTGCTTTACGACATCCTGTTGGCTTCTACCATACAACAGTGTGAATCACCATAAGGATACATACACCCCCTCCGTCTTGAACCTCCCTCCACCCTCGCTCCACCTCATCCCTCCACGTTGTCACTGAGCATTGTGTTGAGCTTCTTGTGTTGCACAGTAACTTCCCACTAGCTGTCTGTTTTACATATAGTAATGCGTTTGTTTTTAAAAGGCTCTGTTAAATAATTTTACTTTCTGCAGCAACAAAGGGCTTTTATCATTTTCAAAGGTGTCACCACTTGCGAAGAGTTGACTCATTGGAAAAGACTGATGCTGGGAGGGATTTGGGGCAGGAGGAGAAAGAGGATGAGATGGCTGGATGGCATCACCAACTCGATGGACATGAGTTTGGGTGAACTCTGGGAGTTGGTGATGGACAGGGAGGCCTGGCGTGCTGCGGTTCATGGGGTCGCAAAGAGTCGGACACGACCGAGCGACTGAACTGAACTGAACTGGAGTCACCGTTGTCTAAAGTAAGCTTGTTCATCCTGTGACAGTGCCATAGTATGATGGATCGTCTTAAACAGGAGGAGATTTATACCCTAGTAAAGAACTGCCTAGCACGAGTCCTGCTCTAAATAGAGAAAATTCTCACTACAGAGACGTCTTCAGAAATTGCATTTTAAAATAAAAGACAGTTCATTTCCACCCAGGATTTAGAGAATATACACCCACATCAAGTTTTTGGACTAGATGATGAGGAACGGTATTTGTATAAGATACAAATATATATATATATACAAATATATATAAGATACAGCTTCAGGTTTCTAGACTAAGAAGAAGAAAACTTCCTGTTGTTTAGATTCTGAGATGTCCTCTGCCTCCTTAAATGGCCAGTGGGACCTTAAACTAATCAAAGCTGCAAGGTCTATCTTGTGATTTCACATTTCCACATCCTGAATTGTGAGATTCTACAGTTAATTTCAAAAGTGAAAATTAAAGCAAATAGAAATGTTTCCACTGAGATTTTGACAAAAACCCAAATGGTGTTTGCTCCTTGCATCCCAAAAGTGTGCATAGTGGTTCTATTCAGACCCTTCCTGTCTTAACCTCACGTGTGAATCAAGGGCAGAGTGGCTGAATGAGAGGGTGAAATGTGCTTCCTTCACATTTAAAAGTTTTTCTTCTAGTTAAAAAAAAAGGTAGATTATGAAAATTCCATTTGAGCCAGGACCTAAAGAAGTCAGTACTGGGCAACTATTGGTGTCTTCACTCCGAGTTGTTTGTAACTTGTAAGCTTTTCCCTGATTGAAGAATGACTTGAGTTACTTACGAATTGTCATGTAGAAGGTGAACGGTCATTAGAATGTTGTCAACAGAAGCAACAATCAGGCTTTATCAGGGATTCAGCGGGCTGGAAGGTTGCAGTCTGGAAACAGCGTTGTCTTTATATCCCAGGCCTCCTGAGGAGACAGAGGATATTCTGAACAGTTGACTCCTGAGTAAGCATGCTTGAATCATTGGAGAAGTCAGTGCCAGCTGTTCATGGGCTCCCTGAAAATCTTGAGAGTATAACTCACCATCCAGGACATTTTAGTCTCCTCATAGCCGTGGAGGAGGAAGAGTTGGAGAAAGACGCTTCCGGTTCCAAGTGGGCCCAGAAGTGGCCCCGTCACTTCCTGCTGCTGCATGTTGGCGGGAAATAAATTCCACCTCATTCAGTGCTCTCTCACAAAGGGGAGATGCAGACTCTGGCGCGTCTTGGTGGCGTCTGTCATAATGTGGTTCCTCACTCGCTGCTAGTTCTGTCCGTCCATCTCCTCTGCTTACACAGGTGGAAATGTGTGGCATTGCCTCCATAGATGGACGTAATTAAAGAAACAGTACATTAATACTGTTTCCCTGATGGATGTTGACACCTGTGCTCCTACCTTGAATGCCTTTCAAAGCAGTGAAGGCATGAACTTGGGGGCAGCTCTGAGGCATGTTCGCCAGGCCTGAGCAGGGACACCAGTGGTGGAAGCCTCAGAGCTTCTGAGTGCTGCCCGATCTTCCTTAAGTAAGGCCACGCTCTCACCCTTTGCCTGAGAACCAGCCGACTTCACAGCTTACTGAGAGGGGCATGTCCCAGTTTAGGGGCCCCCCTGACATCCTAAAGAGGTGAGAAGGGGGCAGGATTTGGGTCTCTCAGCCTGGTGGTGGTGTCAGGCTGGTGAACCTGCTGGGCGGATGGAGCCCCTGGGTGTGGGAGCCCAGATGGAGGCTGGGAACGAGAGCCATGGAGCGGAGAAGAAATTATTAGAGAAAGGGACGTGTTAGGACTCCAAGGGACGCAGGTGCCAAACCCATCCTGAGTGGGCCAGCCGGGAGACACCATTGGGAGCTGGGTGAAACTGAAGGCCGTGGGCCAATCTGAGACCAAACCAGGAAGATTTTATTACCTCCTTCTTAAGGTTTGGGGGCCTCTTCTGGGTTCCCCATCCTCATGCTGACCAAATTTTGTGGGAGAAGCCTCCCTGTGTGATGATCTTTCCAGCCCAGCAGTGGGAGAGGGGACAGAATCTGGTCGCCCTGCGCCTGCTGTGTCTGCGGTTGTGAACCAGCAGTGGAAGGGAGCAGAGGCAAGGTGGGAAGAGAGCCTCCTAAGAGGGCTCTCCCAGGCTGGGAGGGGCGGCGTCAACACTGCCTGCACCATGCAGACACTGGCGCTGGTTCCCACAGCTCCCAGGTGACTGTCACTTCCTGCTTCCAAGACCAGGCTCCCCCTGCTCTGAAATAGGGTGGCTGCTTCTCAGTGCAGTCGCGAGCTTCAGAAAAGTCTTCTTTGGTAAAAGCCTCTAAAACCACATTCGTGGCTTTGGCCCGTGGGTGAGGAAGACCTGCCTGTTCGCCATCCTCTCGCTTTGCTGCGTCTTCTGTTGGTGTGCAGTGTGGCGCGCATGCAGAGTGGGGGCTGCTCGGAGGGCCGGACCTGGAGGCTCCAGATGAGGGGAGCCCATCGGACAGGCATCTACACCAGACACTCCCTTGGGTGACCCCTGGTCCTGCCTCTGTTCCACAGCTGAGACCTGAGGGTCAGAGCAGGACATGGCCGGCCCGAGGCCGCACGACTCCCAGTCGCTGCCCGGGCAAGCCTGGGCACCCAGGCCATGCTGTTCATGCAGGGAGCTTGGTCCACGGCTGCCCATCTTCCTGGTCCAGTGGACACTCGGAAAGAGGCTGGTGAAGTGAGTTACTTGCTATTGCACCAGGCAGAGTTTATGTATGAACACCTTAAAAAGTAGACAGGTGACTTGCTTTCTCTGCACATCTTTGGAAAATCAAAGGTCTTTGTGTGTATTTCCTTGGAATTACATTTATTGAATTAGTCTGTGTGCTGCTTTCTTAGTCATGCAACAACCATCTTAAACTCTTCTCTTTTAGCCAAAAATATTTCTTCCGTGGTACATTAGAACATGAAATAGGAAGTTTAGGAAAAGAATTTTATACTAAATTCAATAAAAGCACTGAAAATCTGAATAAGCACGTGGCTTCCAGTGCTTCCCTCCAGGGCTCAGTCAGGTGTGGTCTGCCGCCTCGTCGCTGTAGTCAGTGGTGCCATCTCGATTCCTAAGGGTAGGTGCCAAGCTCTGTGGACCGTGTGCACTCACAACCCAGACCTGCTGGGGTCCTGGCCTGGCAAGTCGTGTTCCTGGGGGCCTTGTCACAGGAGCAGTGGCTGAAAGCTACTTAAGGCCACTCGTGTTTCTTTCGTTTGTGTTTATTTGTGTGCATATCTTTCTCTTATCAGGAATGTTTCCATTCTACTCACTGTAGCATTTCAGAGATTAAGCAGGTATTTTTGGGTAAATGTGTAGAACTCTGGAGTTGAAGGAAGAAGGAAGAATCCTGAGCAGACCCACTGTCATTAGCACCTGTAAGATCAGATGAGAGCAGCGCCAGCCCTTGGGGTGAAGTCTGCAGATCCCCAGGGGAGGGCTGGGTGTGCTCTGTGCCACCTCCCTCCAGGCTCCAGCCTATGGGCCACCGCGTGTGCCCTGTGCAGTGCCTGGATGTCAGCTGGGCATCTTCACCCGCTCCTCCTCACTCCTCAGCCTCCACCCACATTTCCCATGGGGGCCAGGTAAGAAGAGTGCCCTCGGAGGTGCCAGCGGGAGATGCCAGGCGCGGCCTGCAGGAGGGAGAGGAGGCGAAGCTGCTGTGGGTGGACAAGAGGGTGGAGGTGCTCACCCGGCTGCAGGGCATAAATGCCAGCTCTGCGTGGCACCCTGCCCTGGGGCCTCTGCATCCTCTGCCCCAGAAGCCCCTCCGTCTGCTTCCCCTGGCCAGCACCGTTGCTGCTTGGGCTCCTGAGCACACCCCGGGACGCTGTGTCGGGTGTGACGACCCAGGTGCAGACACAGCCTGTGCAGAGTGCCGACCACGCGGCTCCCCTGGGCTGTGCCGCCCTCGCCGCTTGGCAGTCTCCCCTGAGTTCCCAGTGCTGTTCTCTTGCCGTTTCCATGATCAGGCCCAGCTAATCTCTGAAACCCACACGTTTCTTTGCAATCCTGCCCTCCCTGTACCAGCTCTGCTGACGGCACCATTCTCAGCACTGCAGCGGCAGTGACCTCCAGGAGGCCGTGGGCCGCCTCCCACATGCCAAGGGGACCTTTTAGCAGAGCTGCTGGAGTCTTCTGGGCCTGGCCCCACTTGAGTCGGGCTCCCCAGGCCTGCACTCACAGGAAGGTGGGTGGGGGCACGGTGAGGCCTGTTGTCCAGTCCTGCTGGTCTGCCCCTCAGTGGCCACCCTGGGGAGAGATCCGCCCCTTAGCCCAGCTGGCCTTCTGGGGAAGCACTGGCTGGGCTTCACAGGCCGGAAGTACTATGGTCCTTTGCTTCTGGAAGGTTCGAAGACGCGAAGAAAATGCTAAACCTTCATGAAATAGCATTGAACAACAATTGTATTGCTTCCTGAAAGGAGTTGGCTTTTTACAAGACCAACTGTTCTAACACTTGACTGTGAGGTTCCTGGGAACCTTAGCAGAAATTTCTTGGCAAAACTAGACATTTTCATGGGAAAAAAAAGATGAAGAGCTCAACAGTTTCTGTCTGGCAATTACCCAGTAATACTGTGTAGCAACTGCTCAGTAATAAAACTTTGTCCCTAAAGGGGCTGCTCATATGAAAGAAAGTGAAAGTTGCTCAGTTGTGTCCAACTCTTTGCAACCCCAGGAGCCTGCCAGGCTCCTCTGTCCATAGGGTTTCCCTGGCAAGAATACTTCAGTGGGCTGCCAGTTCCTTCTCCAGGGGAATCTTCCTGACCCAGGTATTGAGCCCTCGTCTCCTGCGTTGGCAGAAGGGTTCTTCACTGCTGAGCCCCCTCTGCTGTTCCCACTCCGTGTCAGCCTTCGGGCCACCCGCCCATATGCTCCGTGTCTGCCCTCGGTCCCTCGGCTGGAGCGTCCCATCTCGCTGCTCAGTGTCTGCCCCGGTCCTTCAGCTGGAGTGTCCTGTCTTGCTGCCCCGTGTCTGCCCCAAGTCCCTCGGCTGGAGTGTCCCGTCTCGCTGCCCCGTGTCTGCCCCTGGTCCTTTGGCTGGAGTGTCCCGTCTCGCTGCTCCTTGTCTGCCCCTGCTCCTTCGGCTGGAGTGTCCCGTCTCGCTGCTCCGTGTCTGCCCCCGGTCCCTCGGCTGGAGTGTCCTGTCTCGCTGGGTATGGCCGCTCTCCAGCAGGTTGGCTCCGGGCGTCCTTGGCCGTCCTCTCTGCTCCTGTGTTCCTCTCCTTCCTGCCTCCACCTCTTTTCCTCCCGCCTGGTCGTTTCTCTGGGCTCTTCTTCAGGTTCTTCCTCCCTGGCAGTGCAGGCCTGCTGCTGCACTTTCCAGCCCTTCTCCCTCTGCCTGCCCTCGGTCTCCATGGAGGTGCCTGCTCTGGTCTTGGCTCCCTTGGGGCCCCTCCATGTTACTGCTCAGCCCTTCTAGGGCCCTCAGGCTCAGGGCCTCGTTGGCTGACACCCACTGGGAGGCCAGGGGCCATCATACCACTGGCTGGTTTGGCACCGCAGGTTCCGTTCGCGATGGTCCATAGGCCTGCAGAGAGCTGGAGACCCACCCAGTGCTTTCTGTCTGTCTGATGCTGCCCCCCAGTTGGGGGGGAGGAGAGAGAGAGAGGGGTCAGGTGGGTGGCAGGCCCCCTGGTGAGGAGGCTGTCAGGACCACAGCTCCAGGTGCGCAGAGGACGGCCTCTGGGAGAATCCTTGTCACCCTCGTTGTCTTTATCATGGCCAGGCCCAGGAGGGGCCCCTCTGACTGCTGTTCTCTCTTTATTATTGTCGTTAGAATGCTGTTTTCTTTGGAATTTTGAGACTCCTGATATGTACGGTAGGAATATGTATCCTGACATATTCTTGGTTGTCACATAAAATGCTGGGGATGAATGGAACTTGATACCAAACTCGGTTCATCTCAGAACACACCCACCCTGCTCTGTCTCTCCTTTTCTTTCTCCTGGGGTCAGAGTGCACCTTGTCACGCCCTGCAGTGAGACGGGGCGTGGGGTGGGCACTCAGCTCACAGGATTGTTCCAGCCCAGGCGGAGGGTTCCTCATGCCCTTCATGGATGAGCTCCCTTCACTCAGAGCAGATCCACACAGAAAAATGGAATTAAAGGCAAAGAAGACAAATACTGAAGTGTGCTGCCTGTCGGATGCTGAGCCTCCACACCTGTCCTCTGTCGCCTCCACACCTGTCCTCTTTCACCTCCACATGTGTGCTGCTTTATTTTCCAGTGAGCTTACTTGTTCAAAAGACCAGAGAGCTCTAGGAGCTCCTTCCATCCTTGTGAGGCTAGACCCTGCCGCATCCTTCAGGGACCCAGCCCAGGGAGCAAAGCACACAGAACTTTGGATGACATGCTGGAATTAATCTTTCTCCTTTTTTTTTCCTCCAAGAGCCACCAGGGTAATAGCTCCTTTTCCAGAAAGGATGACCTCAGTGTTTTTCATGTATTTATATTTAAAATTTTCAACTCAGATCAAAACCCTGCAGAGGTTTTCATGACTTAGATCAACATTTTCAAGAGTTTTCCTAAAAAAAAAAAAAAGAAGAAGAAGAAGAAAGATTGATATGCAAATTGGGACCTTGTACAGCATAGTTCATGATTCCATAATGGAATCCGTTAGGAGAATTTTAATATAAACACAGTAATTACTTTCTGTACCACGGGAGTTCTCAGAGCGCTTACTAGGCTAATCATGCATCCAGGGACACAGTGGCACTTCCTCCTTGTGCCCACCAGCCCTGGAGGTGACTGCAAGGGCGTAGGGAGGTGGCGTCGTCCCCACCAGGAAGCCCCGTACTCACTTGGACCAGCTGCACTCCCCATTCCATTTCCGTGGGAACCTAGGGGGCGCAGTGGCGTGCCCGACTCCAGACCCAGTGATGTGGGTTCTGAGCCTGGATCTAAAAGGGAAGCGCAGTGGGGTAAGCCCCCTGAGGAAGGAGCCAGCCCCTCACCTCTGGGGTGTGGCCCCCAGCCCTCATCCCCGACAGACCTCCTCACACAACTCAGGGGTGACCCAGGCTCGGTGCCCCATCGCGTGGAAGAATTCCACCTTCAGCTTGAGGAACTCCTTATAGAGGTCTGGCCAGTGCTCCCTGCCCAGCAGGAACTGGAAGATGCTCCGCTTGGACGTGGGGTTGTCTTCTTCCATGTCGGAGGCGATGTAGCTGCCACCAGGAAAGAGGGCAGGCTGGACTCGGCCTTTGAGGACTCCCAGCCTCAGGGCAAAGGTGGGCAGTGGAGAGGCTGCCGAGGTCCCCTGGAGGAGCCAGCATCCGGGACAGAGTATCCAGGCCTGGGGTCCAGGGGAGCCCCATTGGCTGGAGCTCCTGGATCCAGACAACAGGACGGCACTCAGCACCGAGCCTGTCCGGCCCAGGGCAAGGTTCTGGCTGCTGTCATTCCCCTGGGGGTCTCCACCTTGGGTCACTGTCTTCGGGCAGTGTGCGGTGTCTCCTGGCTACATTCATCACCCCAGGATCTGACTGGTTGCCTTCCCCTCCTCTGACCCTGTGACTCTTTGAAGGCCTTGAACCACCACTGGGGGCCCTCGGGCAGCGCTCACAGGGCCAGGAAGAAGTGGATCCTGTTGTAGAGGTGACCAGGCAGCCCCACACGGCCAAAGTACTCCACCACCATGGACAGCAGGTACTGCGTGAGACAGAGAGCAGGGGAGGGCAGCCAGGGCTGGATGGCAGGGAGAGCATTCTGAATGGGCCGTGTGCCCCACCCAGGTGGGAGAGTCACCCAGGGTGGGCCTTGCTGGGGGCCTCCTGGCCCTTTGGCATGTGGAGACGAGCCGACAACAGGAGGCCAGGGAGGAGATGCTCAGGGCCGGTGCAGGGCACTGCCAGTTCGTCCGTCCGTCCTTTCTGGCACTAGGGGTGGGTCACTCAGGGCTTCCGCCCAGGCTGATGCCTGGTCCTCTGTCCCTGCGCCCGTGGGGTGGTGACCTTGCAGTCCCTCAGTCCCTCCCCATGTTAGTGCTGTGAGTACCTTGTCAGACACCTTCAGGAAAATGTCAGCTTCCAAGAAGCTCTGGATGACTGGATCCTCTGCAAAGGAAGGGAGGCGTGATGAGGGCCCGGGAGCAGCGAGTCTGGGGCTGTGGGATTTCAGCTCACAGGGAGGAGGAGGATGGGAAACCTCTCCCCCTTCCTCTATTTCAGGGAATGCAGGCAACTCTCTCTCCCAGTGGGAGGCTCAGAGCTTTAACAAGAGTGACAAAGCTGTTTTTTGCCATTGACACAGAGAGTGGGTCTCAGCTGCGGCGGTTGGCGGGGGGGGGGGGGCGGGGGGGGGGGTTGCTATTGTTATTTAATCTTCAACACATAGAAGTTGGTAAGTGTGCTTCATGAAGAGATACAAACCTGGTTCTCAAAGTTTTAACATAGTATTCCTGGAGCCAAAGCTTAGATATGACCTTGGGCCTCTGGGCACCACATTGCTTGTTGCTTCCTCACACTGTAAGTCTTTCTGCCCCATCTGATAACCAAGCACCCTGTGTGGGCAGTGGGGAGTTCATACCCTCCCCCAAGCTGCGGTGGGCGGCACTGGGCATCCTGCCCTCTTTCTCCTGGATTCTGCCATTTCCTGCAGATAGTAACCTGGCCTCACCTGCTCCCAGCAGGCTCATGGGGGGCTACAGTTGTCCCTTGGAGGTCACCATTTTCCAGTGGTGAGAATTTCAGAGCCTCCTTGTTCTTCACTCCTTACCCTGGACAGTGACATTTGCACAGATGGGAGGATGGAGGGCTTGTGGATCGTTTTCCCTCCCTGACACAGGGAGCAGCTGAAAGCCTGGCTCCCAGCTGTGTGATGGTGAAGATGGCCTGGATCTTTCTACCCAGCGTGGCAGCTGTCAGGACTTCCTGGCGGCGTAGTGGGCAGCGATCTGCCTGCCAGTGCGGGGACGCAAGCCCGACCCCTGCTCCGGAGGGAGGGCTCCGCATGCCGTGAGGCAGCTAAGCCCGCGCGCCGCGACTGCTGAAGCCTGAGCACGGGGCCTGTGCTCTGCAGGAGGAGAAGCCCCCACAAGGAGAAGCCTGCGCACAGAAGCTGCAGAGAGCCTGACTGCAGCAGTGGACACCCAGTGCAGAAAAAAAAAAGGTAGCTGTTGGCCATGTGTGGCTGCTGAGCATATGAAATGTGGCTGGTGAGAAGAGCCAGGAACTGAGCTTCAGAAGTTGAGAATGTTCAGTGTTAAACTTGAATAACTGCATGCAGCTAGTGGACAGGGTCATTTCTGTGTCGTCCCCCACCTCCTCAGGTCATGGCGTCACCTCTGCAGACCTCGCCTGAGGATCTGTGGACAGGGTCATTTCTGTGTCGTCCCCCACCTCCTCAGGTCATGGCGTCACCTCTGCAGACCTCGCCTGAGGATCTGTGTCACAGAACCCCTGCTCTTGTCCACAGTCCCTCTCCAGGTGCCATTGTGCTGTGTGCTAAGTCCCTTCAGTCTGTCTGACTCTCTGCGACCCCATGGACTGTAGCCCGTCAGGCTCCTCTGTCCCTGGGATGCTCCAGGCAAGAATCCTGGAGTGGGGTGCCAGGCCCTCCTCCAGGGGACCTTCCCCACCCAGGGTTTGAGCCCGTCTCTTGTGTCTCCTGCACTGGCAGGTGGGTTCTTTACCACCAGCGCCACCTGAGAAGCCCCTAGGTGTCATTGATGTTGGTTTTTTCTGAGTCAGCTCTTCACATCAGGTGGCCAAAGTACTGGAGCTTCAGCTTCAGCATCAGTCCTGCCAATGGATATTCAGGTGTCACTGCCTTTCCAGAATTTTCCTTCTCTGCATTTGTCACTGGCAAATTACTTATTTTGTAATTATTCTGGGCCTCCTCCCCCTTTGACCATCAAGGCAGCAAGATCTAGTTGGTCCTTTCACCACTGATCTCTAAAACCTTAACTGGATGGAATAAATGTGGGCAGGGAATTCCCTCCTTGATTTGTCTTAAACTGTCATGATCATTGAACATAGCCATGAGTCTTTTTCTCTTCTCCCTCCAAGAACTTGTCTCAGAGGAAAAGCCATTGGCACCGCAGCAGAACCAGAGCATGAAAGCCTGGTGATCTGCTGCTACGCCACTTGGACATCTGTCAGCTCCAAGCCCCAGGGGGTCTTGGCCACGATCCCTGAGCCCCTGGGATCCTCAGTGTAGAAGAGACCTGACCCTCCACCGGCTCAGAACACACACCCAGAAGTCGGTAGAAGGCTTCTTGGTCTTCCGGACGGTAGCTAGGTCTTCTCCTCTTGTTCATCCTGAGTTTCATTCCCTCTATGTGATTGACAGTCCATACGTTCCTCTTCCGCTCCCTCTTATTCCAGGACTTCAACTCAGAGACAGCTTCTGAGGAGCTGGGGCAGGAGGCCAGGGAGCTGCTCTTGTGGGCTGCTGCAGGAACAAGACTCTGTGAACACAAGACTCCTGTGGAAACAAGATCTGACCCACCTGGGAGTCCTGAATCCGTCCTGTTAGCTCACCTGAAGACAGGATCCTGCCACCCAAGAACCACCATGAGGGCAAGATGACAGTGGTTACTCAGCAGTGACTGATGCTTTGTGCAGGGCTAGGGAAGCCAAGGACACATACCTGCCTTGACATCTGTTAGTTTCTTCCTCTTCCGGCCTCTCATCTTCCTGGTTCTCTGCTCAGGGGCAGCCTCCAGAGGGGCAGGACTGGAGGCCAGAGGGCTCGCCTTCCGGGCAGCTGCTGGAGAGAGGAAGGACCCTGTGTGGTCAGGATGGGGGACCCACCTGGGAAGTACTTGGTTCTTTCCTTTTCGCTTTGCTCACCTTGAGGTCTTTGCGTATAAAATCTGAAGAATAAGAATGACCGTCACCCGCTTTGTGCTCATCTATGAAGGAGGGTGTGTGCGTGCATGCTTGGTTGTTCCACTTGGCGTCGACTCTTTGCCATCCCGTGAACTGTTGCCTGCTGGGCTCCTCTGTCCATGGGATTCTCCAGGCAAGAATACTGGAGTGGGTTGCCTTGGCCTCCTCCAGGGGATCTTCCCAACCCAGGGATCGAACCTGCATCTCCTGTGTCTCCTGCATTGCTGGTGGATTCTGTACCCACTAAACCACCTCGGAAGCCTCATAAAGGAGGGTAGGAATTGAGTGAATAATTACCTTTCTTTGCCGGGGAAATCCTGCGCTCCTGGGCCTCTTTCCATGGCTCTTTCTGCCCGGGGGACACCTCTATAGAGATAAATGTGAAGTTCTCTGGTCATTGATGTCTTTATTAACTAAAAAAGTGGACAGAGAGTGGCCTTCCGTCTCCCCACCCTGGACACCCTTTCCCCCACCCTGCAGGCCCACAGTCGTGAGAGATCGGGGAATGGGTGCTGGAGCCATGGCCATCCGTCACCTTCATTCAGAGACCGGGGATAAAGGGGGCGGTTGGCCACACACACCTGCCTTCCCTTCCATGCACACCTTTTTCTTCTCTGCTGAGACCTGTGGGCTTGGAGCTGTCTCCGAGGCAGCCAGTGAGGAGCTCAGAGGGATCCGGTCTTTTCCGGGCACCAAAGAAAAGAAAGAAACCAACTTGACCTTGACCAGGCCATTTCTTTCTCCTTAACTTGCTTATTGTGAGACCAAATAATATTTAAAATAGCAATAACTGTAGCTAACAGTTATTGACTGCTTAGTAAACTTCAGATATTTTTTAGTGGTTGGGAATTACCTCATTCAATCCTTATAATGAGGCATGAGGTAAAGTATATAACTCGCCTATTTACAGGTGAGGAAGCAATGATGTAATTTGTCTCAGGTTTGCTCCTTAACTGTGGCTAGAGCTCTTTGGACTTGGGGTTAGAACATGTGTCTGGGACTTCCCTGATGGTCCATTGACTAAGACTCTACGCTTCCAAAGCAGGGGCCTCAAGTTCCATCTTGTCAGGGAACTAGATCCCATCTAAGACCCAGTACAACCAAATAAATAAATGAATAAATACTAAAAAATACCTCGTGTCTGACCAGCGCTCAAGGGGAAGAATGGCTTGTGGCAGCCACCACTGAGCCTCAGTCGCATTTCCATTAGGGTCAAACTGGACCACCTCACATGCTTATGTTATCAGCTCTACCTGTGTGTGCCCGCTCAGTTGTGTTTAACTCTTTGCAAACCCATGGACTGTAGCCTGCCAGGCTTCTTTGTCCATGGAATTTCCCAGATAAGAATGCTGGAGTGGGTTGCCATTTCCTTCTCCAGGGGACCTTCTGGACCAGGGGATCAAACTGCCACCTCTGGCATCTCCTGCATTGGCCACCTGGGAAGCCCTGTGAGCCACTATACAACCACGGGCAAGCAAGCCTGGCAAGAGTCTGAGCAGAGTGCCCCAAGCCCGTCTGAAGCAGTCCTGGAAGCTGATTGAGGGGGCACCCCCTGCAGAAGTCCAGTCCTGCCTGTGCTTCCGAGGGTAGTGTTCCCCCTGAATGATGTCCGCATGTGCCCAGGGTTCTCAAGGGCAAGTACTCTGTAGAAATCACTTTACTCTCTCTCCCTCTTCCCCAGATTTTTTGTTCTCCTCTTACCCACATCCCCTCTGGTTCTCTTTTCCCCCCAAACTTGAGACCTATTTGTATTTCTACTGCATCCCAGTCACTCATCTGGAAATTCACAGGTGACCCCTTCCACATCCCCTGTGACAGTTTGGAAGGACATAGTTCAGGACCCAAGATTCGCCTTAGGACAGAAAAGAGTGATGCCCACCCTGAGGGAACACCACGAGGCTCCCTCAAGACCCAGGCCCCCACCCTTACTCAACATGCAGACTTACAGCGGCGGGAGAAGACCGCGGACTGTAGCCAAGTGTTTGGGATCCCATGGCTTCCAAGATTCCGGAGTCCTTGCCATGAGTTCATGATGATGTCACACCATTCCACCAGGAAGTGCTCTTGGGTTTATAACTCTCAAGGACAAGACTGTGGGCCTCAGGAGGAGGGAGTTAGTGTCCCAGGCTGAACACTGGGATCACTTTCTCTTGCCCCAGTAATACCTCTGAAACTCAGCTTGTGTTTTATCTAACCAATTCATGTTTCTAAATGAAAGTGATACATCTGCATATCCAAAAAGTGATAAAAATCGATGAATATCCATAATAAAGTTGTTTATTTTTTGTACCTTTCTTGTGTTTACTACATTTCTTGATTTGTGTTTAGCTATGATCATATATATTAAGATTTCAAAATTTTGACTTTTTAATCTATAATTGTAGATTCACATGCAGTTGTCAACACTGATACAGACAGACACTGTACACCCTTTGTAACAAATTTCCTTCATTGGTACAGGCTCGTGTGTGTGTAGCAGAATATCACAACAGGAGATCGACATTGCTGCTTGGGCTCAGCTGTGGGGCACAGGCTCAGTTGCCTCGAGGTATGTGGGATCTTAGTTCCCGGACCAGGAATGGAGCCCATGTCCCCTGCATGGGCAAGTGGATTCTTAACCAGTGAATCACCAGGGAATTCCCATGTAATGTTTTAGTCTCAAAAATATATAAATGGAAACTGTAATCGGATGTAATTTTTTTTTACTTTGCATAATTCTCTCGAGAACTGCTTAATGAGCTGCATAAATCAGTCGTGTACTCCTTAGCGCTCAGTAGCAATCCAGGGCTGTATGGTAAAGAGCAGATTTCGTTTTGTAAGAATCTGCCACATCTAGAGTATGTATGTCGTCATACATCCCCAGTGCTCTTGGTCAGTTCAGTCGCGTCTGACTCTTGGCGACACTGTAGACTAGCCCGGGTAGCCCTGTCGTCATACATCCCCAATGCGCTCGGTCAGTTCAGTCACGTCTGACTCTTGGCGACACTGTAGACTGCAGCCCGCCAGGCTCCTCTGTCCACGGGCTTCTCCAGGCAAGAATACTGGAGTGGGTTGCCATGCCCTCCTCCAGATGATCTTCCTGACCCAGGGATCGAGCCTGCGTCTCCTGCGTCTTCTGCATTGCAGGCGGATTCCTTACCACTGAGCCACCAGGGAACGTGTACATCCCCACTCGGAGTGAGTGAATAATTCGCTTTCTCCACATCATTGTCAGCGTTTGGGTTATCACTTTTTATTTTAACCATATCTCATTGTGGAATTAATTGGCACTTCCATAATGATATTGAACATCTTTTTATGTGTTTTTATTTGCTGTCTGTGTATCTTCTTTGGTGAAATGTCTGTTCATGTTTTTTTCCTACTTGAATTACTTCTTTACTGTTGAGTTTTGAGAATTTTTTATGATATATATCCCAGATACAGGTCCTTTGTAAGATATGTGATTTGCAAATATTTTCTCCCAACCTGTTACAGTTGAGGTGAATTTCATGTGGACAGCTTACTGTCGGGTCGTGTTTTCTAATCTGCTCTGCCCACCTCTGTGTTTTTAGTATGCTTGCTTGTTTATTTACTCCACTTCGCAGCATGCAGGATCTTAATCCTCTGACCAGGGATTGAACCCTGGCGCCCTGAAGTGAAAGCATGGAGTGTTAACCACTAGACTGCCAGGGAAGTCTCTAGTAGGTGTATTTAGAGTATTTACATTTGTTTTTAAAAAACTTTATTTTATATTGGAGTATAGCGACTGAACTGAACTGAACTGATAGCCAGTTAACAGAGTTGTGATAGTTTCAGGTGGACAGCAAAGGACCTCACGCGTACACATGCATGTATCCCTTCCTTCCCCCTCGAATCCCCGCCCCGCCCAGGCTGCCGCCTGACATTGAGCGGAGCTCGCTGTGCTCCACAGCAGGTCCTCGCTGGTGATCCTTCCAAATACAGCAGCGCGCACGTGTCCACCCCAAACTACCTATACCTTACCCCCATCCTTCCCCACCCCCGGCAACCATAAGGTTATCCTCTAATAAGCTATTTACACTTTGTGTCAGGATTCATATATTAGGGCTAAGCCTGCCCTTTCTCTTTCGTTTCCTTCCTGTTCTCTTTTTTGTTCCTCTGTTTTCTTTTTCCTGCCTTCCTGTGAGATGTTTTAATATACTTCATAACTCCAGTTTGGGGTATAGCATTCTTGCGTATTGCTTTGTGTAAGTTATTTAGTGGTTGCACTTCTGGGAGCGGGTGAGAGCCCAGGATCTCTATGTGGCTTGCACCGGCACGTGGTGGGGCATGCTTTACCCAGGCATGGATGGAAATTCTGGGCTCTTAGCCCTTTCTGACACCGTCCTGGCTGTGAAGGGACTGCCAGAGCATCTTGTTACGACCAGAAGAGGATGGATGTTTTGGTTCTCTGTGCTTGTGTATGTGCTAAGTCACTTCCGTCATGTCCAACTCTGAGACCCCATGGAGTGTAGCCCACCAGGATTCTCTGTCCATGAAAATTTCTAGGCAAGAGTACTGGAGTGGGTTGCTATGCCCTTCTCCAGGGTCTGGTTCTCCACTCATCCTTCAATAACAAGTATGGGACTAAGGCCCCCCCTTTGTTTTTCATGGTGTTTGGCCGGAGTAGGCAGCCCACTCTAGTACTCTTGCCTGGAAAATCCCATGGATGGAGGAGCCTGGTGGGCTGCAGTCCATGGGGTCGCTAAGAGTCAGACATGACTGAGCGACTTCACTTTCACGCATTGGAGAAGGAAATGGCAGCCCACTCCAGTGTTCTTGCCTGGAGAATCCCAGGGACGGGGGAGCCTGGTGGCTGCCGTCTGTGGGGTCGCACAGAGTCGGACACGACTGGAGTGACTTAGCAGCAGCAGCAGCAGCAGCAGCAGGGTGGTTTTTGTCCAGAAGTTTTCCGTTTTGCTAGGCTACTATCTTCTTGCTCTTTTAACTAAAAAGAGCCGGCTTATCTTGGGGGGCTTTTTGCCTGCACCCACAGGTGTTTCTAGGTTGCTAGCTTCTCCAGCCCCGTCTGAGATATAAGAAGTCAAGAAGGAACCTGGAGAACTTACTGCTGTGTTGTTCCTCAGGTCCTGGGGTCCTTATCCAATCTTTTTCTTCTTCTCTACATTTCAGAATCTTCTCATGTTTCATCTATAATATCCAGGCTTTGCAACTGTTCTTAGCAGGAGGAGTATGGAGAAGGACATCTTGTCTGTAACCAGAAGTCCAGGGTAGTGACTTTTTTGCTGCTGTTACGTTTTGAGCTTCCAGCCTTTATTATATTATCAGCAAACTTTGTTCAGCACAGGAAGTGGTTTCCCTGAGAGCTGCATCTGTAAATACAAATTATCAACAGATTAGGGAGAAATGCAAACCGAAAGCGCTTGACAACTTTACATTACACTTTTCTTTTTCATTCGATCATTTTTATACTTAAATTTGAAAACGCAGAGGTGACATTAATCACATTCTGTCAATCCATGGAATCAGAAGAGATATAAGATGACTTCTAAAAAAATAAATGAAGCACAGAACGCTGCTCAATAAAATAACAAAAGGAACTCTCAGCATAACTCTGTTACAGACAGCAGGCTGTCTGAGGTCCCTCCTGGACCTCCAAGCCCTTTCTCCTCCTTCTGTGACGTCTTAGGCCTGGCCAGCGGGTCTCCCCAGCACAGGGAACAAGTGTGGTCTTACTCGGGCCCCCTTTCCTCTTCCCTTCACAGATTTGTGAGAGGGAAACAAAAGCAAATGTGCTCCTTCGCTTTATGTGGAAAGGCTTTGTGGTGGCGACCATCTTAGAGGAAAGTGTTGCCCCAAGTGTGGTCTGTTGTCCCAGGATGTAATTAGACCAACACTTTGGCCTTAAGTATGGGATCATGGCCAACACAGTCCAGTTCCTCCCTTCCAAAGTTGTTGCAAGGATTGGCTGATGCACGATGGGTTTGTAAATTCCTTAGATCTTAGCCAGGTGAGTATCAGGCACCAGTGGTGCTTAGGACGTGCTTAGGTTGACTTACAGTGCCCCCTGCTGAAAGGAAGCCTGAACAGCAACACGGAGCATCTTGGTTACTGGGCAAAAATTCTCCCGGCCAGTGTACTCAACCTCTTTAGTGGACATATATGCTTAAGGGATTTAAAATTTAAATGTACTTTAAAATTTTAAATGTACTTTAAAATTATTGTGAAAAATCACCATCTTAAATTGTTAATGTGCTCAGCTGCTAAGTCATGTCTGACTCTTAGCGATCCACTGAACTGTGGCCCACCAGGCTCCTCTGTCCCTCAGATTCTCCGAGGAAAGAATACTGGAGTGGGTAGCCGTTTCCTCCTCCAGGGGATCTTCCCTATCCAGGGATTGAGCCTGTGTCTCCTGCGTCTCCTGCATTGGCAGGCGGATTCTTTACCGCTTGAGCTGCTTGGGAAGCCCCAACTTGCTAAGGTGCGGGGATTGTGTTTGTTATTTTGCGCATGTCTCTTGAGGCGCTGCCATGGTAACTTATGGAGAGTGTCTTAAGAGCGTAAAGGTCACATGACTGAGGAGTTTGTAACGTTTTAATTTGAAATAATGTGCGGTGTTTATGGGATAACTTATTAGAAGCTCAAATGTATTTATGAATATTGATTACTCTAAATACCACTTCTGTTTCAGAGAAGTTGTTAAGTATTTTTTATCTTGTCGATAGAGATTGGGTCTATGCTAATGTTCCCTCTTCAGTGGGTTTTTAGGTTAAACGAAGCTGTGCTCCAGTCCTAGAGGGCACTGGATGAACCATGCAGTCCAGTGTTCCTGTGTAGTGGGTGCAGAAATGCAGGGGGTCTGTGAGGTACAGGGTCAGCGAGCAGGGCCAAAGAAAGGGCCACTGAAAGGCATGGTCATAGCTGAGGTCAGAAAGGACATCACTTCCTCAAATACAAAGTTGTTTCCTCTCTGACTACTGTTAAGCACTGATGGGGCAGGAAGACCAAGGTTTTAGTTGATTTGGCCCTTTATTTATTTAAATTAAGAAAACGTTTGTTTAAAGAGCGGACGTCAAGTGTCTGGGTTTATATCAGTTCAGTTCAGTCGCTCTGTTGTGTCCGACTCTTTGCGACCCCGTGGACAGTAGCACCCCAGGCTTCCCTGTCCATCACCAACTCCCAGAGCTTGCTCAAACTCATGTCCATCCAGTCAGTGATGCCATCCAACCATCTCATCCTCTGTCATCCCCTTCTCCTCCTGCGCTCAATCTTTCCCAGCATCAGGGTCTTTTCCAATGAATCAGCTCTTTGCATCAGGTGGCCAAAGTATTTATATGCGTGAAATGAGTTCAGTTCCTACATGCAGGCTTCTTATAAAAGCTGTAGAGGAAGGAGGAGGAGGAGAGGGAGATGAAGAGGAAGAAGAAGAAAGAGGAGGCGGAGGGAAAGGAAGAAGGCGGGCACACACAAGTCACCGTGAAAGCGAATCACGTTCTCAAGATGGCGCTTGGCGAGAGTTCCCACAAGGGGGCAGTGCGTCCATGGAGCGGAGAGTGAAAAGGTAATAAGCACACATTCTGATAAACAAGGCGGGTGTGAAGACCCTCCTGGGGTCGACTACAAGGACCCCGAGACTCGGTGAGTGTGGGGCATGAAGGGAATGTAGGAGGTGGAGGTAGAGGACACAGCCCAGAACACAGTGGGTCTGCAGAGGGGAGGACGGGGGCTGGGCCAGGTTGTGGGGGCTGCAGGTGGTGGGCACACAGGAACCAGGCCGGGGTGCTGGGGGTGCTGTGGTGGCTGTCCTTGTCCCCCTGACCTGGCTTTGGCGATGATCAAATGCTTTCACACATGGCTCTTGAGAAGGCAGGAAAGTGGCTGCTGGGCGGGCCTGGAGGAGGGGCAGAAAATGAGAGAAAAGCCCCCCCTGTCCTCCCCTGCCTGCCTCCTTCTCCCTGAGGCCCCCTCCTCTGCAGCTGCCTCTGCCCCAGGCAGGTCTGTGTGGCCGATGAAGGCTGGTGACTGCAGTGGCCCCATCACCTGTCTTTCTGGAGGCCAAAAGTCCCAGGGTCTTGTTGGATTTCAGGATATCAGCTCACCAGGATGATGGTGCCAGCACAGTCCTATCTCAGGGCCTGGGCTCAGATCCCTCACACCCTCACTGCCCCTGGAAGCTATTCTGCCCTGGGCTCCTGCCACCAAGCCACGCCCCCTGGTGGTCACCTAGGAGAACATGAAGTGACGTGAAGTGAAGTCGCTCAGTCGTGTCTGACTCTGTGCGACCCCATGGATTGTAGTCCACCAGGCTCCTCCCTCCATGGGATTCTCCAGGCAAGAGTACTGGAGTGGGTGGCCATTTCCTTCTCCAGGGGATCTTCCCGACCCAGGGATCAAACCCAGGTCTCCCGCATTGCAGGCAGACGCTTTAACCTCTGAGCCACCAGGGAAGTCCATGGAGAACGTGACCTGCCCCCAGTTCTTTGTGAACAGGCTTCAGAGCATGAATATCCTCTGAGTTGGCAAAGTTTCATTACTTAAGATTAGTTTGTATTTGGGAAATAGCCAAACTTTTATTGGCCTCAAGAGTGCCCCCTGTCATAAGGTCAGTGACGGAGTAGTTAGTTCATTTCCACTGCCTGCCTGGAACCCAGAAGAGGGTCAGCCCATATTTGTTGACATGAACCAGGAGATGGAATGGTGGTTACGAAGGTACAGATGCTTCATTTGCTTGTGGAACTTTCAAGTGAGATCTTCCAAGCCGTTAATAGGATGCTCGGATATCATTCTGTTGGTGTGTTTACTTGGGAAAATAGACAATGAGTTACAATTGTGTTGTAGTTCAGCTTCCCAACAAGTACGGCAAGAATGCTTCATTTTTCTCTCTCTGTAACAGAAAGGTACTTAACCCAGTGATCAAACACCTCTGTGCCCTGGTTTCCTCACTTCTAAAATAAGAACAAACCTGATGTAGCTGGGTTGAGGATTAGAAGAGGTACATTTGTCAAATGCTGCTGGGAAAGATTGAAGGCAGGAGGAAAAGGGGACAACAGGATGGCATCACCGACTCGACGGGCATGAGTTTGAGTAAATTCCGGGAGTTGGTGATGGACTGGGAGGCCTGGCATGCTGCGGTTCATGGGGTCGCAAAGAGTCGGACATGACTGAGCGACTGAACTGAACTGAACTGAACTGCTGGGCTCAGATGATGGCGTAAAGACGATGTGGTACGTTTATACCGTGGATATTACTCAGCCATAAAAAAGAAAGAAATTGGTCCTTTGTAGAGATGTCGATGGACCAAGAGCCTGTCATACAGATTGAAGTAAGTCAGAAAAACAAATATTGTATATTAATGCATTAACGTAGAATCTAGAAAAATGGTACAGATGAACCTGTCTGCAGGGCAGGAGTAGAGACACAGACGTACGGAATGGACCTGTGGATGCACTGAGGGAAGGGAAGGCTGGGATAAATGGAGAGAGCAGCGCTGGCGGATATGCGCTGCCATGCGTAAGAGAGAGAGCTGGCGGGAGGCTGCAAACCGCACAGGGAGCTCAGGGTGCTCTGCGGTGTCCGGAGGGGGGGATGGGGGTGGGAGGGGGGGAGTTTCCAGAGGGAAGGCATATATGTCTATGTATAGCTGATTCACTTCACTGTACAGCAGAGACTAACAACATTGTAAAGCAACTATACCTCCCCCCACCAAAAAGCTACCTGGCGAATGATATCAAGTTGCAAACCACAGTGGTGTGCACGCCCCTCATCTCCAAGTCTAAACATGCGTGTGGTGAGTCACGCTGTCATGTAAGCTCCCCTTGTCCTGGAGTGCCCTTCAACTGGCAGCGGAAGACCCAAGGGGCTGCCTCTTAGGCACCAGCTCAGGGGGTTGGAGCCCTTTGCTAGGGAGTACGGGTCTGGAAATCAGCTCCTGTGTGGGACAGTTGGTTGGTGGTGTTTCCCAGTCCCCACCGTCCTGCTTACCCTGTCCATCCCGCGGGCAATTGCTGTGTCATCCCAGCAGAGGCCAGCAGGTGGCACAAGACACACACCATGGCTGCTGCTCTGCCCAGTTCGGCTTCTCCCGGAAGGAAAGGTCTATTTCTAACCCAGCTTGGCTTTATGGCAGTGCCTAATGACATGGAGAGGAACATGCAATAACTCCTGGTATTTCTGTAAACACACATGCTTACAGCAGCTGCCGCTTCGGGGTGAGGACAGGGAACGCTCAGCGAGAGGGCTCCTGAGGATAGTCTATAAAAGGAAAACCCTGTGGGTTTTTAATTGAAGAGCCTCTCAGCTAACCTTTGTGACTCATCAAAATAAACATTTTGAACCCGGAAGGAGAGTAATAATACATTTTTTGGGTTGTAACCTGGTCCTCCTTTCGTCCTGCCCCTCCTCCCGCCCCCCACCCCACCCCCCACCAACAAGGGCAGGTTTCAGAAGGACCAACCTGTGGGGCAGAGCCAGCACTTTCTGAACTGATGTTGGCTTATTTTCCTGTCCTTTGGTCCTGGCAAGTTGTCTGCTTCTTGGGTTTGTGTTTTCTCTGCAGGAAAGTTTATCTGAATCTCATTCTGCCGTTAATAAAACTTATACTCAATGGATGTGAACCTGAAGAGGAGACACATCACAGCAAAGCAAAAAATGCCATTTGGTCAATGAGGGAGCAGTGAGGATTGGACAGTTAGAACCTTACATGGAACAACGGACGGGTTCAAAAGTGGGAAAGGAGTACGTCAAGGCTGCATCTTGTCACTCTGTTTATTTAACTTGAGTGCAGGGTACATCATGCGAAATGCTGGGCTGGATGAATCCCCAGCTGGAATCAAGATTGCTGGGAGAAATATCAACAACCTCAGATATGCAGATAATGCTACTCTAATGGCAGAAAGTGAAGAGGAACTAAAGAGCCTCTTGATGAGGGTGAAAGAGGAGAGTGGAAAAAACTCAACATTCAAACTTAATTCAAACTGACTTAGAACTCGACATTCAAAAAACTGAGATCATGACACTATTGCTTCTTGGCAAGTACAAAAGGAAAACGTGGAAGCAGTGACCTAGTTTATTCTGGGGGCTTCAAATTCACTGCTAATGGTGACTGGAGCCTTGAAATTCAAAGACGTTTGCTCCTTGGAAGGAAAGCTATGACAAAGCATATTAAAAAGCAAAGACAGCACTTTGCCAACAAAAGTTTGCATAGTCAAAGCTGCGGCTTTTCCAGAAGTCATGTATAAATGGGAGAGTTAGACCATGAAGAAGGCTGAGCGCCAAAGAATTGGTGCTTTCAAATTGTGGTGCTGGAGAAGACTCTTGAGAGTCCCTTGGGTTTCGAGGAGATCGAACTAGTCAATCCTAAAGGAAATCAACCCTGAATATTCCCTGGAAGGACAGATGCTGAAGCTGAAACTCCAATATTTTGGCCACCTGATGTGAAGACCCAGCTCATTGGAAAAGACCCTGATGCTGGGAAAGATTGAAGGCAAAAGAAGAGGGTAGCAGAGGATGAGATGGCTACCAACTCAGTGGCCATGAATTTAAGCAAACACCAGGAGACAGTGAAGGACAGGGAAGCCTGGAGTGCTGCAGTCCACGGGGCTGCAAAGAGTCAATCATGACTTAGTGACTGAACAACAACAACAGTTTTAATATGCGTGGACACTTTTAAAAATTGTAGTGAAATACACAGCAAAAAGTTGACCATCCTAACCATTTTAAGTGTATGTGTGTGTTAGTTGCTCAGTTGTGTCGGACACTTTGCGACCCCATGGACTGTAGCCCACCAGGATCCTCTGTCCATGGGATTCTCCAGGCAAGGATGCTGGGGAGTGGGTTGCCATGCCCTTCTCCAGGGGATCTTCCTGACCCAGGGATCGAACCTGTGTCTCCTGCATTACAGGCGGATTCTTTACTTTCTGAGTCACTAAGGAAGCCCTTTAAGTGTATAGTTTGGTTGTATTTAATACATTTTTAAAGCAACTGTTTATTTTTTTCAAAAATTATTACTGTAAAATGTTTATTTATTTTTGGCTGCTCTTCAGGGTAACCATCTCCACCATCCATCTCCCCAGGTTTTCCTCTCGTAAAATAGAAACTCTGTATCCATTGAATGCTAACTCGTCCTTGTCCTCTCCCTGCGGACCCTGGCAACCACCGTTCCACTTTCCATCACTGTGAGCTCGATCGCTCTAAGAGCCTCCTGGAAGTGCAGTCACACAGTGTGTTCTTGTGTGTCTGGCTCACTTCACTTGGCACAGTGTCCTCAAGGTCCATCCATTCTGTAGCGGGTGTCAGAATGTCCTTCCTTTTGGAGGGTGAGTGACACTCCATTGTGCATGTAGACCACATTCTGTTTATCTGTTCCTCTGCCGACGGATGCTTGGACGGGTTTCCACATTTCGGCTATTGTGAATAAGGCTGCAGTGAACAGCGGTGTACAGATGCCTCAACAGAGACCTGCTGTCAGTTCTTTTGGGTCTGTGCTCCCACGTGGAATGGCCGCATCATGTGGCAGTTTTATTTTTAATCTTTCGAGAAGCTGCTCTACTGTTTTCCACAGTGGCTGCCCCATTTTGTGTTCCCAACAACAGTGCGTATGAGTTCCAATTTCTCCACATCCTTCCCAACACAGGCTATTTCTGTTTCTTTTCTTTTGGATAGTAGCCATCCTAATGGGTGTGAGCTGGTGTGTAGACACTAGCCACTGATCTTTTTTTTTTCTTCTTTCCCTAGTACTTGCTCTTGAGTTGGCTGTGCGTGCATGCTGAGTTGCTTCAGTTGTGTCTGACTCTTTGCAGCTCCACAGGCTATATTCTGCCAGGCCCCGCCCCTCTGTCCGTGGGATTCTCCAGGCGAGAACACTGGAGTGGGTTGCCATTTCCTCCTCCAGGGCATCTTCTTGGCCCAGGGATCCGTATCTCCTGCCTTGGCAGGCGGATTCTTTCCCACTAGCACCGCCTGGGCAGCCTAGGCAGATTGACGTCTTCTTATGACGGTGGTCTTGCGATAGATAGCTCTCCCCCGGGCCATCTCCTGGAGCCTCCGCCCGCAGAGCCCTTGGTATGTGGGTACTTCTAAGTCCAGCCTCGCCACCCCAGGGATCCACTCAAAAGCAGCTTCATTTGGTCCAATCCTAGGTCACTGGGATTTCTTGAGGTGTCCCCAGGCCACTGCTGAAGAGGACACAGCTGCAGGCCCTCTAAGGACAGGAGCAAGGCAGGCTAGTTTGTGAGCTGCGCGCTGTGACCCTCCTGCCACACACGGGTGGACGGTTCCAGGAGTTCTTTCCTTACTGAGCCTCTCCCTGGAATGGGGCCAAAGAGATCAGGAAGCTTGCAGCTCTCTTCCTGGCCAGCACGCCTCAAGGCCCTCGACAATAATATCCAGTAACACTGCCAGCGACCTGGCGTCTGCCCATCTGTCCAAAAGGAGCAGAAACACCAGAGGTGTTGGCCCACCATGCCCGCAGTCACCTGCAACATTCTCTGAGGGTCAACTGCTGTCTGTTGGTGGGTTGGTCTCTTATTTCTAGATGTGTTTATTTTTAAAACTTTCTTGCACATCCCCTAAGAGCTACACTGTGGCAGACACAAGTCAGGAAGAGGCAGTCTGCCCCCACAGAGCTGAGCTTAACGGAGGAGGGAGACCCCGGGGCACTGTGTGGCAAGCTTCTGGAGGAGGGGTTGGGGTGCTGGCTGTGGTGGTGGATGGCCTGGGTGGTGCCCTTGGGCTGGCCTGCACCCAAGTTCCAGGTTGGCCACTTATTTGCTCTGTGTCCTGGGCAAAAACGAGAGTGAGGATAGCTATCGTGGAGTTGGGGGAAGGTTTGGACGTGCTATTGATAAGTATGGGCTTTTCACATGGCGCTAGTGGTGAAGAATTTGTCTGCCAACGCAGGAGACTTAGGTTGAATCCCTGGGTCGGGAAGATCCTCTGGAGGAGGAAATGGCACCCCACTCCAGAACTCTTGCCTGGGTGGGCTGCAGTCCATGGGGTCGCATGAGTTGGACATGACTGAAATGACTTAGCACGCAGTGATGGATATAGAAGCCTCTGGGACAGAAACAGAGGTGCTTGCGAGTGTTCCTGTTACTGAGTCCAAGCTCGCCCTGCCTGCCGCAGGACAGGCCAATGAATCCAAGAGATGAGGGGTTGAGGCAAGGGAAACGACTTCAGTCGGGCAGCTGGCTGACCAAGAAGATGGCAGGCTAGCGCCTCAAAATAACCATTTTTTGGGGGTCTGGATGCCAGGTTCTTTTCTAGACCAGAGATGGGAGAAGGTGAAGAAGCAAAGTAAAAAGGCCATTAGTTTTAGGATGTCAAGCCTCAGGTAGGGGATGTGTTCATTTCTTCCTTCCTGCCGTCCACAGGTGGACAAATTCTGAACTAAGGCACTTTAACAGTCTGGCAGAGGGGCAGGATTCTCCGAGGCAAGCCATTCTGTGTGATTATAACAGTGAAAACAACGTAAAGCAAGTCAAAGAGGCCAACACGGGGTCAGAACCGGCTTCTTCTCTGCACCCTTCTCACTCTTTTCCCTCTGGCTGTCTGCTTAGCACAAGATGGGAGAGGGAGGAGCAAGGTCAGGATGTGAGACCCCATGGGAGCCTCAGTCCTCCGGTGGCACCCAGTGGACAGACGACAGCGACTCCCTGGCAGACGAACAGGCGGCCGTGCTCCCTGCAGTGGGGAGAGGGAGGCAGCCCTCCCCGCTCGGGTCATGGATAAGTCCCCACACAGGAGCGGCCACGGTCTGACTAAACTG
The DNA here is from genome assembly GCF_001704415.2 of Capra hircus. Classification (NCBI taxonomy): domain Eukaryota; kingdom Metazoa; phylum Chordata; class Mammalia; order Artiodactyla; family Bovidae; genus Capra; species Capra hircus. The sequence continues at coordinate 512,094 of NC_030818.1, forward strand.
GTACTTGGACTTCGGAAGGGCTCAGCTTCCCAGCTGAAGGCTCTGCCCAGATTTCTGCTCTGTTCCTGCATTCAGCCAATGGCCAGGCTGCCCCGGGCAGGTACAATTCATTCAAGAGCAGGAGAGTTCCAGTTTTAGTATCAAAACAAATCACATCATTCATTAAACGTTGTAAGGTTTAAGATGTTTGTTGGCTGATCATTGATGGGTTATTCACGAGTAATGGTTTTTATTAAGTGGGAGCTAATAACTTGGTTCTTAGTAGTCATCTCGGTTAACTGTTTATAGTTTGAAATACAGTAATCCCACTACATTCGAGCCTTCAAGTTGCACATTTTCACAGACGCGACACGTGAGTTAGTTCCTGTTTCTGCTGATGTTGTCATGTGCTCGCACCCTCCTCTACAAGTGGCTGTGCTTTTGTGCACTTTACTGCACAGGACTGTATCAGTTCAGTTCAGTTCAGTCGCTCAGTTGTGTCTGACTGTTTGTGACCCCACGGACTGCAGCACCCCACGGTGATCCCACGGCCTCCCTATCTGTTACCAACTCCCGGGGTTCACTCAAACACAGGTCCACCGAGTCAGTGATGCCATCCAACCATCTCATCCTCTGTTGTCCCCTCTCCTCCCGCCTTCAATCTTTTCCAGCATCAGGGTCTTTTCAAATGAGTCAGTTCTTTGCATCAGGTGGCCAAAGTATTGGAGTTTCAGCTTCAGCATCAGTTCTTCCAATGAATATTCAGGACTGGTTTTCTTTAGGACGGACCGGTTGGATCTCCTTGCAGTCCAAGGGACTGCCAAGAGTCTTCGCCAACACCACAGTTCAAAAGCGTCAATTCTTTGGCGTTCAGCTTTCTTTACAGTCCAACTCTCACATCCATACATGACTATTGGAAAAACCATAGCTTTGATTAGGTGGATCTTTGTTGGCATAGAGTACAGTCACATGGTATCTTTGGTTTAACCCCAGGATGTCTGGAAACAAGAGTACAAGTAGCAGTATAAGTAGCTGGTACAACTGTACTTTTCAAGGTACAGAACTGTAAGATTAAAAATGTTTTCTTATTTTTTGTGTTTTTTAAAAATAATATTTATTTTTACTTATTTATTTGGCTGCACTGGGTCTTAGTTTCAGCATGTGGGGTCTAGCTCCCTGACCAGGGATCAAACCCTGGGCCCCCTTCATTGGGAGCGTGAAGTCTTAGCCCGTGGACCACCAGGGAAGCCCTGTGTTTGTTTTTTATGGATGATTTGTGCAAAAAGTATGCTAAACCTATTACAGTACAGTGCTATATAGCCGGTTGTGTTAGTTGGGTACCTAGGCTAACTTTGCTGGGCTTAATGAACAAATTGGACTTACGAAGGGACTCAGAAAGGAACTCGTTCGTACACAGGGGGCTTAACTGTATCTAGTAACCCTGCCAGGGAAACGGCGTATGCACGTTTATCCAAAGGGAGCGGGAGTACCCCGTTTGCTGACTTCATTTCATTCTCTTTTTGTGACTCACCCATGTGACAGTGCAGTGTCCGTGTGATAGCTGGGGAGATGGAGGCTGAGACTAAGGGTGCAGGAAGGCTGCAGGGGGGCGCGAGGAGCAGGCCCGGGGGGGCCGTGAGGAGCAGGCCCGGGGGTCTTGAGGAGCAGGCCCGGGGGGCCGTGAGGAGCAGGCCCGGGGGCGCTGCGAGGAGCAGGCCCGGGGGCCATGAGGAGCAGGCCCGGGGGCGCCGCGAGGAGCAGGCCAGGGGGCGCCGTGAGGAGCAGGCCCGGGGGTCTTGAGGAGCAGGCCCGGGGGTCCTGAGGAGCAGGCCCGGGGGTCTTGAGGAGCAGGCCTGAGGAGCCGTGAGGAGCAGACCCGGGGGCCGTGAGGAGCAGGCCCGGGGGTCCTGAGGAGCAGGCCCGGGGGCCGTGAGGAGCAGGCCTGAGGGGCCGTGAGGAGCAGGCCCGGGGGTCTTGAGGAGCAGGCCTGAGGGGCTGTAAGGAGCAGGCCTGGGGGTCGTGAGGAGCAGGCCTGGGGGCTGTGAGGACAGCTCATTTTTGCCATGGCTTCCCACAGCACGTGCATCCCAAGTCCTGGTCAGTCAACCTCTGTCTTTGGCACTAGTTCTGTTGATCAGAAATAGACGGCCAGATATTTCTCCAGCAAAAATGAGTTTATTGCAGAGAATTGCAATTTGGGGTTTGCAACCACGGTGAGCCACACATAAAAGTGAAGAGGCAGTTGGCATGCTTATAATAAATAGGAGTCTGTGGCTTTTCACCCCCTAAGCTGCGCCTAGGAACGAAGAGGTGTCCTTGTGCTTCCGTCAGGTTCTGCTGCGGCTGCAGGCTATGAGGGCGCCCTCTTCTGGTCTCCTGTCTCTACTTAATTCAGGTTTCTGGTCTTTTTTTTTTTTTTTCTCTTTGCAGCTTAAAAAAAATATCAGATTCACGTCTTCTTCTTTTCTTCATGGATGCTTAGATTTTATTTTGAATGTTTATTTATTTCGCTGCACTAGGTCTCAGTTAAAGCACGCAGGGTGCTTAATGCTGACTCTTGGTTGTGGCATGTGGGATCTCGTTCCTTGACAAGGTATCCAACTTGGGCCCCCTGCACTGGGAGCTCGGGTGTCTTAGGCACATGGACCACCAGGGAAGTCCTCATTTGCTCATAGTTCTGAGATACACTTGCTGGTGTTAGAGACGCTCCTTTTGCCGGAGAGAAGTTCACTTCTGGGGCAGGTGATTTAAAATGCAAACTCGTTGTATCTATGGGTGTGGAAGGCAGGAGAGAATGACCGATGCTGATCCCATTTGGCCACTCAGGAGCTAACGGCCCTGCCCACTTTCCCCTGTAGTTTCTGTCTCCTCTTTGTCATGGCGTTTCTTCTAAACTCAGCATGGGCAGGGTCTGCCCGGCCTTTTCTTCTCTTGGAAGGATTACTGAGTGTGGAGAACCTGCCTCCCTCCCAAAGATGAGAAGCACAACCCTTGGGAGGAAGAAGGACCGAAAGTGAGGTCAGCTCGTCTGACCAGGAGCCTGAGAAACTCGAAGGCTGCTTTGCTGAGTCGGAGCGTTAGCTAGCCTCCTCTATTTGTGCAAACTCGTTGGAGTTTGGTTGCAAACGGTCCGGCACCTTCTTGTGGCTTGTGAAATGGGGAATGTGGGCAGCGTTCAGCAGAGACTGAGGGCCACGGCTGGGGGAGCCCCCATGGGCCTTTCATGCCTGGCCGTTGCAACCTTTAATCTGGGCACAGCTGTGGCATGGTTGGTGTTATTTGGGGTTTTGGCTTTAAGAGAATCTGGGATGATGTCTTTGTTATTTCACAGAAACTGGCAGCCACAGCTGGCATGTCAGGGGGTGGTGCTGATCATCCTGGGTTTGCCCAACACCTTTCCAGGACAGTGGGGTTGGGGAAGGGAGTGTGGTCAGTTTGCTGACCTGCAAACACCGACTGTGGGTGCCTTGCATGCCTGGTCAAGAATTTTCCCAGGCTCAGGGCGTGTCCATTTGACAGAATAACACAGATGACCTTCATCGCTTGTTCCCCAAAGAAGCAGCTTCCTGGTTTGTTTTCTAGTGAGGAAGAAAGAGAAATTTGGTCCTCTAGAATCTGGCTAGACCCTGCAGGGTGACACACGTCTGTACTCACGTCTGCAGTGTTCCTTCCTTCTGACTCTCACAGACTCATCTTTCTCCCTTGAAGGACGGATGCTCATGGCTCATCAGGGGTCCTTCGTTTTATTTCTGGGTAATCTCTAACCATCACACTGGCCTTTCTTGGGCTGTCTGGGAACTCACAGGGTTGATCCTTTGGGCGATGTTTCCCCCTGGGGAACCTGTCCTCTGTGGGGTCCTCTCCCCTGTGGGGGATGGAATGCATCTGTCCAGGGTGGAATGCTTTATATCTGTCTGTTTGTTTCTCCACGGATGTCCCAGAGTCCAGGTTATGGGTCGCGTTCTGGCTTTCTGATGATGTGTCCTGATACAGACCCCCTTGTTCTAGAAGTGATGGGATACCATGGAATCCCTCCTGGCCTCTGATTCCATGTAACCACAAACTTTTGCCGGAACAGAGGTGCAGACAGCATGTTCAGTAAAGAAGGACAGGGGCTGAGATGTAGACTGAATTTTTTATGGAACGGAGGTGAGGAACTTTTAAAGGTATTGAGATAAGGTTTGTGTGAAAGATAGTGAAGCCGCTCAGTCGTGTTCGACTCTTTGCGACCCCGTGGACTGTAGCCCGCCAGGCTCCTCTGTCCGTGGGATTCTCCAGGCAAGAGTACTGGGGTGGGCTGCCATTTCCTTCTCCATGTGAAAGTTAAGGCACCCTTAATGAGTGTTGGTAATTATGTGTGGTTGTGTGGCTTCCCAGGTGGCCCTCGTGGTGAAGAAACCACCTGCCAATTCAGGAGATGTCAGAGACACAGCCTCGACCTCTGGGTGGGCATCGAGGAGGGCCTGGCAGCCCACTCCAGCATTCTTGCCTGGAGAATCCCACGGACGGAGGGGCCTGGCGGGCTAGGTCTGTGGGGTCGCATAGAGTCAGACTCGCCCGAGCGTGATCACCACCACTGGCCCCATCACCCAAAGCCTCCCTTTCCATCTCATTGTAGCCACCCCCACCCCTTGGCCCCAGAAACCCGTGGTCTGTTTCCTATCTCAATGGTTTTGCCTTATCTAGAACTTCAGATAGGGGCCTCCCTGGCGGCTCTGGTTAGGAATCTGCCTGCAATGCAGGAGACCTGGGTTCAATCCCTGGGGCAGAAAGACCCCGTGGAGAAGAGAAGGGCGACCCACTCCAGTATTCTTGCCTGGAGAATCCCATGGACAGAGGAGCCTGGCGGGCTACAGTCCATGGAGTCGAAAAGAGTCGCTCATGACTGAGTGACTAACAACACTGGAGCCCAGCGCAACAAGAGAAGCCGTCACGAAGGGAAGCCCTCGCCGCACCTGGAGAAAAGCCGGCGCAGCGGCAAGGGCCCGGCACGGCCAGAGATGAAATACATGCACAGAGTCACACCGTGTGCGGTCTCTGCACCTGGCTTCCTTCCTTTAGCAGAGTCTGTCTGGGGCTTGTCCCTGTCTTTGTGGGTGTCAGGGCGGTTCCTCGTTATTGCTGGGTGGCTTTGCACTGTACGAACGTACCACCACTCGCCTTTCTTTACTCACCAGATAATGGACGTCAAAGATGTTTCCAGTTTGGGGTGATAGGGAATAAAGCTGTTGAGGGCATTCACATACAGGTCTTTGTGAGGACTTCTCTTTTCGTTTCTCTTGGGTCTGCTGGAGCCCAGGGTAGATGTTATGTTTAATTTTGTAAGATAATGCCTAACTGTTTTTCAAGGTGACTGGAACAATTTGTTTCCCAAATGGGTACTTATAGTCCAGGACATGTAACTGGTCTTCCTGACATCCACGGGTTTCTATCTGTGCAATGATTTTCGAGAAGTTTATCGGATCCCACATGTAATTAAGGTATGTGGCTTTTAGGGAAAAGATGATTACATATCTCTGGATGTCTTGAACTCTGAGTCTTGAACTCTGAGTGCCGTACGAATGTCTGTGTTGTCCTCCCAAGGGAACCAAACACTTCTCGCCACAGTCCGAGTATGAGTCAGGCCTTATGAGGATCCTTCCAGCACTCACGTGTTCACTTTGTGTGTGTACCTCAAATGAGAGTTTCAAGTTCATCCTTGTTGAGATCATGCCTGCAGGCGAGAGGGAAAATCTCTGAGGCTGTCAAATCAGGTGGGAAGTGATGTCGTGCCGAACTGTTTTGTTTCCTGACCTTTATCTCATGTGAGGTGGGGGCAGGCTGGGCCAAGTTTAAATCCGAGATGACAAGTGTCTGAGGCTAAGCAAGGTTTCTGCTAAGTGCTTGCTTGGGGTCAATGACTCTGTGTCTCACACCTGGTGAAAACTGACTCCCAGTTGAAAAAAAGAGCTATGGGCCTGAAACACTTGACTTGGCTTTGGACTTGAACGTCCTGGATGTTTTACAGCCCTTTGGGGGGTGTTGAGGGCATCCTGTTTGCGTGTAGCACCTGAGTCGCTGCTGTATTTTTTTTTTTTTTCCTGGCACTCGGACTTAGTTGCTCCATGGCATGTGGGATCTTCCTGGATCAGGGGTCAAATCCAAGTCTCCTGCATGGGCAGGTGGATTCTCCACCACTGAGCCACCAGGGAAGCCCCAAGCACTGTCTTTCGGAAGCCCCTTGCTCATCGTGCCTTTCTACCTTCCAAAGTGTGAAATGGTTGCTTCTTTTGAAATCAGTTTTGCCAATTTATTATTTTTTTGATGATTTAAACAAAAATTACGGGACTTCCCTGGTGGTCAAGTGGTTGCCATGCCCTGCCTCTACTGCAGGCGCGGGTTTGATCTCTGGTCAGGGAACTAAGATCCTGCCGGCAGCATAATGTGGCCAAGAAAAAAATTTATTGGCTCAAGTAACTGAAAAGTTAAAGGGAGATTTAACCCAAATTGATCCAGGAGTTTGAGTGGATATTTCCTCCTCTTCATTGCTAACTCTGAGCCAGCTTATTGTTTTGTTTTTTAGCTTAGAAATGTTTTATTATTTTTGTTATTGTGATTAAAATATACGTAACTCAAATCTGCCATTTTAACCATGTTTAAGTGTACAGTTCAGTGATATTAAGTACATTCACATTGTTCTGTAGCCGTTGCGTGTGCCTGCTAAGTCACTTCCGCTGTGTCCAGCTCTTTGTGACCCCGTGAACTGTAGCTGGCCAGGCTCCTCTGTCCATGGGATTCCCCAGGCAAGAACACTGCAGTGGGTTGTCATGACCTCCTGCAGGGGTCTTCCTGGCCCAGGGATTGAACCAGCATCTCTTACATCTCCTGCATTGGCAGGTGGGTTCTGTGCCACTAGGGCCGCCGGGGAAGCCTCTCACCACAATCCAACGCCAGTGCTGTTTCCTCTTCCGGAACCGGAATCCTCCTCACGCAACAATAGCTTGCATATTTCACGGCGGCACGAGCTGTGTCTGCGGTCCTGTTGTGTCTTCAGATCACGTGACTTGTGGCATTTAGACAGCATCACTTATTCATCACTAGGTAAAATTTGGCCTCAAAAAACAAAAAGGATTTTTCATATTATCCTAAATTCTCAGGATGCTGCCTCACATTTTCACCATTTCTGAGCTGTGGTTGCTGTTGAACCCCTAGTTCACCTGTGACTGCTCTGGAGTGGGAGTCCAGGCATCTTTGGGGAACACATGTGGAGGTTAAGACCCAGGGTCAAGTTAGGTGAAGGTCACCCCATCTAAAGCCTTGTTTGGGGTGGGAAGGGAGGAACGTCTCTATTTTCCTACTGAGAACAGTGAGTTGACACCAGGAAATATCACGCCACAAACCTCTGGACTTCAGCTCATTGTTTTTCTTCCTTTCTGAACCTCATGCCTTTTATTTCTTAGTTTTAAACTTTTTGTTTTGTATTGAGTATAGTCAATTAACAGTGTTGTGATAATTTCAGATGGGCGGCAAAGCCATACGTACACATGTGTCCATTCTCCCCCAAAGGCCCCTCTCCTCCCATCCAGCTGGCACATAACACTGAGCAGAGTTCCCTGTGGTGCACAGTAGGTCTTTGTTGATTATCCATTTTAAATACAGCTGTGTGCACTTGTCCATCCTGCACTCCCTAATTATCCTTTACCCACCCCCCCCGCCCCGCCCCGCCCCGCCGCCATGTGTCCCCCTGGCAACCGTAAGTTTGCTCTCTAAGTCTGTGAATCTCTTTCTGGAATATAGCTCATGTTAGAAAAGGTGTGGGGGTCCTGTCCCAAGGTTGGAAGGTGCTGGGAGGCCCCTGCATCGGCCCCGTGGCCGGTGGGAGGCTGTCCCTGGCACAGGGCCCTCCCGCCTGCAGGTGCCATTCTTTCACGGAGCCAACTGTTCCTATCACCCTCGCTGGGCTCAAGGCCCTGCCTGCCGTGCTGTGTACATTCACGAGCAGCTGCCTCGCTGAAAACCTGGCTTTCAAAATCTCTCTGAAAGAGAACAGCATTCAAGATTTCTGATTTGTCTTTGGTCTTCCCAGGTGGCTCTAGTGGTAAAGAACCCACTTGCCAATGCAGCTTAGAGGTAAGAGACATGGGTTCAATCCCTGGGTCAGGAGGATCCCCTGGAGGAGGGCATGGAAACCCACTCCAGTGTTCTTACCTGGAGAACCCCACAGATGAGAGGAGCCTGGCAGACTACAGTCCATGGGGTTGCAAAGAGCTGGACGTGACTGACTGATTTGGCACATGTGTGCGTGTGCACACACACACACACACACACACACACACACACAATTTGTCTTTAATCCAGTGGTCCCAGGACAATTCTGGAGAGTAAAGCGGTCCCCTCTATGCACCCTGGTTTACTCTGTAAAGACCATGTTGGGAAATGGCAGTGTTTTTCTGTTTTAAAATAAGTAGGTTTGGAAGGAGCTGGGAAACTGTGGGGTTTAGTTACAAAATGACTGTAATTGTGGGGGAAGTATTTTCTTTCAATTTTGAAATACATTAAACAAGATACACAGTTTAGAGATAATTTGCTGTGGAGGAAGGCTCTTTCATCCTCAAGCCGGGGGGAGACACTTCTCCCTGTGGGAAGGGTGGTCGTGGACACAGGGGCAGGGGACCCTAGGAGAACTTGATCTTGTTCTCGCCCAAATTCAAAGCCGCCAAGAGGGGTGAAGTAATGTTGTGGGAGGAGAAAGCCCGTGCTATTTCTCTCATAAGGAGCAGGAGGGTGCCGGGCTGAGCACGGCTTATCAGGAAGAGAAAAATAACCCTGTTGTCAGACTCCCTTGCTGTGGCTGCCCACGGGTGCTGGGGGCAGCCACCTAGGGGCAGGGGTCACTGAGGACGCCGTGATGGATGGCCCTTCTCTTTGTCTACACAGCTGTCATCAGCATCATGAACGAAGGTCCACTGAATGCCATGCGATGCCAAATGCCAGGGAAGTCAGGACACAAAGATTCATTCTCACCCTATCAAGGAGAGGGGCGGAATTCCTGTACAGGACGATACATGAGGGGTGCCTGGTCAGTGGCCAAAGCCCAGGTCCCAGCCTGCCCTTGGGGGGAGATATGGGGGGACTCCATCGGGCAGGAGTTGCTGCTGTTTAGCTGCTAAGTTGTGCCCGACTTTGTGAGCCCGTGGGCTGGAGCCCTCCAGGCTCCTCTGTCCATGGGATTTCTCAGGCAAGAACACTGGAGTGGGTTGCCACTTCCTTCTCCAGGGGCTCTTCCCAAGCCAGGGTCTGAACCCAGTCTCCTGCATTGGCAGGCAGATTCTTTACCACTGAGCCACCAGGGAAGCCTGGGGCAAGGGTTATAGCAGTGCTTATGGGAAGCACGGGGCTTAGACAGTCTTGGGTGGCTTAGTTGGAATGAGTCAAGCAGAAAGAGCACCCCAGCACAGACCTGCCAACAGAGGACAACAGGGTGAATCAGGCTCTGGGGGTGGGGTTGCATGGTGTGAGGGGGCAGTGGGGCCGCAACTGGCCTGATGGGAGCGCCATGAAGGAGAAGGGAAGAGGGCCCGGGAGGCTGGAGGGTGAGCAGACTGTGCTCCAAGCGTTTGGACAATGGACGTCTAGGATAGTTCCGGGGGGTGAATAGCTGAAGCTTTGTTTTAGACAAACATGCTAGAGGTCGCCAGGCTCATTCGTAGAGCCTGCCCCTCTTTCTCTGCTCACCCTCTAGGTGACCAGCGGAGTCTGGTTTTACGTTCCTCCTCAGGGCGGCTCTTTCTCTGCTCACCCTCTAGGTGACCAGCGGAGTCTGGTTTTACGTTCCTCCTCAGGGCGGCCGGTTTGCATCTGTCCTCCGGCAGGCATCTCCGTTCTGTCAGTGGTCTGAGCGTCAGGCATACGTTTGGCTGCTTCTAGAATGACAAGGAGGTTGGCAGGCAGGGTGTGACTTTTCAGGTTGCTCCTCAGTGACCCTGGATTTGGGCTTCCCAGGTAAAGAACCCATCTGCCAGTGCAGGAGATGCGGGAGACATGGGCTCAATCCCTGGGTCACTAAGATCCCTCGGAGGAGGAAATGGCAACCCACTCCACTCTTCTTGCCTGGAAAAATCCCATGGACAGAGGGGACTGCTGGGCTGTAGTCCAGGGGCTTGCAAAGAGTCAGGCATGACTTAGTGATTTGGATTCAGCTAACCTCAGGTTGTGTAGAAATGTAGTGTGTATTTATTGGAAAAAGAAATCTGTGTACACATGGACTTGTACAGTTCAAATCCATGTTGTTCGTGTCAACTGTACTATTACATGTAGTGTGTGTGTGTGTGCACCCACACACAAAACATGAAATACCCACTACACCTGGAGTAGGAAGTGACAGCCCACTCCAGTATTCTTGCCAGATAATCCCATGGACAGAGGAGCCTGGTGGGCTACAGTCCCTGGTCCAAAGAGTAGGATAGGGTTTGCCAACACTATCCTATAACACTAACACTTTCACACCCAGGATGGATTTTCTAGCTCCAAGTCACCCTTTGAGGAACTGCCTCATTTTGCACTGCTTTGTATAAACAAACGCTATTGTTTAAGACCCCCCAAAAAAAGAAAGAAAAAAATACTAACTACACACTGTCTTCTATCCTGTATAAGCCTTCAGTCTGGAGCATCTCCTGAACTCCAGACACTCCAGCCAGTTGCCTGCTTCACGTCTCCACCCGGACCTCAGTCATGGTGAACTTGACACACCCCAGACTGAGCTTTCTCCCCAGCCTCCTCTTCCTGCAGCCCACCTCCCACCACGGCATTCTCCCAGCTACTCAAGGTGTAAATTCTGAGTCATCTCTGATATTTTTTTTTCTTTCACAACTGACACCTGGCCCATCAGTGATTCTGTTGGTTTCACCTTTGTGATATATCCAGAATCCATCCGCTTCTCTCCACCTGGCGCTCAAAGCCATCCTTACACCCTGTCTGGACCACTGCAAGTAATGCCCAGCTGGACTCCCTGTGTCTTTCCTCCCCCCACTACAGGCTGTCCTCAGCATCCTCTGCAAACAAGTCAGGTCATTCCTCTTATTTGCTCAAAACTATCAAATAGTTCCCCAGTCTTCTCAGTCTGATATTCCTAGTGTTTTTCACGGCTTACAAAGCTCTCCATGGTCTTGTCTGTGGTACCTCTGTAACTTCACTTCTAACCCAGATCACTCTGCTCACTTTCTCCTCCTTTATCAGACTGCTCGACATCCCTCAAAGAGCATGCGCCTGCCCCAGGGCCTTAGTACTCACTGTTTTCTCTGCCTGGAACACTTGTCTTCTGATATCTGCATGGCTAGCTTTTTCATCCCCATTCAGGTCCCTTCTTATAGAGGCTTTCCAGGGCCACTCTGTGTAAAAATAGTAGCTTTGCCCCCGTCAGGGTTTTTGGGGTTTTTTGGCCAAACGGCATGTGGGATCTAATTCCTTGACCAGGGACTGAATCTGCAGCCCCGGCATTGGAAGCATGGAGTCTTGACTACTAGACTGCCAGGGAAGTTCACCTTTTTTAAAAAAGACCCTTTCATTTATTTATTTTTTCCTGTCTCGGTGGGTCTTTGTTGCTGTGCAGGCGTTTCTCTAGCTGTGGTGAGTAGGGGCTACTCTCGAGTAGCTGTGTGCAGGCTTCTCATGGTGGTGGCGTCTCTTCTTGCAGAGCACGGGTTCTCGGGCGTGAGGGCTGCAGTAACTGCGGCTGCTGGGCGCCAGAGCGCAGGCTCTGTAGCTGTGGTGCATGGGCGTAGTTGCTTTGCAGCATGTGGGATCAGCCAGATCAGGGACTGAGCCTATGTCTCCTGCCCTGGCAGGTGGATTCTTTACCACTGAGCCTCCAGGGAAACCCCTCATGCTTTTTTTTTTTTTTGGATAACCAAGAAATAAGCTTCATATCATGGGATCTTTATTAAAATATCAAAGTTTAGGAAAGGTTTTAAACAAAACATTTCTATTCCAGGGACTTGCCCGAGCTTTTAAAATAAATTTCTAGCTCACTGGAGTTTACAGAAGAATTTCTTCTGCCTTTGCAGTGATGAGGATTTGAAGCCTGTTGTTATCTAAGACATTTTGTGAGCAATTGCCATAACATAACCCCCTATCATTCTTTATTCCTTAACTAATCCTGCTTATTTCTGTTTTACTTATCACCACTTGACATTACTCTTGTGAACTGTTTCCTTGCTTTTAAGGAGATACGTGAGAGCAAAGAACTTTGCTTTGTCTTATTTTTCTGATTAGCACCAGGACTTTGAACAGTTCTGGCATTGGAAGCTTCTCAGCAAGCGTTTGCTGAATGGATTAATTTCATGAAAATACTGGGGCAGGGGGTCTGGCCTGGGAAGATGTTGTGTGCTACTGTGGTGACCTTCATATAGCATGATAAAGGCCTAGACTAGAGGGGCGACCTCAGGGGCATAGAGGAAGGAATAAAAAGAGAAAGGGCATTTATTTATTTATCCTTTTCCATTATGGTTTGTTCAGTTCAGTTCAGTTCAGTCGCTCAGTCCTGTCTGACTCTTTGTGACCCCATGAATCGCAGCACGCCAGGCCTCCCTGTCCATCACCAACTCCCGGAGTTCACTCAGACTCATGTCCATCGAGTCAGTGATGCCATCCAGCCATCTCATCCTCTGTTGTCCCCTTCTCCTCCTGCCCCCAATCCCTCCCAGCATCACAGTCTTTTCCAGTAAGTCAACTGTTTGCATGAGGAGGCCAAAGTACTGGAATTTCAGCTTCAGCATCAGTCCTTCCAATGAATATTCAGGACCGATTTCCTTTAGGATTGACTGGTTGAATCTCCTTGCAGTCAAGGGACTCTCAAGAGTCTTCTCCAATACCACAGTTCAAAAGCATCAATTCTTCGGCGCTCAGCCTTCTTCACAGTCCAACTCTCACATCCATACATGACTACTGGAGAAACCATAGCCTTGACTAGACAGACCTTAGTCGGCAAAGTAATGTCTCTGCTTTTGAATATGCTATCTAGGTTTGTTGCTGCTGCTGCTAAGTCGCTTCAGTCGTGTCCGACTCTGTGCGACCCCATAGAGAGCAGCCCATGAGGCTCCCCCGTCCCTGGGGTTCTCCAGGCAAGAACACTGGAGTGGGTTGCCATTTCCTTCTCCAATGCATGAAAGTGAAAAGTGAAAGTGAAGTCGCTCGGTCGTGTCCGACTCCTAGCGACCCCACGGACTCCGGCCCACCAGGCTCCTCCGTCCATGGGATTTTCCAGGCAAGAGTGCTGGAGTGGGGCGCCATTGCCTTCTCCGAGCTTTGTTACAGGATATCAAATACAGTTCCCTTTGCTACACAGTAGGACCTTGCTGTTTATCCATTCTATGTATAATATTTGCATCTGCTAATCCCAAGTCCCCAATCTTTCCCTGCCCACCCTTCACCTCCGTGGCAGCCACAGTGTGCTCTCTGTGTCTGCGAGTCTGTGTCTGTCTCACTGGGAAGTTCATTTGCGTCATAGTTTAGACTCCACGTATAATGATGTCATATGGCGTTTGTCTTTCCCTTTCTGACTCACTTCACTTAGTGTGATTATTTTGGGGCCCATCTATACTGCTGCACATGGCATTATTTCATTCTTCTTTATGGCTGAGTAATATTCCATCGTATATATGTACCCTAGCTTTATCCGTTCATCAGCTTGGTGGAAAATATTACCCTGGGGGGGGGATGGAGAAGGAACTACCATTTTTAAAATAACCGCCTAGACTCACCTGTGTAGGTAGAATGCAGCTTTTCGTATTAAGCACAGATGGACGGAGGCAATTTACGTAATGTGACAGATACAGTGGGAATGATTTCTGCCCCCTTCCCCACTCCTTCCTGGGACCCGCATGCATATGTCTACAACACACGCTCACAGAAGACTTTTTGGTTTTTTTTACCCTTTTGTTTTATATTGGAGCATAGCTGATGAACAACGTTGTGACAGTTTCAGGTGGACAGCAAAGGGACTCAGCCATACACATACGAGCATCCATTCTCCCCCAAACTCCCCTCCCATGAAGGCTGCTATATAACATTGAGCAGAGTTCCCTATGCTATACTATACAGTAGGTCCTTGTTGGTTATCTGTCCTAAATACAGCAGCCTGTACATGTCCATTCCAAACTCCCTAACAGTCTCCTCCCCCATCCTTCCCCCATAACCATAAGTTCTTTTCACAAGCGGCCATTTTCACATACGACTCAAGACCACGAAGAAGCCTTTCTAGCAGGAGAACACAGAGGAAGCCTGCCCCCCTGAGTTTAATTTTGCTGTCTGATTGTCTTGTGGTTACTCTACCCTGAAGCCAGACCACAGCCAGCGCCTCCCCCGCACCCACCGACCACACCAAAGTGGGGGAAGGGGCCACGGAGAACAAAGGAGCTTCCCCCAGCACCCATGAGAGGGTGACCACAGGAGCCTGGCTTGGGATGGGTGACTTCCAGCTCCCACCCCGGCCGCACCTGTGGATTCTGCCAGCGTTGGAACATCTGGCCTGACATGAAGCAAGGGATGGCTCTGCATACCTTTGGACACTGAGAGTACTTGAGTAACCACCAGTAGCCACTGGAGAGGGTTACTGCTCCCCCACCCCCAGCCCCCAACTGGAGGCAGTGTGCTTCGTGACACCGCCGGCCCTCCAGACACATTTCCAACAAGCAGCCCTGCGAGAGGGCAGCGTTGATTTGGCCTCTAGCCCACTTCTCCTCACTTCCTGGCTGTCACCGCCTATCCACCTCTCTAGCAATGAGTCCCGTTGAGTCTGTGATTTGGAAACTGTGGATTCAGTGAAAAAGGTAGATTTCTGGGTTTCGATCGTCTTTCTCGCTATTTTTCAGAAGAATGGAATAACTCATTATAGGATGAGAGCTGACTGCCTACGTAGGTTCTGTAGCTGGAGGGTCAGACTGGCGTGGGTTGGGATGCTGGCCTTCCCCGGGGCCCTCTGTTGCTTCCTTTGACTGTCGGAAACCATCGTTTTGCGTCTGCTCCGCTAGAAGAGCACCAAGCCCTGTGTCTGGGCCCTGGGGAGGGAGTTCTAGCTCCTGGAGGTCATCACTACCCTGTTGCCGGGGGATGTGATGCCGGAGCCTGCTGAAACGTTATAGCGTGCATTAGAGGAAGACCTGGACTGAGTCTTGATCGAGAGAGGAGAGGAGCAGCAAGCCGGGCACCAGCTCAACCAGGAAGACAGCGGCGGGACACTCGGGGGGCGGGCCTCTCTGGAAGCTCCGCCTCCTTGGTCCAAATCGGTCATCAACCTGCATCTCAGGGCAGAGGATGACTCAGGGGACTGGCTTGGGGTAGACGTGCAGGACCACTGCCAAGAATAAAAGAGGGCAGAGGAGTAGGGAACACAGGCCCTGATGCCTCTCCGTGGGCTTTGAGATCGGTGGGTAAACTATTTGGGTTTTGGGTTTTGTCATTTGACTTTGGTGGTCTTAGAAAGTCAGCCCTGCCTCTCTGGCCTCAGTGGGCTCTTGAATTTCGTGAGTGATTAGATCACAGTCTTCTAATAGAGTACTTTTGAGGCAGACCTAGTGAACGCTGTGTGCATTGTTCAGGGTGGGTGAGATGCAAGCGGTGAGGCCACGCCCTCGGGAAGCGCCGGATCTGTCCATCCTGGACTCTCCCTGACATCTTCAAAGCTGAGACCCCCGGAGGAATGTTTGGGCTTCAGCTGGAAGCATCTGCCCTGTAGGGACTTAAAATCTAATTCTTTATAGAATTTTCCCCCAGAAATTTCGGATATTCTTGAAAAGATGACACACACTTTCCTTGCCATGAGACACCCCCAAAACACAAAGCCAATCCTACACATGAAAACTTCTGCTGAGTCTGCCATGAAGAAATCACATGTTCTGAACACCTCAAGTTTTCTTTATAACCTTCCAGTCCTGATATCTATGGTTGCTTATTCTTGTCAGCACTGTTTTCTAATTTCCTTCATCATCATGGGCTTCATCACTGGCAATTTTTCTTTCTTTCTTTTTTTTTTTTTTAACTTTTTATCTTGTATTGGGCTACAACCGATTAACCATGTTGTGATAGTTTCAGGTGAACAGCAAAGGGGCTCAGCCGTACATATACATGTATCCATTCTCCCCTAAACTTTCCTCTACTCCAGGCTCATTGGCAGTTTTTCTTAATCAGGCTTCAGGTTTACAAAACTCTCCTTTACATTTTAGTGGAGCAATCTCCACATTGTAGTGGAGACATGTCCACAATGCAAGAATCCAGATCGAAAGAATGTTAGAGGAGTCTCTAAAGAGAAAAAAAAGAAAAAGAAAAAAAGAATGTTACATGAGTCTCATGATGCTTTTGATTTTTTGTCTCGATTTTTTCTGATGCTTTTTCACAATAAGCTTCGTTTTCATCAGTGCATTGCCTTATTTTCGTATACTTAAAAAAAAAAAAAATCAAGCTACTAGACTGATAGAAGACTGTCCTGAACTAGGAGTTTCTCTTGGAGTAGTTTCACCCCTTAACTATTTGCTGTTGATAAACTTATCATAACCAAGTTCTTCTGTCAGAGAACTAGTAACTTGAGACGCAATCAGAGCTAATGTGAAAATATAAAAATCCATCCTTGGAGGGTTCTTCTGATATTTGGCATGAAACACTGCTCTACAGGCCTCTGCAGATTGCCTGCAGCTTCCACCAAGCTCCCAGATTCTGCCTGGAGCAATCGGGTAATTAATTCCTAAGATGCTAAGTGGGTGATGGAGGCTGCGATTCTGCCAAGTGGCCAGGCCTGGGTGCTTCAGGGACCTGGGCCTGGGTGTGTCCTCTGACCCCTCTGCCTCTGCTGTCAGGCCTTCCCTGACACCCTCAGGCTGCCCTGTAGAGGCTTTCGCCTCCCTCTGCCTCCTGCTTGTTGGATGTTGCGCTCTACAGGCAGCTCAGACCTTGGGCTTAGCTTGGCCCCTGCCGGAATAATTAGTATAAAATGACAGCATGAGTGTGGGTGTGCCCTGGCACATCTCTGTACACTTCTGTAATGTTTGCATGAATGAGGACTTATCTATTACTTGAGTATTTAATTAATACATGATCAGAAAACAATAGTACAAGAATGAAGGGAGAGAGTACTGTAGCAGGCCCAGCAGTGAGCTGAGTTTCCCTGGGTGAGTTCCCTTCCAGAGTTGGTCTTGCGTTTCTGGGAAGCCTGTGATCAGGGATCAGACCCGTGTCCCCTGCATTGCAAGGCAGATTTTTAACCACTGGACCATCAGGGAAGTCCTTGATGCTCATTTTTTGCTGCAGCTGGTGCTGTCCTGGATCACGTGGAGCCTGACTGTGGAGTGAAAGTGAAATTGTTAGTCACTCAGTCTTGTCTCACTCTTTGTGACCCCATGGACAGTATCCCACCAGGCTCCTCTGTCCATGAGATTTTCCAGGCAAGAACACTGGAGTGGGTTGCCATTCCCTACTCTAGGGAATCTCCCCGACTCAGGTATCTATTGAACCTGGGTCTGCTGCGTTGCAGGCAGATTCTTCACTGTCTGAGCCACCAGGGAAGAGAGCAGAGTGGAGGAGGCTTATTCTTTAAAGCATCTCCACCTCTCCTCCTGCACTCACGCATCTAACCAGGGTGGTTTCTCTGAGAACCCAAGGAAAGTGCTGGCCCAGCTCCACTGGAGAGGCAGAGGGTCTGCACAGCCTGCCTGACAACCTGTGGGCCTGGGTTAAGAGGTGTGTCTCAGGGAAGTACCTGCTCCCTGAGCAATGAGATGTGTTCTCTGCCCTCCTTCACCCAGCCACGAGCAGCAGGGAACCCCCAGAAGGAGAAAGTGGGCCTGGTGGTGCTCAAGGTGAAGGAGGGACGGTCCTGGGCCCCGGAGGTGGCTGGAGCTGAAGGGTGGCTGCTGCTGGCAGGGTTCCAAGCGACTGCAGAGTCACGGGGAGACAGGAGCACAGAGCTGGGGGACCCTGAATGCCCAGCTGAGATGAGTGAAGGACACTAGGCATTTCCTACACACACTAGGCACTTCTGCTAAACCTTCCAACCTGCTGAGAGCAACTCGTCAGCTGGCAGAGGGCGCATTATGGTTGGGCCCAGGGATTGGGAGGGGCTTGCTTGGTGGCTCAGTGGTAAAGAATCTGCCTGCCAATGCAGGAGACACTGGTTCGATCCCTGGAACAGGAAGATCCCCTGGAGGAGAAAATGGCAACCCACTCCAGTATTCTTGCCTGGACAATCCCGTGGACAGAGGAGCCTGTCCATGGGGTTGCACAGGAGTTGGACACGACTGAGGGACTAAACAACACCCAGGGTCTGGAGACTGTGTCTGCTCCTCTTTGCAGGTCTTTCTCCTTCTGCTCCTTTCTCTCTCTCCAGCCTGAGTTGCTGTTGCGTCGCAGGAGTTACAGACACACTTGCTTTTGTCCTGAACAACGTCTGGAGAGGCTTGGTGGTGTTTCTCCACGCTGCGGGCACGGGGAGCGGCAGGGCTCTCTGCCCCTCCAGCTTGAACATGGCCCGTGTTGGCCGCGGGTATCTGCCTGTTCCTGGGTCTCCTTGGCATTAGAAGGAGGCCCTCTGCTGCCACATTGCCGGGCAGCAGGGAGGCCAAGAGCCCGGGATTTGGAGACGGCCTGACCTATCCTCAGATTCGACCCTCCAGCTCCTTGTCAGTCAGAGGGGGTAACAGTGGAAGCGATGATTCAAAGCTGCTGAGCATGAACATAGCTCACTGTTTCAGAGTTTAGTCAGAATACACTGACCCTAAATGCCTAAACCCTCTTCACAGCTGTGACTGTGCTGGGCGCACAGCACTGCAGTCGTCAGCTGTGCTGAGGATTTAGCGAGATTAGGGTTGGTGTATTTCTGACTCACTCCTCTGGGCAAAATTGCCTCTCAGTTTGCTCCCTTCCTTCTCATCTCTAGACACAGACTTTTCTTTGACAACTTGGAATGGGGTTATTTACTAATAGGGAGCTGAGTCTGATGCATCAAGCTCCTTTTTTTAAGTTATTTGGTGTTGGCCGTGCAGGGTCTTCACTGCTGCTCGAGCTTCACTCTAGCTGTGGGCCTCTCACGGTGGCAGCCTCTCTGGTTGCAGCTCCTGGGCTCTGGGCATGCAGGCTCCGTGATCGTGGCACGGGGGCTTAGCTGCCCCGTGGTGTGTGGGATCTCCCTGGACCCGGCACTGAGTCTGTGTGTGCTGCGTTGGCAGCTGGATTCTTGACCACTGGGCCACCAGGGAAGTCCCCAGACGTCTTCACTAAACCCAGTGCTGGCTGACAGACGCCACGGTGACCGCTCGGCCATCCCGGAGCCCATCTCCACGGGGGCCCCGGGGGGTGGGTGTGCACGGGCCGTTAGCCGAGTCCTCAGGCTGGGAGGAGAGGCTCCTGTGACCTTGTCCTGCGGTAGGGCAGGGCAGGAGGACTGTGTTAGGACCTGTGTGACCTGAGCCTGCGGCCACTTGACTTGGTGGGGGTGGGGGCAGCCGTCTCTTTCCCTGGAAAGTTCTTTCCAAGTCTGAGGAGTGGAATAAAGACTCTGCACATAGTTCTCCCCGCGCTGACTCACCTGTGGTTTCTGTTCCCAGAACCTCCTCTGTGGTGTGAGCCATGTGGGCCCTGCTTCTCCCACGGCTGAGCTGGGCCCTGCCCACCCTTCACCTGTCCTTCCAGGGAACCCTTCTGGGTGTGTGGTGTGCCCTTTCCTAGTGGTTGAGAAAAGAAATGGAGAGGGATTGTGGTCTTTTGCATCATTTCAAACATTTTTAGTTCAAGAAAAACCACCACAGCAGAACCAACCTTCTAGAAACTCCTTGTGCCCTGCTGAACCAACCACACCCAGATCCTGACTCCAGGCACTCCGCACACAACCTCTGGGCTCGCCCGGCTCTCAGCCAGGCCTTCCCTGCCTGTGATCCTCCCACCGCCACTGGCCAGGGCAGCGGTTTACATCTCCCTTTTTTAAAATTCGAGGTGTAGTTGACCGGCTGTGTGGCGTTAATTTCAGGTGTACAGCAAAGTGATTTGGTTGTACACAGACATACGTATTCTTTTCCAGAGTTTTCCCATTATGGCTTACTCCAGGCCACTGGATACAGTTCTCCGTGCTATACAGTAGGATCTTGCTGTTTAACTAGTGTTTATACAGTAGTTTGTATTTGTTAATCCTAAGGCAATGGCACCCCACCCCAGTACTCTTGCCTGGAGAATCCCATGGACGGAGGAGCCTGGTAGGCTGCAGTCCATGGGGTCGCTAAGTCGGACACGACTGAGCAACTTCACTTTCACTTTTCACTTTCATGCACTGGAGAAGGAAATGGCAACCCACTCCTGTGTTCTTGCCTGGAGAATCCAGGGACGGGGGAGCCTGGTGGGCTGCTGTCTATGGAGTCGCACAGAGTCGGACACGGCAGCAGCAGCAGCACACTCCTCGTTTACCCTTTCCTCCCACTTTCCCATTTAGTAACTGTAAGTTTGTCTTCTATGTCTGAATCTGCATGTGTTTTGTAAATAAGTTCATTTGTATTGTCTGTTAGATTGCACAGATGAGCGATATCTTACGGTGCTTGTTTCTCTCTGACTGGTGCCATTTAGTATATGCTCTCTAGGTCTGTCTGCGTTGCTGCCGACGGCATTATTTCATTCTTTGTGTGGCTGAGAGATATTCCATTACAACACACCGCATCTTTACCATCCCCTTGCCGATGGACATTTAGGGTGCCTCCGTGGCTTGGCTCTTGTAAACAGTGCTCCTGTGAGCATTGCGGGGGGTGTTATATCTCCCTTTTTATGGCATATTGCCCCAACTGGACTATGATAAACTCTGACCTTTTCAAAAGATCTCTGTAAAAGCAAATCATACTCACCATAAATGAAAATAATTCCAACAGGAAAATGCAAGAAAGAACATCCATTTGGGTTGAAATCCAGCCCCAGAGACAAGCACTGCCATGTTCATTGCCCAGCCGTTGCACAGATGGGGCCACACCAGCGATTGCTTCGTGGGAGCTCACCAGCACCATGCTTCTGTATTTCTTCCCTACTTCCCCATCTTGACTCTGGGGTCAAACATTCAGTATAATATTTTTCAAGAAGTAGGTTTCTAGCAAGCCTTGATTAACAGCCTCAACATATAATTCCACACATATTCCTTGAGAGGCAGAATGATGAGTGTGGTTACAAACACCAGCTCGGTAGCCAAACTTCCAGGGTTTGGAGCCTGACTATACCTGTCTGAGCTGGGCAAGAAACATAAACTCTCAGTGCCTCGATTTCCTCATCTCTAAAATGGGGATTAATCACAGTGCCTACACCCTGCATTTAGGCTGGTGCTCAGCTGCGTTTTAAACAGTGCCTAGCATGTGGCAATGGTTTGGTGAGACTGTTGCCACTTAACATTAGAGCATGCTTACATAACCATGTTTCCACATCGTTAAATAGCCTTGCAAGACATCATCTCGGACTTGCTGCTGTTTCTTCCATCTTATGGATGTAAACATAATTTATATAACCATTCCCAACTTATGGGACAAATATACAGTGCCAACTTTTTTACAACTATATATAAAGCTCCCGTGAATGTCCTTGCAGATCAATCCAAGTTTGTGAAGAGAGGTCAAGATATGACTGGTTACTTAAAGAGCTCTAGGCCAAAAAGCAGAAAGAAAATGCATGAATATTAAGAATTTACCTGGGGTCCCACCCTGTGGAAACAATGAGTACGATGCTCAAACAAATGTCACAGATTAATGCATATATGTGGAATCCAGAAAAATGGTGCCGATAAACCTCTTTCTGGGGCAGGAACAGAAATGAAGACAGAGAGAGTGAACACGTGGATGCAGATGCGGGGTGGAGGGAAGGTGAGGCTGGAATGAACCGGCAGAGTAGTACTGACGTGAATACACCGCCATGTGTAAAATAGACAGCTAGTGGGAAGCTGCTGCATAGCACACGGAGCTCAGCTTGGCGCTCCGTGATGACCTAGGGGGGTGGCGTGGCGGCCAGGTGGGAAGGAGATCCAGGAGGGAGGGGGTAACTGTATACTTACACCTGAGTCACTTCGCTGTACAGCAGCAACTAACACAACACTGTACAGTAGTTATGCACCAATTAACACAAATGCTCATTTGATGTGAAGAAATAAAAAGCCAATGAACAGCAGAGTTAAGGAGCTCTTTTCTAGAATGTTCCACAAACTCTCTTGGCTTCATTGAGTCTTCACTAAAATCTTTTATTTTTACCTGTAGGGCCACCAGGTTTTAAAGACCATCTATCCAGGTAAAAGTCATGAGCATCACCTAAGTCGTGATAAGTGGTCATGGCCAGTGGATGTGCAGACCTTTGGACAATAGTCATTATGACTCCTGGCTTTTCTCTCTTTCTGGTCACTAGCCAGTGTGTCCTGTGCCTCGTGGGGCCTGGCTGGACGCTCCCCTCCAAGGAGTGTCAAAGTTGTCACTTTACACATCATTCTAAGTCTGTAGACGCTGAAGGAGGCAGTCTTAAGGTGTCCAGAGAGGGGGGTCTTGGCTTTTTGGAGTGATTTTTTTCTCTTTGCTTGAGATTCAGAGGATTTTTTTTCCTGCTGATGGCTGGGTTTGGAGCCTCAGGGGTGAGATAGACTCTGAGTGCTGCAGAAATGGAACATTACGACTCTCAAATTCAAGGTTATTTCTTTTCAATACCCATAAAAAAGATTTGTAGAAATGTCTTGGCTGAAGACATGGCGCAGCCGGCCATCCGGCAGCCAACACCTGTGATGCTGATGAGAGGCACCAGAGGGCGCCTGGGGAGGCTGCTCAAAGATGCCCTCCGGGGCGAAGACCCTCCGGACTGCCCCACCCTCACCTTCTCCAGGAGATGCCCAGAGCCAAGGGCGACCCTGTGGCAGAGGCTTGAGCATTAGACCCTGCAGATCCTTTTTCTCCAGGGCACTGGCCTCGGCCAGGTGCGGCTGGGAAGTGAGAAGCTGCGTGTTCCTCCCGCCACCTGCGTGTGTGACTGCAGGCCAGCGACAGACAGTTCTCTGATGCCTTTGGATGGGGCTGGTAGCCCGACCGCTGCCCATAAGGCCCTGAACACATTACATCATCTCCTTCAGCTCCAGCTTCTTCATCCATTCTTGTTGTTCGGTCACTCAGTTGTGTCTGGCTCTTTGTGAGCCCATGGACTGCAGCACGCCAGGGTTCCCTGTCCTTTACCATCTCCCAGAGTTTGCTCAAACTCATGTCCATTGAGTCGATGATACCATCCAACTGTCTCATCCTCTGTCGCCCCCTTCACCTCCTGCCCTCGATCTTTCCCAGCATCAGGGTCTTTCCCAGTGAGTTGGCTCTTTGCATCAGGTGGCCAGACTATTTGAGCTTCAGCTTCAGCATCAATCCTTCCAGTGAATATTCAGGGTTGTTTTCCTTTAGGATTGACAGGTTTGGTCTCCTTGTTGTCCAAAGGACTCTCAAGAGTCTTCTCCAACAGCACAGTTCGAAAGCATCAGTTCTTTGGCTCTCAGTCTTCTTTATGGTCTAATTCTCACGTCCATCCATGAATACTGGAAAAACCGTAGCTTTGACTATACAGACCTTTGTCAGCAAAGTGATATCTCTGCTTTTTAAATGTGCTGTCCAGGTTTGTCATAGCTTTTCTCCCAAGGAGCAAGTGTTTTTTAATTAAAATGGGCAAAACTGGCCACCTTTTAAGTTGGCTGTGATCCTTTTGAAACAAGCTGGGACCTGGGACCCTTTGCTGCAGTGATGCAATGCTTGCACCTGGATACACCTCTCCTGGAGCAACAAAATACAAAGAAACTGTATGTGATTAAAAATAACCGCCTGCATGCGTTGGGGCAAATTGAGGACATTGAGGTAGAAAGATACCAAAAGGCCCAACTTGTAGTGAAAGTGAAAGTCGCTCAGCCAACTCTTTGGGACCCCATGAACTATACAGTCTGTGGAATCCTCCGGGCCAGAATTCTGGAGTGAGTAGCCTTTCACTTCTCCAGGGGATCTTCCCAACCCAGGGATCGAACCCAGGGCTCCCACACTGCAGGCAGATTCTTTACCAGCTGAGCCACAAGGGAAGCCCAACTTGGAGAGCTGGGAGCAAAAGCAAGGTAGTGCGCATGCCCCCAGCACGCAACAAGCCACCCCTCTAGATCAACCCCTGGACACACCCCTACCCTCACCGCAAATAAGGAATCAGCTCACGCCCCGCCTTGGGGAGGGAGCAAACAAGGAAGCCTGTTGCTGGTTCTCAGCCCCCTCTGCTGCAGCTGCTGCTGCTAAGTCACTTCAGTCGTGTCCGACTCTGTGCGCTGCAGCAGGGTGCCCCATAAAGCCTCACCTGAATTTCTTGCCTGGCCTCTGATCAGTTTCTATTGATTCAAGAGGCCAAGAACTCTGGTCCGTAACACTGTATTGAACTCTAGTGAGAACGCTTAGTAGGCCCTCGATGCATGTTAGTTTCTTGTGCCTCATCCCAGGAAACAGTCAACTGAGAGCGGAGGTGACAAGCTCCACCTGGGAGGCGGGGTTTGAATGGAGGGGGTTCCCAGTATCTGGAGGTGTTTCTCTTTGAGCAGAGTCAGGTTTCCTTGTGCCCTAGGCTGACGCTCACATGACTCGTGTGTAGGGGGTAGCCCTTGCAGGTGGGGTTTTGACCCCCAGCCCCTGCTCACCCAGGGCTCCAGACAGCTCCACACGCCTGCGCGTTGTTTCTTCTTTGAGTCCCAGCTGTTACCTCGCTGCGAGGTCCTGAGCACCCGACTCTCCCGCTGGCGTAAGGGGAGGCCCCTGGGAGTCTGAGTGGGCTGGGCCCCCGCGAGCCCCCAGGGGCCCAAAACCAGAGTAGCCACAGTAGGGCAGCTGGGTGGAGGGTCTGGGCGCCCAAAAGCAGTGCTGGGCAGAGGGCAGGTGGAGGTGGGGCTGTCCCCTCTAATGCCACCGCAAGGTTCTGGTCGGACCCCGAGGGGGAAATGAATGGGGTAGATGGTCCCAGTCCTCCCCGCCCCGCTGCCCTCCCTGGGGGCAGTGTGGGGAACAGGCCACCTCATGGCGCAGTGAGCCTGTAGCCCCGCCCGAGGAAGGCAGCTTGGGCTTGGGGGCCAGGCCCAGCTCCCCGCAGGTGTGCCCACATGCCCTGAGCTGTGTACACAGAGTGTGGCAAGTCCAGGAGAGCTCTGGGGCCTGGCTGGCCCGGGGCTCTGGTGGACGCTGGACTCGTGGCTAGTGCAGGGCCCTGCTCGCCAGAAAAGGGCCTTGACTTGTGTCTAGCATGTGCCAGACCCTCTGCTCGTGGGGGGTCCCAGACTGAGTTAGAGCTTGCTGACACAAGTTTCCAGAATTGGGGGAATGTTGTGCTGAATATTTACTTTTTAAAAGACACACACACAAAAAAGCGTATTTCTCAGGCTGTAAAAGTCAGTCTTCACAGCTATTCCTGGTGCGTAGGAGAGTGAGCTTTCTCAATGTTTTCTCGACGTTTTCTTAAAGGAAACCTCTCACTGGTTCTCTCAGGTGTGGCACTTGGCTGCTGGGAACAGACACAGTTTATCTTACAGAGAACACTGTTTTGCAAGAGGTTTCCCACAATTATGGTCTGAGGGAGGGTCCCTGCCAGCTTGTCTTAGTCACTTGAGCTTAAGGGAAAGTTGGGTGGTTTTTTTTTTTTTGGCTGTTGTTCTTTTATTCTTTCTTTTTTTTTTTTTTTTAAATCTGAAAGCAAGAGCCGTCTGGGAGCAGGCACACGTGGGTACTCACCCCCAGTCAGGGAAACAGAAGGGCTGCTGACTGGCGTTCCTGTGCCCCCGAAGGTGGCTGCCGGCTTTGGGTGGAATGTCACAAAGCACTCAGACTGGGGGTGAGTCAGAAATCCTTGGGTCACTTGTGGTTTTCTTCATGGTTTTGGTGTGACTATTAACTTGTTTTTATTTCACAAGAAAAACAGGTGTTTGGGTGTCTGTTTGAAATACTGCCATCTTGCTCATGTCCCAGTCCCACGGCTGCCCCAGGTTGACACAAATATGTAACCTGAGAACTGGGCACCACCAGCAAACCCTTTAGACAGGCGGGGCATCCCTGGGCACTGACGCTGTCTTAAACCCCAGATCCTGCAATGTTCGTGAAGGGGAAGGTGCGTTTAGAGTCACCAGTGGCTTGAGAAGTGTACAGTGCTCACTCGCCGGATCCCCACAGATCCCTCTGGAGCAAGTGCCCACTTTGGAAGCGTGCGCTCTGACCTTGGCCTTGATTTTCTACCTGCCACCTGGATGAGCTGACAGCTCTCACCTTGAATTCTGTTGCCTTTTGGATGGAAATCAAGGTAGCACATTGGTCCAAACGCTGCTCTGGGTTTTCTTTCTACCTGGCCAGACACTGCGTCATCTCCACATCTGCTGATGTCCATTTGCATGCGCTTTGCATCGGGGGTACCGGGAGACTCCCCTACTTCCACCACCTCCCCTGTTCCCAGGCTGCGGTTGCCTTCAGCTTCCCTGGGGCCCTCCAGCCTGAAAGAATGGATGTGAGGCTTTCCAGCTCAGATCTTCAGAAAGGAGAACAGTTGGCTCCAATCAAGTCTGTTCTGTTCACAGACTTGTGAAGGGGAAGGGCACACCAGTTTGAACCCTCGATTCTGGGACTGGAGGTGTCTGGGATCTGATAGAAAAAGATGAGGGGCCTTAAAAAAATCAAGAGTTAAATGTGGCCCCAAGTGTCCTCCTTTTGCCCCATCCTCTTGTCCCTGCTTTATAGCTGATCTGTGGCCCTTAGATGTGAGATTCTGCGAGACTGGGGTTTTCATCTGCAGCTTGGAGCAGGGGTGGTTGGTCTGCCAAACCATGACCATCCAACATGTCCCTTTCCAGTATTCTGCCACCAAGCCAGGCCCCAAGGCTGTGGGGACCACGAGCAATTGTGGACATTCCTGTTGATGACAAAGAGCTTCAAAAATTTGCAGCTGGCAGGAAGAATCAGGCAGCCAGTGAGTCAGAGGCTCGGGATTGTTAGAAATAAATGTCATTTCCGAGGAAGATGGCGCTGCAGTGGGAGAAACAGCTGCTCCCAGTCGCCTTTGCTCTCTTTCTTGCTGTGTCCACAGTCCTTGAATTTGCCTGATGCATAGCAGCTGGATGACTTCATTCTTTCCTATTTGGGAGGTAAGAGGCAGTGCAGGGTGGGATGCTAGGTGCAACACAGTCTCTGTCAGGGCCATCTTTTACCTTCTTTTCCCACATAAAATTATTGAGGGGACCTGGAGGGGTGCAATCAGGAAGGTTTAAACCATCAGATTGGGGTTCCTGGGTGCCCTCCTTGGCTGGATGGACTTCCTGTGGGAGGCAGACCCGGAGCCAGGAGTGGGGAGAGGGGATGCCATCTTGTGGATAAAGTGTTCTCCCCAGCCCTTCCTCACCAGAGGGTGAAACTTCATCAGGTTGAAGCCCAGTGCCGGCTGGAAGCTGCCTTTGCAGCAAATGAGAGATTCCTTCTGTCTCTGAAATTCTCATCCTCAGGGGGAGCTGTCCCTCCAAGGCCTGTGGTCAGGAGAGGGGACTGTGTGTTAAGGGTGTGTGGGGAGGGGCAGAGGCTCATCCACCAGGCAAGGAAGCCAGAACGAGCTACAGTGCAAAAGGCCTTTGGAAAGATTGGAGATTTCTCAGGTGCTGGGGACCCGGTAGATTTCCAAGTTGTGGGTGAGGCTGCTGAGTGAGACCTCTGCCCCACAGACCACACTCATCTAGTGCAGAGATGGTCTGCTAGTCTCTGGCCACTCAGGAGGTGTTTGTCATGCTAGTGGGGACCGTGAAAACCCTGAAACCCAAAGGCTCAGACCCAGAGGTGGACAAGAGTCTTATAACTGCACGTGTGTGCGCGCTCAGTTCTTCTGTGCTGTCCGACTCTTTGTGACCCTGTGGCCTGTAGCCCGCCAGGTTCCTCTGTCCATGAGGTTCTCCAGGCAGGAATACTGGAATGAGTTGCCATGCTCCTCCAGGGAATCTTCCTGACACAGGGATCCAACCTCATCTCCTGCAGCTCCTGCATTGCAAGCAGCTTCTTCACCACTGAGCCACTGGGGATGCTCAAGGGGAGCTGCACCAGCCTCCAGAGGATGTTGCTGTCGCTGGTAACACATGAGATGGAAAGTCAAATGGGAACTGCTGTCATATTCCCCAGGGCCCAGAGGCGTTCCTAGAGAAATGGGGGAGGAAGTGGTCCTCAGAAACTGCCAATATTTAAAAAATCCTATTCTTTTGGATTTTTTTTCCATCTGGCAGCAACTCTAGGAACACGGGGACTCCAATCTGCTTATTTGGCACTTACCTGCCCAGCCTGACCTTCTTTATCTAAGACCAGACTTGAACACAAAGCCTGGAGGGTTGGTGCCCAGAAATGGGGCAGAAGGAGGGGACCTCCAGGGGAGTGCCAAGCCCCTTTCTCCGGTGTCTTACTGGCTTCCAAGAAAACCAAGGTGTGTCTGGTTGAGCTTGGCTGTGTGCTCTCCATGAATCCTCCCCCTCCCGGGGCTGGGCAGCACATTCCCTCCACCCCCACCCCCACCATGTCCAGTGCCTCCATCTTCCTCCCCAGTCAGTGTTCCACCAGGATGAGCGCTCACTTTGTGCAAAGCAGTGTGTGGCCAGGGGAGAGGTGAGCCACGTCTGACCTGGCCTCAGAGAGAACGGGGACCAGTGGGCCCTGCTCAGACTCTCCCAGCTCAAGCCAGTGTCCCCTCTCTGAGCAGGTCTTGGGTTGTGGACACACGGGGCACATTCTTCACTATCTGGGTCTCTCTTGTGAGCATCAGTGAACTCAGAGTGCGCTGTAAAAACAACTTTAACACAGACGCCTTGTGGGGAATGGTGGACCAATTGTACCCCGGATCCTTTAAGATGACGTCTGATGTATGCAGGCACGCTCAGTCGTGTTTGACTCTGCGACCCCATGGGCTGCAGCCCGCCAGGCTTGTCTGTCCATGCAATTCTCCGGGCAAGAACACTGGAGTGAGCTGCTAATTCTTCCTCCAGGGGATCTTCCTGACCCAGGGATTGAACCCGCGTCTCCTGCTTCTCCTGCATGGGCAGGTGGGTTCTTTACCACCAAGCCACCTGGGACGTTAATATGACGTTGAGGTGGGGATTTTCTTCCCCTCTTCTCAAGGTCACCTTGAGGGGAGGAACTTCTTCTTCCCCACTTCCTGGAGGATTGGGTTGAACCCTTTGTTTTTCTCCATCCAACTTGCTGACCTGAACCCAGGGACTGGCCGAGTCACATCTGAGTGGGGAGGCTGGCGAGAGCCCGACAGGCCTGGGGCCATGCATGCCAGGAAAGTGGCCACTGCATTGTTCTCGATGGTGCTCTCGTGACCCATGCACCCGCCTCCTGAGTCTCACCCCTTAGAAGGAGGAGCCAAGGCCACTCTGTTCTCTTTCTGGAGGGCATGCACAACGGGAGGAGAACTGGTCTCTCTTGACAGCCACCTGGGGGCTTAGGGGCCAGCGCTTAGCTAACCCAACTCTCCCTTTGACCTTTACTTGGGTGGTAATGCTGGGACTCTCCAGTTGGGCCTCTGGGATCAACCAATTCCCTGATCCAGCCTTTGCACAGAGCTTTGAGCTTTGTGAGTTCTGGGTTATTTTGTCTTCATTTTCAAGTTTCTTTCAGGGAAATTCTTGAGCACTGACTATTCACAAATACTCTTCAAAGTGGCAACACTCATCAGAGAGCTTGTCCTCCATGTCCTTGTTGTCGTGACACTTCATGAGCCGCATCGGCCCCCTTGGCCATTCTCCACGATGTCTGGGGCCTCAGCTGGGGATACAGACAGGCTGAGACCTAGAACCATCCAAAGGCTTGCCTGTGTTTGCGGCGGCTGCTGCCGTCAGGTGGGACTTTCAGCCAGAACCCCTATGCATGGCCTGAGCATCGCCTCAGCATGGGGGCCTCAGTGAGGTCATCCTGCTCAGGGATCCCAGCTGCAGGTAGAAATGGCCTCAGATTCTATGAGCTAGCTTTGGAAACCGCGTGTGACACTTTTGCTACACTCTTGACAGTAAACAAGTTCCCGGCTGGTCGGGATCAAGGCAAGAGAACTTAGATCCCACCTCTTGGTGAAGAATGCCAGGTTCAGGGACAGCAGGTAAGATTGGAGGTATTCTTGTGACCACTTTCTGGAAACACAAGCGTCCTGTTTTACTGGAAGATATGAGATGGAGAACAATGGAAGCTGGAGGAAGGTTCTCAGGAACAGCCAGCAATGGAGAGGGGTGGGTTTCTGCTACACTGGACCAGGAAGTACCTGTGCAGGACAGGGGCGCAGGCACCCTCGCTGTGGGACACTGCTTGCTGGCTCCATACACTGATCTGAGCCCTTTTATTTTTTGAATAGCTTTATTCATTTATTTATTTGTGGTTTTGCTGGGTCTCCCTCGCTTGCAGGCTTTTCTCCAGTTGTGGTGAGCGGGGCTGTTCTGTAGTTGTGGCACACAGGCTCTAGGGCCTGAGAGCTTCCGTAATTGCAGCTCCCAGGCTCCAGAGCACAGGCTCAGTGGTTGTGGTGCACGAGCTTAGTTGCTCTGTGGCGTGTGGGATCTTCCCAGATAGGGATCTAACCCATGTCTCCTGGACTGGCAGGTGCATTCTTTACCACGGAGCCACCTTGAACCTAAGCTCTCCCAGTGAGTAGCTGTCATTTGTCCTCTTGTCATTCATTTTGGGCTAAAAATGCTGCCATGAAGGAGTGGTGACCATTCTCTATCAAAGTGCTCTGTGTAGGGCTGCTAACTAGCACGTGCTCAATAAACAAGGTTGTTGTTACACCCGACTTTCTCATAACCTTTACTGAGGGCCCCATACAGCGGACTACTGGGTCCTTTCTCTTCTTCAGACCTATCTGAAGATGGACTCTATATGGGCAGAAGATTTCTACCTGACTACTGCCCTGAAGGTTTAAAGGTCTACCTTCACCCTTTCCAGATTAAGTTTCTAAGTGGTAAGGCGGTTTGGGATAATAGTTTGATTATTGCAGTATTTGTTCAAATGGATAGGAAACTGCCTTACTTTTTTTAAATTGAAGTATAGTTGATTTGAAGTATAGTCA
The DNA here is from genome assembly GCF_001704415.2 of Capra hircus. Classification (NCBI taxonomy): domain Eukaryota; kingdom Metazoa; phylum Chordata; class Mammalia; order Artiodactyla; family Bovidae; genus Capra; species Capra hircus. Next base: position 543,141 of record NC_030818.1, read on the forward strand.
AATTGATGCTTTCGACTTTTGGCCACTTAATGCGAAGAGTTGACTCACTGGAAAAGACCCCGATGCTGGGAAAGACTGAGGGCAGGAGGAGAAGGGGGTGGCAGAGGATGAGATGGTTGGATGGCATCACCAACTCAATGGACATGAGTTTGAGCAAATTCCAGGAGATAGTGAAGGGCAGGGAAACCTGATGTGCTACAGTCCATGGGGTCACAAAGAGTCAGACAGGACTCAGTGACTAAAGAACAACAACAACAACAAATAGTTGATTTACAATGTTGTAAGTTAGTGGAGTTACATATATATATATAATGTAAATATTATATATTTATTTTCAAATTTTTTCCATTGTAGTTTATTACAAGATATTGAATGTAGTTCCCTGCGCTATACAGTAGGACCTTGTTGTTTATCTGTTTTATACATAGTAGTATGTATCTGCTAATCCCAAATTTATCCCTCCCTGAACTTTCCCCTTTGGTAGCCATAAATCTGTTTGCTCTGTCTGCCAATTTGAATGCCAACATCAAGTAAGCAGATGGTCCTGGCAATGTTTGCAGCCATTAAAAATCATGTTTTCCAAGAATATGTAATGACAGAGGGAAATATGATCTCATGTTAAGTGAATTGCTTCAATATTCCAAACTGTGTACCCAGCATGGTCTGGTGAGTCAGCTGTAATAACCACAGGCAGGATGAGGGGCCAGCCAAACCCTGCTTATTCACTCTCATGGGAGGGGAGGTGGGAAGGAGCGCTCAAGAGAAGGTGCCTCTTCTGGTGGGGTGCTCAGTTAAAACCTGGCCAACAGGGTCGGAGGGGAATGAAGATCTTGCTGGGCAAGAGGGATGGGGAGAAAGGCCTGGGGCGCCACGGACAGAGCTCCTCTCTGTGGCTGTGTCCCATGAGCCAGTCTGGTCCTGCCACCCCAGACCTGGCCTACCCCTTTGACTGGACTCCGTTGATTGTGAACCTCTTGTTTGGTAGGTCCTTTAGATTCTCCTAAGGTCCTGTCTAGATGGTTCTTATTTTGACTTGACTTTATATTTTAGCTGCTATTTTTTTGGTTCCTCTATGAGGCTTGCAGAATCTTAGTTCCCTGACCAAGAATCGAACCTGGGCCCACAACAGTGAAAGCGCTAAGTCCTAATATTGCAGTGAGAAGGAAAGAAGAGGAATGAGTTTTTCTCTTTCCCTTTCCTGAGAACAAAGAAGATAAAGAGAACAGTGAGCAGGCCTGAACATGCCTAGTTTTTTTCACTTTAACTGCTCCTAACTCTGAATGTCTCTAACTAAGTTCGCTTTTCTGCCCCCTAATTCTGCAAGAGCCACAGTTCACATTTTCCTCCTTTGACCTTACACTAAAATCACCCTATATCTGGTATTTACCCCTACAACACCCTTCCCCGTGTAGTTACATAGCGGAAGGAAGACTGCAGAGCCACCGAACTGCCGTAGTCAGTTACTGGGTTACTGATGCCAGTTCAAGACTGTCTTTGAAACAACGAAAGAGGAAGAAATCAAGACCCTATCGCCTCTGTCCCTCATTACTCCTGACTGCAAGCCGTTGCCTTATGTGAGCCTCTAGAGTCCTTGTGGAGGGAGGGCACAGTTCTTGAGGCATGAGCCTACTGTGTTCCCCGCTCCACCTGCTGGGAATTAAAGCCAGCTTTTTTATTTTCTAAACTCTGTCTCCATGTTTTTAATTCAGTTTCGGTGGGCAGAGAAGGTCAAGATTTTGGCCAGCAACACTAACCATTGGACTGCCAGAGAATTCCCTTATTTTGATTGTTGAAGACTTTTTCAAAAGCAATGTGAATTCAGTCTAGTCCCATATCTAAAGGATCAGCTTCAGTGAATCTACGGGGCTTCAAAAATAAGTTGCACATGTATTTTTCAATTATCACCATTAATAGTTATAAATAACTTGCTTGGGAAGGCTTGTTCGTCTCTGGGGCTTACTATGGTCATATGAAAGGAATACGTGGACACAGATTGGGTGGCTGTTGAAGACTATGACGTTGACTTATTTATAGCTGTTGGCTTAGATAGAAATGGAAAGAAAGGAAATTGTCTTAAAAGGTGAACAAATGGAAAAGAACAATTACTGGTTCAGAAGGACCACTTTGGATGGCCACTGGCCCATCATGGCAGCTGCTGCAAGCCCAAGAGCATGTACGAGGAGGGTGAGAAGGAAGTGGGCAGTTCAGGCTTTAGGAGCCTCACAGTTGGGGTTTGTTCACCTCGGTGGCTTCTTGGTATTCAGCAGAGGGCATCCTAAGCCTTGCTCCCTTCCTGGCTCCCTCCCATAGGTGTGAACAGGCATCACTTCATTCACTGGTACTTGTCTAAATTCCTTCTGAAGGAAAAGTTTTGGACATTCTTGTAAAAAAAAAAAAAAACAGGAAAAAGATTTTAAAAAGCATGTGTCGATTCAGTGGAATACATGTTTACTATTGAAAATCTGCATATTGACTCGGCTATAAATCCTCTGGTTCTTTCTTTTTGAAACATTTTTTATTCTGAAATCATTATAGATTCACAGGACATTGCATAGATGGTGCAGAGAAGCCCTGTGTACCCGCCATCACTTAGGCCACCAGTGAAAACTTACATAATTATGATCCAGAATCAAAACCAGGAAACTGGCCTTGGCACAAGGTGTGTGTACAGTTTTTTGCCAGGTTGTAACAGGTGTAGCTGCCTGGAAGCACTGCTGCCGTCCAGGTACAGGACTGCTCCGTCACTGCAAACACTCCCTCGTGTTTCCCTGACAGTCACCCCTTCTCTCTCCCCAACCACTAATTTGTTTTCCATGTCTGTATTTTGGTTATTTAGAAGATGCTATGTAAATAGAGTCGTATAGTATGTGGCCTTTTGAGACTATTTTATTTTCGTTCAGCAGAATTCCCCTGAAACCTGCGCAAGCTCTATCAACATCTGTTCTTTTTATCACTGAGTAGTACTCCACTGTAATGTTAATTTCATGTGTTAACTTAGTTACATCGTAGTTCCCAGGTATTTGGCCAAACATTATTCTATTTTGTTCCTGCAAAGACATCTTTTAAGAGGAGATTAACATTTAAATCAGTAGAATTTGTAAATAAGTAATTGAGGGTCTCAGTAGAAAGAAACCTGACTTCTCCCAAGGAAGACGGAAACTTTCAGCAGACTGACTTCAGATTTGACCTACCACATTTACTCTTCCCTGAGTCTCCAGCTTGCTCATCTATTCTGAAGATTTCAGATTGACAGTCTCCACAATTATACAAGCCAATTTCTTAAAATCTATCTATCTATCATCTATCTAACTCTGGAGAATGCTTGCTAGTACATTCATAGTATGGTCGTATCAGTATGTTTAACCATTCATCCATTCATTAAAGGACATTTTGATTGTTTCCAGCTTAGGGATACTATAAAAGAAATAAGGCAACAATAAAAATTTGTATAAAAGTTTTTGTGTGGACATAGGTTTTTACTTATCTGAGATAAATACTCAGGACGGCAGTGGCTGTACTATTCTATAGTCCCAGCAACAGTGGATGAGAGATCCAGTTCCTCAGAATCCTCACCAGCATTTGGTATGGTCATTATTTTCATGTTAGCTGTTCTGATAGGTGTGTAGTGATATCTCATCGTGGTCTTAATTTGTGCTTACTGATCATCTTTTTATGTGCTTACTTGCCATTGTGTGTCCTCTTTAGTGACTTTGCCTGTTTTCTAGGTATGAGTCCTTGGTCAGATATAGGATTCTTCAAGTAAGTTCTCCAAGTCTGTGGTAGGCATAATCTCAAATTTTCCCCACCAAGATTCCTGTTCCCTGACTATTCAGTCAAACATTAGATACCGCTGTGAAGGGGGTTTTCAGAGGCAATTAAGATTACTAAGTGAGTGATTTTCAAACGGGGAAATTATCATTAGTTATCTGGCTCAATATAAGTATGTGCTTGCATGGATGCTAAGTTGCTTTAGTCATGATGGGCTCAATAAAGGACAGAAACAGGATGGACCAACAGAAGCAGAAGATATTAAGAAGAGGTGGCAAGAATACACAGAAGAACTATGCAAAAAAGATCTTCACAACCAAGATAATCACCAAGGTGTGATCACTCACCTAGAGCCAGACATCCTGGAATGTGAAGTCAAGTGGGCCTTAGGAAGTATCACTAAGAACAAAGCTAGTGGAGGTGATGGAATTCCAGTTGAGCTCTTTCAAATCCTGAAAGATGATGCTGTGAAAGTGCTGCACTCAATATGCCAGCAAATTTGGAAAACTCAGCAGTGGCCACAGGACTGGAAAAGGTCAGTTTTCATTCTAATCCCAAAGAAAGGCTATGCCAAAGAATGCTCAAACTACCGCACAATTGCACTCATCTCACACGCTAGTAAAGAAATGCTTAAAATTCTCCAAGCTAGGCTTCAGCAATACGTGAACCATGAACTTCCAGATGTTCAAGCTGGTTTTAGAAAAGGCAGAGGAACCAGAGATCAAATTGCCAACATCTGCTGGATCATGGAAAAAGCAAGAGAGTTTCAGAAAAACATTGATTTCTGCTTTATTGACTATGCCAAAGCCTTTGACTGTGTGGATCACAATAAACTGTGGAAAATTCTGAAAGAGATGGGCATACCAGATGACCTGACCTGCCTCTTGAGAAACCTGTATGCAGGTCAGGAAGCAACAGTTAGAACTGGACATGGAACAACAGACTGGTTCCAAATAGGAAAAAAGTATAGTACGTCAAGGCTGTATACTGTCACCCTGCTTATTTAACTTCTATGCAGAGTGCATCATGAGAAACGCTGGGCTGGAAGAAGCACAAGCTGGAATCAAGATTGCTGGGAGAAATATCAATAACCTCAGATATGCAGATGACATCACCATTATGGCAGAAAGTGAAGAGGAGCTAAAAAGCCTCTTGATGAAAGTGAAAGAGGAGATTGAAAAAGCTGGCTTAAAGCTCAACATTCAGAAAACGAAGATCATGGCATCTGGTCCTATAACTTCATGGGAAATAGATGGGGAAACAGTGAAAACAGTGTCAGACTTTATTTTGGGGGGGCTCCAAAATCACTGCAGATGGTGATTGCAGCCATGAAATTAAAAGACACTTCCTCCTTGGAAGGAAAGTTATGATCAACCTAGATAGCATATTCAAAACCAGAGACATACTTTGCCAACAAAGGTCCATCTAGTCAAGGCTATGGTTTTTCCAGTGGTCATGTATGGATGTGAGAGTTGGACTGTGAAGAAAGCTGAGCGCTGAAGAATTGATGCTTTTGAAGTGTGGTGTTGGAGAAGACTCTTGAGAGTCCCTTGGACTGCAAGGAGATCCAACCAGTCCATTCTAAAGGAGATCAGCCCTGGGTGTTCTTTGGAAGGAATGATGCTAAAGCTGAAACTCCAGTACTTTGGCCACCTCATGAGAAGAGCTGGCTCGTTGGAAAAGACTGTGATGCTGGGAGGGATTGGGGGCAGGAGGAGAAGGGGATGACAGAGGATGAGGTGGCTGGATGGCATCACCGACTCGATGCACATGGGTTTGGGTGGACTCCGGGAGTTGGTGATGGACAGGGAGGCCTGGCGTGCTGCGATTCATGGGGTCGCGAAGAGTTCGACACGACTGAGCGACTGAACTGAACTGAACTGAACTGAAGAAGAAAGGAGAATTTCCTCAACTTGACGAGCAACATCAACCAAGAGCTATATGTAGCTAGCACCAAACTTGATGCAAGAGTGCTTTCCACCTAAGACCAAGAACAAGATAAGAATGTCTACTCTTACTATTATTAGCAACATAGTACTGGAAGTTCTCCATGGAGAAGGAAATGGAAACCTACTCCAGTATTCTTGCCTGGAAAATCCCAGGGACAGCAACGCCTGGAGGGCTGTAGTCCACGGGGTTGCAAAAGGGTCAGACACTTTCATCAGGAGGCTTTTCAGCTCCTCTTCACTTTCTGCCATGAGGGTGGTGTCATCTGCATATCTGAGGTGACTGATATTTCTCCCGGCAATCTTGATTCCAGCTTGTGCTTCCTCCAGCCCAGCGTTTCTCATGATGCACTCTGCATAGAAGTTAAATAAGCAGGGTGACAATATACAGCCTTGATGTACTATACTTCTTTTCCTATTTGGAACCAGTCTGTTGTTCCATGTCCAGTTCTAACTGTTGCTTCCTGACTTGCATACAGGTTTCTCAAGAGGCAGGTCAGGTCGTCTGGTATGCCCATCTCTTTCAGAATTTTCCACAGTTTATTGTGATCCACACAGTCAAAGGCTCTGACATAGTCAATAAAGCAGAAATCGATGTTTTTCTGGAACTCTCTTGCTTTTTCCATGATCCAGTGGATGTTGGCAACTTGATCTCTGGTTCCTCTGCCTTTTCTAAAACCAGCTTGAACATCTGGAATTTCACAGTTCATGTAATGCTGAAGCCTGGCTTGGAGAATTTTAAGCATTACTTTGCTAGCATGTGAGATGAATGCAATAGTGCAGTAGTTTGAGTATTCTTTGGCATTGCCTTTCTTTGGGATTGGAATGAAAACTGACCTTTTCCAGTCCTGTGGCCACTGCTGAGTTTTCCAAATTTGCTGGCATATTGAGTGCAGCACTTTCACAGCATCCTCTTTCAGGATTTGAAAGAGCTCAACTGGAATTCCATCACCTCCACTAGCTTTGTTCATAGTGATGCTTTCTAAGGCCCACTTGACTTCACATTCCAGGATGTCTGGCTCTAGGTGAGTGATCACACCTTGGTGATTATCTTGGTTGTGAAGATCTTTTTTGCATAGTTCTTCTGTGTATTCTTGCCACCTCTTCTTAATATCTTCTGCTTCTGTTGGTCCATCCTGTTTCTGTCCTTTATCAAGCCCATGGTTGCATGAAATGTTCCCTTGGTATGTCTAATTTTCTTGAACAGATCTCTAGTCTTTCCCATTCTGTTGTTTTCCTCTATTTCTTTGCATTGATCGCTGAGGAAGGCTTTCTTATCTCTTCTTGCTATTCTTTGGAACTCTGCATTCAGATGCTTGTATCTTTCCTTTTCTCCTTTGCTTTTCACTTCTCTTCTTTTCACAGCTATTTGTAAAGCCTCCTTAGACAGCCATTTTGCTTTTTGCATTTCTTTTCCATGGGGATGGTCTTGATCCCTGCCTCCTGTACAATGTCACAAACCTCAGTCCATAGTTCATCAGGCACTCTGTCTATCAGATATAGGCCCCTAAATCTATTTCTCACTTCCACTGTATGATCATAAGGGATTTGATTTAGTTCATACCTGACTGGTCTAGTGGTTTTCCCTACTTTCTTCAATTTAAGTCTGAATTTGGCAATAAGGAGCTCATGATCTGAGCTCCTGGTCTTGTTTTTGTTGACTCTATAGAGCTTCTCCATCTTTTGCTGCAAAGAATATAATCAGTCTGATTTCGATGTTGACCATCTGGTGATGTCCATGTGTAGAGTCTTCTCTTGTGTTGTTGGAAGAGGGTGTCGGCTATGACCAGTGCGTTTTCTTGGCAAAACTCTATTAGTCTTTGCCCTGCTTCATTCTGTATTCCAAGGCCAAATTTGCCTGTTACTCCAGGTGTTTCCTGACTTCCTACTTTTGCATTCCAGTCCCCTATAATGAAAAGGACATCTTTTTGGGGTGTTAGCTCTAAAAGGTCTTGTAGGTCTTCATAGCACTGTTCAACTTCAGCTTCTTCAGCATTACTTGTCGGGGCATAGACTTGGATTACTGTGATATTGAATGGTTTGCCTTGGAAACGAACAGAGATCATTCTGTCGCTTTTGAGATTGCATCCAAGTACTGCATTTCTGACTCTTTTGTTGACCATGATGGCTACTCCATTTCTTTTAAGGGATTCCTGCCCGCAGTAGTATATATAACGGTCATCTGAGTTAAATTCACCCATTCCAGTCCATTTTAGTTCGCTGATTCCTAGAATGTTGACGTTCACTCTTGCTCAGTCACTTGAAGTGAAGTGAAGTCGCTCAGTCGTGCCCGACTCTTTGCGACCCTGTGGACTGTAGCCCACCAGGCTCCCCCATCCATGGGATTCTCCAGGCAAGAACACTGGAGTGGATTGCCATTTCCTTCATCAGGGGATCTTCCTGACCCAGAAGACAGACTTAAATAGCAGGTACTTAGCATACAAGTTAAAACAAAGCTTTCCAATTTCAAAGCCCCAATAATGGTCATTTATGCAAGGCTCATAAATTGATGCCGTACCCCATAGATACTGTTTTTGTATCTCGTATACCTTCTGTAACTTCTTTGAATCTTTCTGAGCATTCTCTCCGAGTGGTACTTTTCCAAATAACTTCCATGCCAAGTCATTTTGTTTGTCAAGTCTTGAGTTGCTTAGTCATGTCCAAATATTTGTGACCCCATGGACTGTAGCCTGCCAGGCTCCTCTGTCCATGGGGATTCTCCAGGCAAGAAAACTGGAGTGGCTTGCTATGCCCTCCTCCAAGGAATCTTGTAGCTACTAATTTTCAAGGAATTTGTTAATTTCATCTAAATTGTCAAATTTATGTATGCATGTAGTGTTTTTCCTAGTATTTCCTTATTAACCATGTGATGCCTGTTATATCTGTTGCTTTATCCCATTTCATTGTTGAAACTGGTAATTTGTATCTTCTCTTTTTTGCCAGTCTTGCCAGAGGTTTGTGAATTTTATCGATTTTTTCAAATGACCAATTTTTTCATTCATTGATTTTCTCTATTGACCGGTTTTCAATTTTAGTGATTTCTGCTTTTCTGATTTCTGGTACAACTAATATACCTCCCCAGCCCTACCCACCTCCCCACCCCAGCCCCCCCACCCCTCCACCCCTCCACCCACCCCCCACCCCCGTTTTCCCCCTCCCCCCACCCAAGGCACAGGAGAGATTTGAATTGGGGTCATTGAGGTGAAAGTGGAGAAGTGGGTGGGGGTCTTCATCTTTACATTTGGAGAGCTGCTGACAGGAGCAGTGGGTAGCTAACGGGGCACAGCCCAAGGAATGGAGAGGGGTGTTCCAGAAGGTCTTGTGCATTTGCTCTCCTTCTGTCTGCAGGATGCACGTGGAGTGAGCTGGAGGCCACGAGAGGACAGACCACGCCAGGCTCTGTGGAATGGAATCCTGAATCCAGCGGCGCTCTGGGCGCTGGAGAACACAGTCCCTTTAAACCATGTAACCCCATCACAGAGAAATGGAAGGAGAAATTGAGCCTCTGTTGGCCTCTGGATCTTGGAGTATGCCCTTCCCACTTTTATCACTAACCTGGAGAATTCCGGAGACACTTCGTTTGCATTTAAAGGAATGTTTGCATAGGAGGATTCTTTCTGAAATTGTTTGCATCTGGGGATTCAAATTGCCTAATTGGGTCCAGGAGTACTTTCTTATTTGTGCGGTGAGGTGGCCTGGATGGAGCCCACCTGACCTCCTGCCCTGAAGTGGGATTCGTCTGCTCAGGTTGTCAAGGGTGTGGGGAGGGGATGGTGAGCATTGCCTGTAGCACAGCAGGGCACTCCAGCTACTCAGGAAGTCCCAGGCTGCCTTTCCATGTAACTGCGCCAAGGGAAAGCTTCCCAGACCTTTTGGAGTTCAAACAGCTCTTGTAAAATGGCATTTTGATGAGCTGAGCATAAATGAATTGGAAATGTTCAGATAATGTTTCCCCAGGGTTTAAAAACCAAGGAGAAACGTGCTTGGCAAAGGGTCTAAGGGGCTGGGCCAAGAGTTTGAAAAGTGATTTGAGATGCTGTGATGAACCCAAATTACCACCAGTTTCTCCCATCTTTGCTGGTGCAGAGGGCCTGGGGGAAGGGGCCTCAGGCAGGAGGAAAGAGCTCCTTTCTCCACCAGGGGGACGGGAGAGCAGCTTTGACACCATGGTCATCTAAAGTGGGGCTTTCTCTATGGGCTGAGTTTACTATCAGATCTGTCTACCCATCTCTCCATCCATTATTCCATCCATCCTTCCATCCATCTATCCATCATTCCATCCATCCATTCATCCATCCATCATTCCATCCATCCTTCTGTCCACCTATCCATCTAATGAGTACTTATTAAGCACGCACTGTGTACATGACTCTGAGAAGACAGAAGATAATGAGCTTCAGTCCCTGGCCTTTCAGATCTCAGAGTTCTGGTGGGAGAAACTTGAGGACAGGCAGGGGCTACAGGAGTCAGGGTAAGAATGGTACCCCTTTGAGACTTTCAGAGTGACAGCTTTGCCAAAGTTTCCAGTGACAGCCTCGTGGGGTGATAGGATGTCTCCAAGTTGGACCAGGGCCCCCCAAGATGAGATGCCACTTGGAATGGAAAGTGAAGGAAGGGGTTCACCCTACACTTGAGCCCAAAGCTGTACCAAAACTACTCCAGGACAGTGGATTCTAGAGAAGACAGCAGTGGAAGGGTCATCAGTGCCAGAGGAGAGCCCTATCCCTCTAAACACTGTCCTAGGACCATTGCTCATTACCCCATGCAGCTCCCACAGCAACCCTGGAAGATACTCCTATCCTCCCTTAGAAAAGAGAGGTTTTTAGGGTAGGGACTTGGCCCATGGTTACCTGGATGGAAAGATGGGAACTGGCACCCCCATCTGCACTGGGTGATGGGGCTCCTTTCTAGAGGAAAGCAGAACCAGGACACCAGCGGCCACAAACTCCAGGGTCTGCCATCAGGCTGGGATGCAGTGTTGACCTTAGCCAGGAGAGAAACTGTTTAGAGTGGCAAGCCTGTAAGCTGCAAGGATACGCCAGCCCAGGGAAGTCTCTTGATGCACCTAAATTCTTGTTGGTGCAGAAGACAGAATCTTGGGAGCGATTTGGAGACCACTGGATTTGATTTCTAATTATGCTGACCCATCCTATCCCAAAAGGGAACTTTTTTTTAATTAATAAAAAACTCTTTATTTTGTACTGGAGTATAGCTGATTAATGCTTCCTAGGTGGTGCAGTGGTAAAGAATCTGCCTGACCATGCAGGAAATGCAGGCTACATTGGTTTGATCCCTGTGTGGGAAGATCCCCTGGAGGAGGAAACCCACTCCAGTATTCTTGCCTGGAAAATCCCATGGACAGAGGGGCCCCATGGATTACAGTCCACGGGGTCACAAAGAGTCAGACGCGACTGAATGAGCACTGGTACTGGCTTAGCAGGTTGGCAAGGTTATGGCAGTTTCAGGTGGACATTGGAGGGATCCAGCCACACATATGCATGCATCCGTCCTCCTCCACACTCTCCTCCTATCCAGGCTGTCACAGAGAATTGAGCCGAATTCCTGAAAGGGAACTTAAATATGGCCTTTTTTTCTTTCTTAGACATGATTATGCTTAGTGTCGGTGGTATAGACTTAAATACGAGGAACCTAAGATGCACATTTCAGCCTTTTCTTTGTCGCTTACCCTTGCCAACATGCACTGCTGGGCGAAAGGATTCTGATCGACATGTGCACCCTGGCCTGCTTCTAAATATAGAATCACTGCAAGTGCGACAGCTACAAAGGCAGACCAGAGCCGGGGTGTGGTGCCGGCAATGGAAACACCTGGAAGGCACTGGTGTTTGTGTTCTAATTGTCCAGACTGAAGAATGGCTCTTGGAAAAACTCCAAGCCAATCTAAGTACTGTACAGACTTCTTGATGTGTGCAGTGAATGGCATTACTTAGAGAGTCAGTGTATTTTAAATCATGTTTGTTTTTTTTTTTTAAATAAAAACAACTCAACACAATATTTACATGTCATACGGGGTTCCGTCCAGGGTCAGATAATAATGAATGGATTGTTAGCTACACAGATGTCAAGAATGAAGTTTGAAAATCACGTAAGATGTGATGTGATTATTTGTTGTGAAGGGCTTTCCCCGAGTTGTATCTGACAAATGCTATCGGAGCCCCTCCCCCATCATGGTGACATCAGAATAGAACCCCCCCTAACATCTTAAATGTCCCCAAGGAGGCCTCACCTCCCTTGATGAAACCCACTAGCACGAGCAGACATTTTGGAAAGCATTCTAAAGTGGGCTACAAACACCACAGCCTCTGCTTGATATAGGAAGGCATCTCTCTTTCCACCTGAGAATGCATGACTGTTTTAGAAATCTAGAAACTTCTGAGACCCATCCAAAATTAGCCACTTTGAAACACAACTCGTTACAATGGTTTTCCTGGCCAGGTGATGTTTTTCTTCATGTATTGCTCGAAATGAGAAAATGACTGCCACATTCCAAAACAACAAGCAACAAAAATACCTTGTAAGGCAAACTGGCATTCTTGAAGGGCCAGTTGCTTTTTAGCAACAAAACTCATACAAAGGTTGCCAGTTTCTAAATATGGGTGTGTGAAAAATCATATGCTTTAGGAGAACTGATTACCATATGGATAAAGGCAAAATTCTGTCTTCACTATCCTTGGCATGCCCTCTCATGTCAACAAACTCCCTGGGCACAGTGCCTGAGTGATGATGCTCTCCCATGAGAAAGTGCTCAGGTTCTTTTGGGGGCAACAGTTCTGGGGATTCTTCTTTTTCTTTTTTCTTTTTGGCTGTGGCATGTGGAATCTTAGTTCCCTGACCGGGGATTGAAACCGTGCCCCCTGTACTGGGAAGGTAGAATCTTAACTACTGGACAGCTAGCGAGGTCCCAGTTCTGGGGATTCTGAGGAACCTCCGTGCATAGGTGGATCTGAGAGTGGAGGGATAGGGAACCCTGTCCTTGGCCAGGCTGAGACACCCACTCACTCCTGGTGTCCCCAGCAGGGATTGGAGGCCAAGCTAGGGCACAGTCAGTATGCTCCGCTTGAGATCTGGTTTAAGCCCAGTTAAGAATCCCAACCTTCCTAGGAACTAGTCTTTCCTCATCAGGAAGTTTGTTTGCCTACTAGACAAGCTTAGAGCCCCTGCTTCTGTACCTGGCCTGGTGATAAGGGCCCAGCAAAGCAGGTAAGAAGAGGAAGGTGGTTCCTCACAAGAAAAACACCCAAAAGTGACCCAGTGGTTCTCTGAGCCTGCCTGGGCCATGGACTGTGCTTTTATTTTTTCTGGCTGTACTGCACTGCTTGTGAGATCCTAGTTCCCCTACCAGGAATTGAACCCATGCTCCCTACACTAGAAGCTAGTAGTCTTAACCACTGGACCACCAGGGAATCTCTGCACTGTGCTTTTGAGGCACTCTAATGGTCCTAGCTACAGGTGCTTAGGGCTACCTGTGCTGGGCCATTCACAATCACGGGCATCCAGGATGCAAGAGGTGTGATAGCAAGTGTATAGCGTGAGCAGTTGGGTAGTGAAGGTCATACCTTTAGTCCCTACAACCCTTAATCTTCTCCTAATCCTTATTCCTCTTCTCTCTCCTCCTAGTCTTGGAGGGAGATGCTATAAAGGCCTTCTTGTTACACACCAGGAAATAAGGCCCAAGAAGGTTAAGTGACTTGTTGAAAACTACCCCCACTCTAAGGAAAGGCATCAAGATACAGCCCCTTTCCAGCCTGCAGCAGCCTGCGCTCTTTGGAACCTGGCAGAATGAGTGTGTTCTGATGACGACAAACCTGGAGACCCAGGTCCTGGGACCTGCTGGCTGGGGGAAATCCCTCACAAAGCCACAAGATTTCCCCAGCCCAGCAGCTCTGAGTTCTGCCAGGGAAGCCCCAACTTCCTGTTGCCTGGGGAAATTAGAAACCTGAGGATCAATCCAGGCCTTCCCGAGGCCCACGAGCCCAGCGAGTGGAGAGAGCAAGTTGGTGCTGGCACTGAGCGCTGAGGCCACGTGGCACCTGGCACCCTCATCACCTGTCAGAAAACCTGCCGATAGCACAAAGCCCCAGAGTGCCCTGAGAGGCAGAAGTAGGGTGGCTGCAAGGGGACTTCAGGGGGCCATCCACACAGTTTTCATCAGCCTTTCCCAACAGTGGGCACGCAAGCAATGTGAGCCTGAACGGTTGGAGCTCTCCACTTCCGGTGTGGATGGCAGGCATTTCCGGCCTGTAGCTGTTGGGGGTGGGGGAAGGGGAGTAACACACGTGACCAGTGCCGCCCAATAAGCTGTGAGCCAGTTCACTTTCGTGTTGGTGCCCGCCGCTGCAACACAGAGGTGGGTAACGTTCAAGGTGGGGGGCGGGGGTCCCTCTGTCAGGTCCATGAGTGACTTCAGTGAGCCTCTCAGGTTGGGGCTACAGTTGCAAAGTCAAAGCCCTCCCAACTGTGGGTACTTGTTGAGTATCTGACAGGGAAAACCAGGCAGAGAATTGGGCACCCAAGGAAAGTGTTCCTCAGAGAGATGGGAGTGATTGCAGGGAATCACTGCTTGAATCATGAGATTCCCCTCGCGTGGCTGGATGCAGCGTGGATGGAAGTCATTATAAAGGCTCAGTCGGTGCAGGGACCAAGCAGACTTGGATGGGGGAGCGGCTAACATGTTTGGTCTTTGCAGGGTTTTGCAGAATGAGTTATTTCTGGTCCTTGGGCGTGTACTTTACACCAGGGCTCCTCAAACTCAACTCCGCACATCGATTCTCCAGAATCTTGTGGAAAGACAGAGTCTGTTTCTGCAGATCAGGGTTGGGGCCTGAGAGTCCACATTTCCTCTGGGCTCACAGGTTGTTGGCCCAGTGTTACTGGGCAGGCAGGACTACACTTTGAGAGGTCAGGATTTAGACACCAGATCTCCTGCTAAGAGCATGAGTGGGGGTCAGAGCAGGGGTCAGGCCCACCTGCTGCAGGCCCCAGTGGTCCCCCGTGGCACCACTTGATAGTTAGGGGTGCTTAGGGTCTTCTGATGATGCTAACAGCTGAGGAGAGACTTCACCCCTGAGCCTGCACAAACAGGTTTCAGAGTAGGCTGGGTTTTATTTTGGTCTCTGAAATTTTGCCAATTTGGCCACAGAATAGATTGTCAGTTCCAAAATGATTCATTTTCTGGCGTGTGGAAATAATTAGAAGTAAGAGATCTTTTCCTGCTCTTTGTGAATAAAGAAGATAATGAGGCGGTGAACAAAAGCCAAGGCATTGTGGTAGGTTGAATCCAAAGATGGCTCCCAAGATCCCTCCCTCCCTCCCCGCCGCCCTTCCCCCCCTCCCCTCCCCCCCTTCTCCCAGCCCTTCGATCAAACACCAGCCTAGGTGTTTTTCTGTGAAGGGATTCTGCAGATGTAACTAAGGTCTGCAATCAGTTGACTTTGGGGCTTCCCTGGTGGCTCAGTTGGCAAAGAATCTACCTGCATGCCGGAGATCAGGGTTCGATCCCTGGGTCAGGAAGGTCCCCTGGAGAAGGGAATGATTACCCACTCCAGTATCCTTGCCTGGAGAGTTCCATGGACAGAGGAGCCTGGCAGACTACAGTCCATGGGGTTGCAAAAGGTCAGATACAACTGAGTGACTAACACTTTCACACTAAGGAAAGGAGATCATCCTGGGTGAGCCTGACTTAAACAGATGAAGCCTTAGAAGAAAGATTTGATGTGAAAGGGGCTCCACTTTTGCTGGTTTTAAAGATGGAGGAGGCTGTGTGGCAGGGAATGCAGCTGGCCTCTTAGAGCAGATAGTGACCCCTGGCTGATAACCAGGAAAGAAACAGGGAAAGAAACAGTCCTACAACCTCAGTCATTCAACCACCTGAATGAGCTTGAGTCTTCGCTAGCACCTCCAGAAGAGAATGTACGCACCCTGCGTGTGATTTCAATCTTGGAAGACCCTGGGCAGAGAGCCCAGCCAGCGTCAGCCACGGACATCTCCCCCATGAGCTGTAAGTTGGCCAACGAGTGCTATCTTAACCTGTTAGGCTTGGGATAATTTGATATCCCAAATGGTCTGACACAGAAATCTAATACAGTCACAAGAGGAGATCTTTATGACCTTGAAAACTTTATGGTGGCCCTGGGCACATGGGGAAGTCATGTTCATCTTTTTATGCAGACTTTATGGGTCAGAGGGCTTCCCTTCCCTGGTGGCTCAGAGGTTAAAGCATCTGCCTCCAATGCGGGAGACCCAGGTTCGATTCCTGGGTTGGGAAGATACCCTGGAGAAGGAAATAGCAACCCACTCCAGTACTCTTGCCTGGGAAATCTCGTGGACGGAGGAGCCTGGTAGGCTACAGTCCATGAGGTCGCAAAGAGTCAGACACGACTGAGCAACTTCACTTTCTGTGGGTCAGAACTGTCACAGATCAAGTGCTTGGAATCTGAATGGTAGCATTTTTCTACTTTAAAGCTAATTTTGTATGTAAAATTCAGTGTCTTCTTTTTTTCCTGTAGAAAAAAACATAATCTGTATGTTGTTGTTTGAACTATTGTTTCCTTAAAATGATGGTGCCTCATAAAGACAACTGTAGTATTTTAAGTATGGTATTTGTGTTTTTCTTGTTCAGTAGGGAAAATGCAGTTTGAAAATATTTGGTAACCACTTATGCAGAGGGAGGTGGGGGTGGGGAATGGAGGCGGGGATGCCAGAGTTGGCTCAGAATGTTGTCATACGTTTTGTTGACTTTTTCTGGTTAAGTGTTATTCAAGTTTCTAAAGGAGATCTCAGTTGCTTTCTTAGTCAGGGCTGCCATAACAAAATACCATAGACATAGGTTAGACGACACACATTTATTTCTCATGCTTCTGAAGACTGAGAAGTCAAGATCAAAGTGCCAACAAATTCTTTTCCTGATGGGGACTCTGTTCCTGACTTGAAGATGGCTGTCTTCCTGTTACATCCTCATGTGGCCTTTCCTTGGTGTGTGCTAGTGGGGAGGGGAGGGATGATGGGGAAGGGAGAGGGGAAACAGAGAGTGGAAAGGGGAAGGAAGAGAAGGAAGAGGAGGGGGAGGAGGGGAAGGAGAGAGGAATGGAGAGAGTGAGGAGGAGGGTGGGAGGCAAGGGAGAAGAGGAAGAAGACGGAAGAGGAGGAGGAAAAGAAGAAGGAGGGGAAGAAGAAGAGGGAGAGAAAAATGGAGGAAGAGGCAGCAGGAGAGGGGAGGGAGGAGGCAGACAGACAGGGCTCGCCTGTCTCTTCCTCTTCTTATAAGGGGTCATGATGAGGGCACCACTTGATGACCTGATCCAGACTTAATCACCTCCCAAAGACCCCCACCTCCCAAACCTATCACACTGGGGTTTGGAACATCAGCATCTTAAACTGGGAGCATGTGCTCTCGGTTGCTCGGTTGTGTTCAGCTGCTCGTGACCTCATGGACTGTAGCCTGCTAGGCTTCTCTGTCCATGGGATTCTCCAGGCAAGAGTACTGGAGTGGGTTGCCATTTCCTT
Organism: Capra hircus; assembly: GCF_001704415.2. NCBI lineage: Eukaryota > Metazoa > Chordata > Mammalia > Artiodactyla > Bovidae > Capra > Capra hircus. The sequence continues at coordinate 560,375 of NC_030818.1, forward strand.
CTCCAGGGGATCTCCCTGACCCAGAGATAGAACCCACGTCTCTTGTGTCTCCTGCACTGGTGGGCAGATTCTAAACTGAGGGTGGGGGAACACAAACATTCAGTCTCTGATAGTGGCTTGGCATAGTATAGTATTACCCAGGTGTGTTGGAGTAGTGTTTTGAATGAGAGCTCCCAAGAAAGACTCCTTGGAGGCCCATCTTATTCCTCTGGGTCCCCAACTGCAGTCAACAGGGAACTCTAACATGGCTGATATCCAGCTTAAAAGTTCTGAAGAGAGCAACAATGGGACTTTTCACGGATGATCTCCTAAACCCTGCAGGCTCAACACAGTTTTCCAACAGCCCAACATCGCTGGTTATTATTACCTCATAATTGCCATGATGATTCATATTTTCATGGGGCATGGATGGCTGATTTAGGGGAGAGTCTATGTTTTTATTATTTAATTCTGAATTTAAGTTTTTCGACAGAACTGCCTTCCTCTGGGGGAACCTTGCAACCCCCTCTTTGTTATCTCTCTTCCATCTCAGCTCTCTTAACTATTAGAGGTGGTAATGGTTGGACCCAAGTTTGGGACATTGTGAGGGATCACTTAGGTAAAAATCCATGCTGAGTGCTTGACTTGTGTGTTGTTGAGGGATCTATCTAGACCCATCTCATCAACAGAAGGTTGAGGGAAGTTGGAGAAGGGGTTACGTGGCCCAGTTGAGTTGTAGCGAGCCCGGTGTCCCAGGTGGCGCTAGCGGTAAAGAATCCACCTGCCAGTGCACGAGACACAGGAGATGCGGGTTCAATCCCTGGGCTGGGAAGATCAACTGGAGAAGGGAATGGCAACCCACTCCAGTATTCTCGCCCGGGAAATTCCATGGACAGAGGAGCATGGCAGGCTACAGTCCATGGGGTCGCAAAGAGTCAGACACGTCTGAGCGAGTAACCAACAGCTAAACACTGCACTCTGTGCAGCGGAGTGCAGGAGCATTGCCCATAGAAGGGGCCACAGAGGCTGAGGAGCACGAGGTTAGCTTCAGGGAAGGTGACCTGGGAGGCAGGGGTGAGTGACTGGGTGGCAGATTTGACGTGGGTGGTGCAGAGGACAGAGGAAGCTGGGCTGAAAGCCAGGCTCCCAGCCAGGATACATGGGCAGATGGAGAGAGGAGCAAGGGGTGGACACAGCAGAGAGAGGTGGCTGGAGGAGGCGTGGCTGAGGCTCCAGACTGGTACTGGATGCTTCTGGGTGATTTTCAAATGATGATGCAAGCATGTGGTTTTTGATCCTCATGTCCATTTAAGTTAATGTCATCTTAATTATGGTCACTTTTCTTTGGAATGGAATAGTGATTCCGTATCCTTTATAAAGCATCAGTTATTTTGGCAGCTTCATTCACTGATTCATTTATTTGAGTATTTATTGAGCAGTTACCTTGTACCAGGAACTGTTAGAAACCCAAGAAACTAGCAGGAAATGAAACAACCCTCAAGGTTTTTTTTTTTTTTTTTTTTTTCCACTTTGTAATTAAGTTGTAGTTACGTTTATACTGTTTCTTCTCACCTTCAGGTTTGCCTTCTGCAGGGGTGTTGAACCCTGGAAGGAGGTGGCTACTTTGGAGGCTGGCAGACTAGACAAGAATCCTGCTTCTTTCCCTGAGTTTTCCCTGAGGGGTGGGTGTCATGTGGCTGCTGCCCACCAGTCTGTGTATGCAGGATGAATAATCAGGGAGAACCTGTCCGTGAATCAGTTAGTTTGTGTGAATCATGCATGACTGTTTTTGCATTTTACAAATTAGCTCAGGTTAGTGTGAATTCTTGCCTGGAGAATCCCAGGGACGGGGGAGCCTCGTGGGCTGCCGTCTATGGGGTCGCACAGAGTTGCACACGACTGAAGCAACTTAGCAGCAGCAGCAGTGTGAATTAATCAGTCTTTTTGGTTTATACCTTAAAAAAAAATCACTCCATTTCCCAAAGCCATAGCATCCTGGCACCTCTGCCCCGGAACTTGCTTCCTTCTTCTTGGGCTCACCAATCCAAACCCCTAACTCAGCACCATCAGCTAGCAGATAAAGCACAAGCTGGGGACCCCAGACTGCTTCTGAGAAGGCAAACCGAGGACTACTTTCAGAGGGAGGGTGGGCAGTGGAGGGCCAGCAGTTAAGCCACCCACAAAGGTCAAAAGCAAAACATTTGTCTCCATTTCAGCACAGAACCACTTTTGTGGATTTTCTTGAGGCTCATCCTCATACTTACAGGGCTGAGGTGTAGACATTTTCACATTTGCATTTGCTGATTTAAATCAAAGAAGAGGGACTTCCCTGGTGGTCCGGTGGTTAAGAGTTCAAGCTCCCAATGCAAGATCCCTGGACATGGAACTTGATCCCATATGCCTCAACTAAGAGTTCACAGGCTGCAACTAAAGATTTTGCATGCTGCAGCTAAAAGGTCCTGCCTGCCGCAACTAAGAACAAAGATTCATATACTGCAACTAAGACCTGGTGCAGCCAAATAAATAAATGTTAAAAAGTAACATCAGAAAAGATGGTCATTGTTAAAGCAATCAATGTGGTCATTCCAGCTGTGATTACGCTACACAGTTGAAAACATTTCTTCCCATTTGGCTAGGGCTCCATCACTGAATGCTCCCAGTGGGTTGGAGATGTTTGCATAATCTTGAACTGGTTAGCCTCATTTGCTACACATGATGATATCCATCTCCCAAATGCAACTTTGCCAGCACTTGACTCTATGCGGGTAGCCAGAATTTCAATCCCTGTTCCATGTCAAGATGTTATGAATGAAGAATAGGTGAAATCTGATTGTCCCCAAAAGTACTCGACTCACTTTGAGTTGCTAAGTCTTAAAAAAATTTTTAGACTTACATTTTCTGATGATAAAAGTGACACCCACCTTCCAAATGTGGAAATCAACAAAGCACTAAAAAAGAGGTCAACATTACGGGACGTCCCCGGTGGTTCAGTGGCTAAGACTGCATGCTCCCAACACAGGGGCCCAGTTTCGATCCCTGGTCAGGGAACTAGATCCAACCACATGATTCAACTAAGAGTTCACATGCTGCAGTGAAGATCAAAGATTCCACATGCCGCAGCTCAGACCTGGAGCAGACAAATAAACACTAAAAAATAAAAGGTCAGCATCTCATGTTATCCCAGGTAGGATTTACTCTCTCACCAGCTTTATTTTGGGTGTCCTTAATCCACTAAGACGTTTCCCCCCTTCTCCCTCTTTCTTTTTAGAGCAATAATTCTTCACTGTTTCTTCCATGGAATCTCCTGGATGCCTTTGTCCTCTCTCTGAGGATGTTCTTGCTGTAGAAACTGAAGAAATGCCTTATCTCAGAGAGGTGAGATTTGGGACAAGGCTATGTGGGACCCACCCCAGACCCGCAGGGAAGGCTGCTGCTGCTGCTGCTAAGTCGCTTCAGTCGTGTCCGACTCTGTGCGACCCCATAGACGGCAGCCCACCAGGCTCCCCCGTCCCTGGGATTCTCCAGGCAAAAACACTGGAGTGGGTTGCCATTTCCTTCTCCAATGCATGAAAGTGAAAAGTGAAAAGTGAAGTCGCCCAGTCATGTCCGACTCTTCGCGACCCCATGGACTGCAGCTTACCAGGCTCCTCCGTCCATGGGATTTTCTAGGCAAGAGTATTGGAGTGGGGTGCCATAAGGACACTCAGGGCAGTTCCCAAGGACAAAAGGGGGCGGGCAAGGGCCTTGGATGACACACCTGTAATAATAGTTGAGGTCTCCATGTGGCAAGCCTTGGTCCCAGTGCTTGGTGGGAATGAACTGGGGCCCCTGCTAGCACGGTGATGCCCCATTGCCAATACCATGGGAGGGGTGAGGATGCTGAACACTCAGTTTGGGGCTTCCTGGGACAGGTTTGGCCAGCCGGGACAATGCCTAGCTTGTGTACCCTGGCACCAGCCACTATTTTATGGTACTTGAGTGCCTGGCAGAGAGTAGGGACTGATGGGTTTTTAATAGGCTAAATGTATGGTGCTTTTAAATGCCAACCAGTATTGTAAGAAATGATGCTCATCCTAAAGAGGTAAGTCCCCATGCTCCCCCAGCCCTGGGGGTCCGGCTGCAAAGTCCTTTCTCTGGGCCCCTTCATTCGCATCTGAGCAGGATGGCCAACTGTCTGGGCTTCTCAGGGTCTGTCACCTGTATGTGTCACACACTGTGTGGGGCTCCGCACCCGCATGGTGCTCCAGAGTTCATGGTACTCTGGTGGTCAGTGCCGCCGAAGGCCATGTCGCCTGCCAGGTCAGGTGCCTGGCTCCTGCACCTGGCTCCTTGAGCAGGGTTCTCAGGTCTCTGTGGGATATTTCTTTCCATGAGTTCCACAAGCTCTTGCTTTTACCTTTCTTTGACTTATATTTTAAAACCATTTGAGAACTAAAATATCACCTGCCATACCATTAGACAAAGATGCTCCAGCCATCAAACCTTCACATTACAACCACTGGGATGGTGAGTGCTGAGGGGACTCGGGATGAGGAAGCGCAGGATGCTGGCCCCAGATAGCTGAGGTGCAACCGCAGGAATCACTTCAGTGAGCCCAGACTCTTTCTTGCACCTTCCCATACATAGAAAAGTGCTAAATTTCTTGACTTGAGGTATTTGGCTTTCCCTTAGTAACACTCATCTTTTGATGTTCCAAACACTTAAGTCTTTTGTTGCAAAAACTTGGAGATCAAACCAGTTATTCCTAAAGGAAATCAACTCTGATATTCACTGGAAGAACTGATGCTCCAATACTTTGGCCACCTGTTGTGAAGAGCCGACTCACTGGAAAAGACCCTGATGCTGGGAGGGATTGAGGGCAGGAGGAGAAGGGGAGGACAGAGGATGAGATGGTTGGATGGCATCAACAGCTCAGTGGACATGAGTTTGAGCAGACTTGGGAAGATAGTGAAGGACTGGGAGGCCTGGCGTGCTGCAGTTCATGGAATCTGGCTTTGCCTCTTTGTAACAGTTTTCTCAGCATTACCTAAGGTGCTGTGTCCTGAGTTTGAAGTCCTCAGAAAGTCTGCGGAATAAAACATAACTCTCAACTTGTGCACTTTTTTCCAAGTGACACATTTTTATTTTAAAAACATTTCAAAAAAATGCAGACCTATAGAGCACTCATAAACGTCTGTGCAGAGTGGGTAGTTAGAACTATTTTGTCATTTTTGCCCTGAGTGGCTGCTTTTTAAAAATCAATTAATTTTAAAGTTTACTTATTTCTGGCCGCCCCAGGCCTTGGTTGCGGCAGGTGGGCTCTTGGTTGTGGCTTCACTCTCCATGTAGCACGCAGGCTGGGTTGCTTCCTGGCATGAGGGATCTTAGTTCCCTGGCTAGGGATTGAACCCGCGTGCCCTGAAGCGGAGGGTGCGTTCTGAACCACCGAACCACCAGGGAAGTCCCTGCCTGTGAGACGAGAGGCGCGACGACTCACGCGGGGCTCTCTGCCCACTGCTCCAGGCTCTTCTCTGTCCCACGAGACGCCACCTTCGGTTCTGACGCGTTTCCTTCCAGCCCGCTTCTTACGCTTCTGCACACAGTTCACCTACATAGCCAAAGGAGTACAGACGTTTGCACTGAAAGACCGTCTTCTGTCACTCAGCATTGGTCGCTGATATGATTTCACTGGGTTTCCTTGTAATTCTTTCCTTCCTCTCTGCTGAGGTGTTTGATACCACAGCCGGGTCACCATGCCGTTTCACCCTGATGGCTGTGTGTATGCAGTGCTAAAATGCACGGACTTTGGAAAAACAGAACTAGAAAGCTGCTCTTCAGTGTAATAAAACTGGCAACTATTCCTCATCATCGAACACCACTCCAGAATTAGAGTTCCCCAATTGTCTCAAAAATGTCTTCAAGTTGGTATGTTTGAGTAAGAGCCCCAGTAATATGTATGGAGGACTGCTTTTCTTGCATTGAAAACAATTTTTATTGAAGCGTAGTTGATTTACAATGTTGTGTTGATTGCTGCTATACAGCCAAGTGATTCAGTTTTACATGTGAAAGTGAAAGTGAAGTCGCTCAGTCATGTCCGACCCTTTGCAACCCCCTGGACTGCAGCCTACCAGGCTCCTCCCTCCATGGGATTCTCCAGGCAAGAGTACTGGAGTGGGATGCCATTTCCTTCTCCAGGAGATCTTCCCAACCCAGGGATTGAACCCGGGTCTCCTGCATTGCAGGCAGATGCTAATACACACACGTTCTTTTCCATATTATTTTCCGTTACGGTTTATCATAGAATATTGAATACAGTTCTCTGTGCTCTACAGTAGGACCTTGTTGTTTATCTACCTTCTCCTGCATTTTTTATTTTATTTTATTTTATTTTGTGCTACAAGCATGAGGAAGCCAGATCACTTGCCTGGATGACATTCTGAGGCTCCTTTGTCTTCCGGGGGCCATCAGAGAACCCTGTCTTGGTCCGCTCAGGCTGCTGTAAGGCAGCTCCGCAGCCTGAGCTGCTTAGACATGGATCTGGAGCCTGAAGTCTGAGATCAGAGTGCCAGCGAGCCCAGGGGCCGGCGTGCGTCCGCGCTGCAGGCCTCTCCTGTCCTTACGTGGTGCAAGGGCAAAGGAGCTCTGTGGGGCTTCCTTTGTGTGTGTGTGTGTTAGTCAGTCAGGTCCGACTCTCTGTGGCCCCATACACTGTAGCCCACCAGGCTCCTGTGTCCATGGGGCTCTCCAGGCAAGAATACGGGGGTGGTTGCCATTCCCTTCTCCAGGGCCTCTTCCTGACCCAAGGGTCAAATCCAGGTCTCCTGTATCACAGGCAGACTCTTTAGCACTGAGCCACGAGGGAAGTGGGGCCTTCCTTATGAGAACACCGATCCCATTTGTGAGGGCTCTGCCCTCTGGACCAAATCACCCCAAAGTCCCACCTCCTTATACCATCACCTTGGACATGAGGTTCTCAACATATGAATTTTGCGGGGGACGCAAGCATACAGACCGTGGTAAACCTTACCTACCATTGTTTTCCCGACCAATGGATGTTCTTGTAAAGGCTGGGCTAGAGGGTCCACTTCTCTGGCAAGAATTCTTGGTAGATGGAGTTTTTTTTTTTTTTTTTTTTTTTTAAGATTCATCACTGTTGTGTGTATCTAAGAGCTTGATCGAGTGAGCAAGACTTTAACCACTGAACAAGCCATGTTCTTTGACATCTGCACTGGGCCATCCTTGGACACTGGCTTGATCCCACCCTTCTGCCTTCAAGCCAAGCTGTAGCACACACTCTTGTGTCTGCTTCCTTACACATGTGTACAAGAGGGTCTTTGGGGTTTTGCTCAGGTATGTATCAATAATTGCTATGAATAATCTCTTTTTACTGGAAATAAAAATGCCTCCCTATTTATGATAACTAAGTCCATAGCACTCAGTGAACCCAAACATCAGTATTTATTTTTCAAACAGTGGATAATTTTAAAAAGTTTCACTTTCAAACAGTATATACTAGTAACAAAAGAGTCAACAGCTTCATTTATAAAGTAAAAACCACCCTGAAATCTTCTCTTGCTGCCACATGATTAATAATTTGTTGACTATCCTTCCAAATGTTTTTCTGTTCACACTTGAACATAAGTATTTGTACATCTCATACAACACAATAGGAATGCTAATATACATATTTTTACGGCCAAGTTTCTTTTTTTTAAATTTACGTTTCATGAGCATCTTTCCACATGAATATGCTCACATCTAAATAATTTCTTTTAACAGCTGGGCAGCACTCAGTGGCCCAGGGATGGTGTGATGGTTGATTTTATGTCATCTTGGCTGGCCATGGGATGCTCAGACAAAGCGTTATTTCTGGCTGTGTGTGTGGGTGTTTTCAGTTGAGATTAGCATTTGAATCAGTGGGCTCAGGAGTGGGCGATGGAGGCTGGGACTGGTATCTGTACTTGAGGGTGCGGGTGGCTGGGGGCCTCTGATTTAAAGGGCAGTTGACTCATGGGGAACTGTGTCAAGTTCAGACTCCAGAGCCACTCATCCAAAATGTGAAACACCCATTCTACGCCCAGGCGCATGCCTTGTCCCGAGCAGCTGAGATCAAAACAAATTACAAAAGAATCCCAGCTTTACTTAAAATTATTAACAGGTGCAGTTTTGGATAGAGGGCCCTGGCAGGCTGCCTCAGTTGGTTGCTTTGCTGTTCAGGCACTCAGCTGTGTCCAGCTCTCTGCGACCCCGTGGACTGCAGCGCACCAGGCTGCGGTTTTCATTATCCCTGTTTTTCACCATCTCTTGGAGTTTGCTCAGACTCATGTCCATTGAGGCAGTGCTGCCATCCAGCCATCTCATCCTCGATTGTCCCCTTCTCCTCCTGCCTTTGATCTTTCCCAGCATCAGGGTCTTTTCCAATGAGTCAGCTCTTCCCATCAGGTGGCCAAAGTAGTAGAGCTTCAGCTTCAGCATCAGTCCTTCCAATGAATGTTCAGGGTTGATTTCCTTTAGGAGGGACGGGTTTGATCTTGCTGTCAAGTCTTTCCAGCACCACGGAGCATCAGTTTTTCAATGCTCAGTCTTCTTTATGGCTGAGCCCTTCTAGGCTGCTAGGTTATGTCTTATTGACCATAATACATAAGTGTTTACTTTTTGGGGCACAGAACAGTGAGGTAGAGAGTCTGCCAGCCACCTTTGTCCTTGTTGAATCAGGTCCCTCTGAAGTAGGCTGAGTCTTCAGCACGGTTCCTGGCCTGCTGCCCCAGCTTGACACACGGTTACAACACTTCCTGCCCCTTGGTTGCAGGCTCACCTCTTGAAGCCTTGTCCCCGGGGAGGGAATGTCTGAGTGCTGGCTGCCCTTTGAGCGCAAGGCACTCACTCAGTCAGGAGTGCATTTCCTGGTTGCCCTGTGTTGTGAGTATCACAGTGCCCGCTGAATCACCACTCCCCACCCTGGAACAGCTCAGGGATCTTCCGTGTTAGAAATGGGCTCCAACGAAAGAATAGGAAGATGCTTTTCAACAAGGTGTTTACTTTCTTATTTTCCTTATCATAGTACCTAAAACTGACATAACTTTAACAAACCCTTTGTTCCAATAGGATTGTTTGTCTGTTACTACAGATGGTGCAACACCTCCATCACCAGCTCACCACCACCAGCACCAGAGCATCAGGCCCACCGTAGCCGTGGCACACAGAACCCCACCATCACCAAGTCACCACCGACACCGTGACCATAACCCCCGGTACTACTATGGTCACTGCGGTCACAACCGCCAACTCTAACACCACCACCGCGATCACTGTCTCTACCACCACCCCCAAACCCACGCCCCACCGTTAGAATTCCACCATCACACGAGTGACCGCCATGACCGCCAGTGCCATCACTATCCGCCATCGCCTCCATCCACACTTACATCACCAGCACCACCATTTCACCCCACACACCATCAGCACCAGCACTGCCCATGCCAATACCACCGTCACCACCAACACCCTCACCCCACATATGGGCAAGACTTCACTGCACACGTCTCCAAGTCACATTTGGGAAACCCTCAGGCTCTGACGAACCCCTGAGGGGTGGAGTGGAAGTGGAGACAGAAGCCACTAAGCAGACGTGCGTCCAGGCTCACCCTCTTCCACGCAGGCTTCAATCTGAGACACCCCCATTATCTGCTCTTCCTGTTGAAGTTTCTTCTAAAATGCCATCAAGGTTCTCAGATCTTAAAACCCACTGAAGCCACGGTGTGCATAGTGCTTTATCCCACTGAGGAATTTTTTCCAAGGAGTGTTTAGGAAAATGCAAATGCAAATGGCCAAGGAGGGCACACACACAAAGGAGAAACACTGTGTGTTTTTGTCATGAACGGGGTCGCCGTGCGTGGTGCTGAGGAGAGAGGCCTGGATCCCACACTCGTGGGCTTGTGTCATGGAAGAGGCTGGAAGGAGGTGGAAAGGGAGAAGCAGAGGCAAAGACCACCTCTGTTTCTGATGTGCTCAGGACATGATGGGTTAATCCAAGCTTGGCACAGCCAGGAGGCTGTGTGGTTTCCTGCAGGACTGTGTGTGATGACAGGTTTTCCCTTTCACTGCCTGGCCTCTCTGCCCCCTTTGCCCAGCCAGGAAGGTTTTCTGGGAGGGTTTCTCCCTCCACACACATACTGGAATGTCTTATCCTTGGCGATGGGGGAGTCTTGTCTCTTCGGGATGAAAAGTGTTGGAGAGCTTTATTGGATAATTCCTCCCTTGAAATTGTACTCTCGTTCGATAGGAAACACACCATGTTTTGTTAAAATCCAGCCTGGAAACAGATCTGAGACTCTCAAGTGGGCTGGCTTTGAGGACGAATTCTTCATCTTTTTTAATATTTGAAAATTTATGTTTAGTTGTTTGGTTGTACCTCATGACTTATGGGATCTTAGTTGCCCCACCAGGGACCAAACCCTTGCCCCTTGCATTAGAAATGAAGAGTCTTTTTTATTTTTATTTTTTTGAAACAAACTAAGATTTATAAATTTTTTTTTAAATTTTAAAATCTTTAATTCTTACATGCGTTCCCAAACATGAACCCCCCTCCCACCTCCCTCCCCATAACATCTCTCTGGGTCATCCCCATGCACCAGCCCCAAGCATGCTGTATCCTGCGTCAGACATAGACTGGCGATTCGTGAAGAGTCTTTTTTAAAAAAACTTTTAATTTTGTATTGTGGTATAGCCCATCAACAATGTTGTAATAGTTTCAGGTAATGAGCAAAGGAACTCAGCCATACATACACATGTATCCATTCTCCCCCAGATTCTCTCATCCAGGCTGCCACATAACATTGAGCAGAATTGCATGTGCTGGACAGCAGGTTCTTATTTGTTATCCATTTTAAATACAGCAGTGTGTATACAGGTCTACCCCAAACTCCCTAACTGTCCCTTCCCCTCATCCTTCCCCGGCCGGGAAACATAAGCTCATTCTTGAAGTCTATGAGTCTGTTTCTGTTTTGTAAGTTCGTTTTTATCATTTCTTTTTAGACTCCTGGATGTCACCGGCCATCTCCGCTTCTCTGCTGACTTGCTTCCCTCAGGGTGACACTCTCCTGATCCCTCCATGGTGCTGCAGACGGCATTATTTCTCTCTTTTAGATGGAGGAGGAATATTCCTTTGCATATATGTACGACATCTTCTTCATCCATGCCTCAGCTGATGGACATTTAGGCTGGATGGGGAGCCTTAACCCCTGGACTGCCAGGCAAGTCCCAACAAGCCGGTCACTAATCTTCTCAACAACTCCCTCCCTTGTCCTGCTGTATCACTCGACAGAACCGTGAGGCCAGCAGAGCATCGCCGGCATTCTAGATGCTCACCCAGCTTCTTTCTGTTTCTGCTCCAAGGAGCAACTAGATGGACATAGTGGTGAGGATGTGGGACTGAAGCCAGAGAGGGATGCGCAGTGAGAGGACCAGACTCCAAAGTCTGCTTCTGGGATGTGAGCTCACATCCCAGCAGGCGGACAGGTGCTAGTGGGCACAGAGGGCAGCTGTCAGTCGGGGGTGGGGACCTGTGGGGGTGTGGCGCTCTTGACCCCTCTCGAAGGAATGAAGCCACTTCGCTCCGGCTGGTCCTCACCATGGAAAGATGAGAGGCATGGCTGCCAGATGGCCTGAGCCCCACCACCACCGCAAGAGAAACTAGGTTTTTTTAAGTGCAAAAATGCCTGATCTTTCAGTGTCGACAACATATTAACTTTAAAAAATGATGCTGCTGTGCAGGTCAAATGAACACATATGGGAATAGTATCTGGCCTGCTTTCCGTCTCTGGTTTATCTAATAAAGGACTTCTGGCCTCCAAGCGAACGTACAAAAAATGTCAGAATCCACAGCTAAAGAAGGTGGAGTGCCAAAGAATTGACGCTTTTGAACTGTGGTGCTGGAGAAGATTCTCGAGAGTCTCTTGGACAGCAAGGAGATCAAACCAGTCAATCCTAAAGGAGGTCAGCCCTGAATATTCATTGAAAGGACTGATGCTGAAGCTCTAATACTTTGGTCACCTGATGCGAAGAGCTGACTTATTGGAAAAGATCCTGATGCTGGGGAAGATTGAAGGCAAAAGGAAAAGGGGGTGGCAGAGGATGAGATGGTTAGATGGCATCACTGACTCAATGGACATGAATTTGAACAAGCTCTGAGTGATGGTGGAGGACGGAGGAGACTGGTGTGCTGCAGTCCAAGGGGTTGCAAAGAGTTGGGACATGTCTTCGCAACCAAACAACAGCAGCCACGAGAGGACTTGATTGGTGTAGATATATTTTTCTTCTATATCGGGAAATCTTTAAGAATACACTGTGGAGCAGCTCTGATCCAAGATGCTCCTGGTTGGGTGTCTGAGGTCCTTTCCCGAGGCTGTAAAGCACTGTGCTCAGACCACTGGTTATGGGTTTGGGGGTTGGTATTTTAACTGTCACCAATGCAGATTGCCCCTGCCCATCACCCATTTATTACCTGTAAAATGAGAAGTGGATGGGGTGTGGGGATTTTAAAATATGTGGGTGTGTTTAACACTCTTATTTGAAACTCAGGTAGGTGGTAGGTCCAGTAGTTAGGATTCAGCGCTTACTCTGATAAAGGCCCAAGCTTATCCCTGATCAGAGAACTAAGATCCTCACCAGCCACTTGGCAAGGCAGAACAAAAACAAAGCAAAACACCAAAAACAGGAATAGAAAAACCCCTCAAAACGCAGCAAATGAAGCAGGTGAGTGAAGTGCTGCAGCCTCAGACTCACCCCCCTCCCAGGCCATATGTCTTCCAGAACCTTCATGCCACTTCCCTCATGCTTCTCCAAGAGCCAGACTGGGGGACACACGTCTGGATGGATGCCTTTAAAGAGGGGGAACTTGGCCAGAGCCGCTTCTCACTTAGAGACGAAAGTGAAAAATCCAGAACTCCAGGCAGATCGTCTGCAAAGGCAAAGCCTATTTTCCTGGTGAGTTAGAACTCCCACTTCCACTAAGCAAAGAAATACAGCCTAAAGAAAGTGCAGGACAGGAGATGTGGTCTTGGAGGAGGCATGGGTCCAGGTGCTATTTGGCTTTCATTTATTATTGAAAAATCACAAATTTAGTCCTGAGGACATTGATGGAAAAAACAAGACGGGTTACGTCCTACTGGCAAGCCCGGCTCCAGTGATGCAGGCCGTGCGCCAGTCCAGGCCCCCCTCCCGTGCATTCGGCCTCCAGAAAAGCAGAGATCTCCAATGCTGATGTGAAGCCTTAAGGATAGACTTTGATAGAACCAGCAGAGGGAGACAGCCTTTGGAGTGAACTCCGTTCTCAGACAGTATTTGTCACAGGCACCCAGCTTGTTACTAATGCCCCTGCACGTTTGCGGAATTAGAATTGGAGCTAAGAGCCTCTTGTAAGTTGTAACGGTGATGATGGCAACAGCTATGTTGGACATTGTAAGTGGATTTCCTCTTCAAATCTGCACAATGACCCTTTGAGCAAATACTTTGACAAATTTCATGAATGAAGACCACCCTCCCACCCCCTTCCTAGGGATGACAGAGCAGCAGAGTTTGGAGGAGAGAATTGGACCCCCCCTGCTCCCGGCCTGTTGCCCAGGCCACACTCAAAGCCCTTGATGCTCCTAAGAAGCCAATTCCTGCTTATCCTAGTGGCCTGTTGCATTTGCAGGGGACTCTTGGCATTCTTATCCTTAATACTGCCGACAGAATCCCTGCTTTCTGGGGGATGAACACGGAGGTGAGATGTGGTGGGGGTAGCCTCGAGCAGTTCACTGAGTCCTGTCTGCTCTCCCGGCCAATCCCAGGAGGCTCTGTTTCTCTCCCATCAGGGCTAGATCTGCAGAGACTTCTGGTTTGTCCTGTCCCATCTTTCCTGGAAGATTCTGGGTTAACGCAGAAGCTGAGTGCCAAGGCAGTGAGCACTAACAGTGCCTAATTGCCCAGGCTATGAATTGAATATATCCCCTCCAAATGCATGCTTCCAAGCCTAAACACCCTATGCCCTGGCATTAGGAGGTGGTCCTGTGGGAGGTGATTAGGTCATGAGGGTGGAGCCCTTATGAATGGGATTAGTGCCTTTAATGAAGAGACACCAGGGAGATGGTCTTTCTGTCTCTCCCCCACGTAAGGCACTGAGGCTACAACCAGAAGACAGCAAAGCAGGGAAGGGCTCTTAACAGACGCTCGATCTGCTGTGTTTTGATCTTAGATTTCCAGCCTCTAGAAATGTGAGAATTAACTGTGTGTGTGTGCTCAGTTGCTCAGTCATGTCCCACTCTTTGGAACCCATGAACTATAGCCCGCCAGGCTCGTCTGTCCATGGAACGTCCCAGGTAAGAATACTGGAGTGGTTGCCATTTCGTCCTCCAGGGTATCTTCCTGACCCAGGGGTTGAACCTGTGTCTCCTGAATTGGCAGGCAGGTTCTTTACCCTAATTGCCACATGAGAAGCCCTTTTGTTGTTTAAGCTAGGGGGTCCCCAACCACTCAGCTATGGACCGCAGCTGGTCCATGACCTATTCGGAATTAGGCAGTGCAGCAGGAGGCAAGCAGCAGGTGAGTGAGTGAAGCTTCATCTGTATTTACAGCCACTCCCCACCGCTTGCATTACCACCTAAGCTCTGCCTCCTGTCAGATCAGTTGCGGCATATTAAATGTAATGCCCTTGAATCATCCTGAAACCATCCCACCTCATCCCAGTCCGTGGAAAAATTGTCTCTCGTGAAACCAGTCCCTAGTGCCAAAGAAGGTTGGGGACCACTGGTTTCAGCTGCTCAGTTTCTGGGATTCTGGTTTAGCAGCCCAAACAGATTAAGACAGGTGGGCTTCATTTTGCAGGAAAGAAATGCAAAACTGGGTCCGTCTTTTGCTTTCCACTGGCTCTCCATGACCTTGTCACATCTCAGAGCCTCAGGAGACAGTCACTTGGGGAGTGTGGCTCATCCAGGTGCTGGGTGAGAGGGCCTGGGTTCCCCTCAAGGATTCCAGGAATGGCAGGCAGCTGGGAAGTCAGGGAAGGAAGAAGATCTGGACAGAGCAAGAAGGGGCGGTGAGAGCCGAGAAAGGAGGTGAGGGTCCAGCAGGGCTGCTGGCTCGAGGCCTCGGCCCGGCCTGGAGTGGGGACACTGAAAGGGCTTTCCAGCAGCTGGTGTCTGGGGTTCAAAGCTGGTTCCTTATTTCACAGATGAGGCCTGAGGACCACGACAGCAGGGGACTCTGACCAGGGCCACACAACAAGCAACGGTGCTGAGAAACGGGCTGGAGTCAGGGCCCGACCACGGCCACGGCTGTGCAACCTCCTGGCTTATGTCACCTTGGGCTTCCCAGGTGGCGCTGGTGATAAAGAATCTGCCTGCCAATGCCAAAAACATAAGAGACGCAGGTCTGATTCCTGGGTCAGGAGGATCTCCTGGAGGAAGGCACAGCAACCCACTCCAGTGTTCTTGCCTGGAGAATCCCATGGACAGAGGAGCCTGGTGAGCTTCAGTCCACAGGGCTGCAAAGAGTTGGTCATGATTGAAGAGGCTTAGCATGCTCAGGCAAACCAGACCTCTTGGAAACTTGCCGTCTCAGCTGCAAAATGGGAGTAAGAATGGGAGTAAGTTACAACATCTGTTGTAACATTTTGGTGAAGCTTGAATAGGTAAAAGCATGTTCAATACTGAGTATGCTGCCTGGAATGTTAATCGTGCTCATTCTGCTATTATTTTGAAACCATTTGTTCTTTGAAACCATTAGTTCTTTCTCTTTATGGGTTTATGATTCAATTTAACAAATATTTACTGGATCCATACTGTGTACCCAGTAATGGGGTCAAACATATGGCAGCTTGAAGGCTTTGGCTTGCTCCCCTGGAAACCTGCAGTTTCCACGTTGGGGCAGGAGCAGAAGAGATGGCAGTGAGTGTGGATTTCATGGGAGGGGAAGAGATGGGCCCTCTGGGCATGGGAGGAGCTAGAGAAGGAAGCTGGGAAGGGTGATCCTTGCAGCAGGGAAGACAGGAAAGGGAATGGAACAAGGAGAAAGTTGGAGATGGGAGGAGCGTGTGTGCTAAATCGCTTCAGTTGCGTCCAACTCTTTGTGACTCCATGGACCACAGACCTCCAGGCTCCTCTGTCCATGGGGATTCTCCAGGTAAGAATACCGGAGAGGATTGCCATACCTCTTTCAAGGGATCTTCCCCATCCAGGGATTGAAACTGCGTCTCTTATGTCTCCTGCTTTGGCAGGAGGGTTCTTTACCACTTGCACCACCTGGGAAGCCTAAGATGGGAGGAGGGCAGGGGTCCAAGGAGGCACTGTTGCTTGCCAACCTTGACCCCACAACCTCATAAGGGAAATCTTAGTAGGAAGGAGGCTGGGGCAGAGAAGAAACTGACAGAGATACAGTTGATGTCTCTTCCTGCCACTGAGTCAAGACCTGTTGTGTTGTCCCGAGGGAAGAAGGAAGGGTGTGGCTTCCTTCAGAGCTTACACCCTAAAAGGGCACCCAAGGAGGAGAGGTCTTGGGCAGGGGGACCATGGACATGGCTTTGTGCTCCTGGGGGTGAGACTCCTGGCTCAGCCATTCCCTTGCTATAATCTCTTTGGCTTCTTTAAGTCTCAGTGTCCTCATCTGTGAAGTGGGTCGCTGACAGCACTGGCTTTTATAAGATGTTGAAAGGGCCACATGGGGAAATACATAGAAATGCCTTATGCCCATGCTTTTTAAAGTTCTTTTTCCTTTTTTTTTAAAGAAAACAGTTTTAATTGATAATTGCTTTACAGAATTTTGTTGTTTTTTGCCAAACATCAACATGAATCAGCCATAGGTATACATATGTCCCCTCCCTCTTGAACCCCCCTCCCACCTCCCTCCCCATCCCACCCCTCTAAGTTGATACAGAGCCCTGGTTTGGGTTCCCTGAATCATACAGCAAATTCCCACTGGCCATCTATTTTACATATGGTAATGTAAGTTCCCACTTACTTATTTTTGGAGGTCTTCATTGTGTACTCAGGCTTTCTCTATTCACGGTGAGTGGGGGCTACTCTGAGCGGTGAGTTGAGGTGCCTGGGCTTCTCCTGCAGAGCACGGCTTCTAGGCAAGGGTTTCGGTAGTTGCACCATGTGGGTGGACTCTAGCGTGCAGGCTCAGTGGGTGTGCCACACAGCCTGTAGTCACCCTGGGGCATGTGGGATCTTCCAGGACCAGGGATAGAACCTGTGTCCCCTGCATTGGCAGACAGACTCTTATCCACTGTACCACCAGGGAAGTCCCTGAACACGTGTTTATTATGTACTTACTCTTCTGTTTGAGGGTTTGGGGTTCTCATATTTAAAAAAGGAAGATTACAGCAGTCTTCCAACTCTGGAAAGAAAATGAAAAGGGCCATGTGTGGGAAAGTCATTTGAAAATGTGAACTTGCAATAACTATTTTTGTTGGAGGAAACTTCAGTCCAGTTTTGTTGGGGAGATGGGAACACTAGGGACATGGGGAACTTTATGCGTTGAGTTAGAAGAATAAGATACAGAATCACATGCTGGGTTTCAAAAATTTAAAAAAAAGAAGGTCTTAAATAAAACTGTGTGTTTTCCCAACAAATTTGTGGGAAGAACATAAAATCCTCATCACTGGTCTCTGGTTTAATAAAAGAAAGGGAAACTTGATTTATAGGCCTGCCAACCCTATTGACAACAAGCAATAACATCAGTGAGATTGGGGAGTCATTCTGGGTAAATAAACCTTTCAAAGTGGGTGCAGGCTCCTTGTGTCTCTAATCACTGATGCCTGTAATCCATGAAACACTTGTGAAATGATTTGTCTAGTGGTGGTAACCAGGCACACATATCTCTAATACGTGTTCACATGTGTTCTGCCCATCACCTTACTGATGGCGAGTCTTTGAAAACTGTGTTTCCAAATGCTCCAGTTTGGGCATGATACTTCATACCAGCTGAGGACTCTATGTATTTGTGGAGAGGGCAGATTTCTCCTTTTTGAATTTTCCACTGTGAATTTCAGCCTGCAGAAATTCAGACCATCTGCTCCTCAGTGATGAACTTACCCGTGATCCGGCTCCTTGGTGGTTTGGTGGTAAAGAATCCGCCTGCCAATGCAGGAGACACAGGAGACATGGGTTCAGCCCCTGGGTTGGGAAGATCCCCTGGAGGAAGAAATGGAAGCCCACTCCAGTATTCTTGCCTGGAGAGTCGCATGGACAGAGGAGCCTGGAGGGCTGCAGTTTATAGCATTGCAGAGTCTGACACCGCTGAGTGACCATACATGCATCATACTGAATATGAGGAGGAGGACTCTGACCTTCAGGAGGTGTGTGGTGCTTGTGACTGGATTGAAAGGCAGGTGTGCGGTTAGAAGCTGGTGAAAGAGGGGCTAGGGAGGGAATTCCCTGGCGGCCCAGTGGTTAGGACTCTGTACTTTCACTGCTGAAGCCTGGGTGTGATCCCTGGTTGAGGAACTAAGATCCTGAGAGCTGTGCAGTTTGGCCGAACAAACAAAAAAACCCCAAATAACCCCTCCCCACGACGAAACCCTTAAAAGAAAGAGGCTAGGGAACGGGATGGGGCCCTCCACCCAGGGGCTGGGAGGGCTGGAGGGCGCATCCGTTCCAGTGCAAATCCTTTGCCACCGCCTCTGCACCCACAGTTCTCATCAGTCCCGACATTATGTTAGCGCAGACCCTACAGGTTCGGTGGCTCAGTTCCACAATCCCACCCACTGCTTCAGACACCAGCTGAAGTCCTGGGTCCCCAAGCTACTCGCAGTTCTCTCTGATAACAACCGGGGGGGTCCCGTGACCCTCCTTCAGTTTCTATAATTTGTTAGAGTAACTCGGATTATTCAGGAAAAGGCTATACTTACAATCATTGCTTTCTTTCATTTAAAAATGCTTTTAAAAAGAATTTATCTATTTAAATTGGGAGCTAATTACTTGACAATATTGTGATGGTTTTGGCCAAACACCAGCATGAATTGGCCATAGGCACTGTGCCCTCCCTCCTGGGACCCCCTCCGCCTCCCTCCCTGCCCCATCCCTCCAGACTGTCACGGAGCACTGGACGCGGGTCCCCTGCATCACACGTCAAACTCCCACTGGCTGTCTGTTTCACAGACGGCAATGCATACGTTTCAATGCTGTTAAATCATCCCGCCCTCTCCTGCCACTGAATCCCAAAGTCCAAAAGTCTGTTCTTTAGATCTGTGTCTCCTCTGCTGCCCTGAATGAAGGATCACTGGCACCGTGTTTCTAGATTCTGTATATATGTGTCAATATACAATCTTTGTCTTTCTCTTTCTGACTTCACTCTGTATAAAGGGCTCTAGGTTCATGCACCTCATTAGAACTTATTCATTTTCTTTCATCTTTGCAGGGAGAAAGGAGATCTTAGCTTCATTTTATTCCCTAAAAAAATTGGGATATATAGTTGCTTTACAACAATCCTGTGTTAGTTGCTGCTGTGCAATGAAGTGAAGCAGTTATAAATGTGAAAGTGAAAGTCCCTCAGTCATGTCCGACTCTTGGCAACCCCATGGACTATACAGTCCATGGCATTCTGCAGGCCAGAGTACTGGAGTACGTAGCCTTTCCCTTCTCCAGGGGCTCTGCCCAACCCAGGGGTCGAACCCAGGTCCCCCACACTGCAGGTGGATTTTTTACCAGCTGAGCCACAAGGGAAGCAGCGGTATGTATACATATATCCCCTCCCTCCTGGGCCTCCCTCCCACCACCTCCACATTCCATCCATCTAGGTCACCATCTTCTTAGAAAAGATGAAAAGCAACCAAATGAACAGATGTACAGGGCAGCAAGACCTGGGTGGGGGTGTGGCGGGAGGGCAGGGTATCCCAATGGCATCAGGGCATGCTAGTGCAGAGTCACCAACCTGGAAGCCCCCTTGCCTTGATGTGTGAGGTTTCATCACGTGGCTGGACTGGAGTCAGCCACTGGTGGTGTAAGTGAGCTCGGTCTCCAGCCCCTCCTGGAGAGGGGGGTGGGCGGGATTGAAAATTCCAGCGCCAATCAGTTGCCACTCAGACTGCTTGTTTAGAACCTGAGGATCTTTTCTTGGTGAAGTGAGGATGGTGACAGGACCTGTCCTTGAGGATTGTCATCAGGTTTGATAGATGAGGCTGGTGAAGGCTGGGTAGCCTGGTACCACGGGAGCGCTGAAGGGCGGGATTCCGTGTGATGCCCTGAGCCAAAGGGGACGGATGAAGAGCACCATCGCCGTTCTATGAACACAGCCCCCAGCCTGCCGTTAAAGCTCTGAAGAGGCACAGTTGGGACAGCAACTTTGTCAGTATTTGGCATTTGTTATCTTGAGGGAATGTCTTAGTTGGAAATATAAATAGTTTGGAGACCAGTGAGGATGAGGGTCGCTGGTAATTAATTAGTCTGGGTCCTGATGGGCTGTTAGGGGAATGGCATTTTCGGGCCTTTTCCTTAGTGGATTGGTTCTGGGAGGAAAGGCCTGGTCCTTCTACTAACGCCTCGTGTCCAGGACTGTGAGGGACCATCTGAGCCTAGATAGTCCCCGCAGTTGACCTGGATGGCCTTTCTTAAAGTATGATTGTCATTATTACCGTCATTGTTTCTCAGGAGGAGAGATGAGCTCCACAAACACTTTGCCATATTTCATTCTTAAGAAGCTGAGTTGATAATTGTGATTAGAAGTAAAACAAAACAAAACAAAAACAAAAACCAGAACAAAAACAAAAGCAGTATCTCTTGAGTGTAAAATATGCATCAAGTTGAACCCACTTTTCCCCTCACTTCATCCTCACCTGGGCAAAGTGACTGCTGAGACTTTGGCCTGGAAGCCCTGGGACTATGAAGAGGAAGCCTGGTGGACAGACAGTCTTCAGGAGATGGGACTCCTAACCCCAGCTGGGCCCGTACGTGCCTGAGCACCCTTGGAAAACGAGGGTTCAGTTTTGGGACCGTGGTCCCTCAATGCAAACCAAGAGGACTCAATCAGACAGCACTTACTCCTGAGTTTCCTAGTTCTCACCACGAGTGATGTTGCTTCCTGGGCATTTAGCACAAGCCAGGCCCAGAGTCAGCTCTTCCCACGCCCGGCCTCATTCTCCTTGGCGATGACTGCAGGAAGCAGCACCTTAAGCACCCTTTGCAGGTGAGGAAATTGAGGCTCAGCAGCTGGGTCCATGGAGCGACAAAGAAGCTAAGAAAGCATTAAGGGAAGACTGGCTTCAGTAACAACTAAAGACCAGTGTCGAGAAGCCCCAACAGAAAGGGCCAGGTGTGGGGTGGTGGAAGATTTCTGGAAAGTTCTACAAAAAGGGGGAGAGAGACCACCCCCGTCCCCATGCCACCTTCCTGCATAAGAGACTCTGCCCGGCTCAGTGCTGGCCCTGGCATCCTGGTCATTCTCTGGCCAGGAGAAAGGGCAGGTCCCCGGGTGACTCAGGAGCCTTGGTGATGGCCCTCCATGAGGAAACACTGGACCTTTGCCCTGGGAGTGATCACAACATAAAGAAACGATCAAGGTGACACGGAACAGGAGGACCACGGCAAGGTTATCCCAAGAAAAACAGAGCAGCTCTGTCTGTGGGCTGTGGGAGGAGTGAGTCCTGAAGCTTTCGAACCTGCTCTTTGCACAGCCTGTCCCCCCGGGATTATCTTGAAGGCAGGAGGGAGGCGAGGGAGCAGAGAATTGAAACCATTTGGTCTTGGGGCTGAGACTGTGTTTTGTGGATTTGGCAAAGAAATGTTTCGTCGTTATTTCTTATTAACCCTTGCTTGGAAAACAGGGCACACATGCTTTGTGTGCGTGGAAAGGCAAGGTAGCTGGCAAAGTCCACCTCATCGAGAAGACCCGGGCACTTATTTCCCTTTTTGTTGTTGATTAATTGCTAAGTCATGCCCGACTCTTTTGTGACCCCATGGACTGTAGCCCACCAGGCTCCTCTGTCCATGGGATTCTCCAGGCAAGAATTCTGAAGTGGGTTTCCATTTCCTTCTCCAGCGTATCTTCCTGACCCAGGGATCGAATCCCCATCTTCTGCACCTCAGGTGGCTTCTTTGCCACTGAACCACCAGGGAAGCCCCCTTTACCTTTTTAGTAGATGACAATATTGTGTCCCCTCCACTGGTGGGGGGGGTGCATTCAATGCGCAGGGGGTTGCCAAAGCAAGAGATAATTCTTGTCGATTTTGCCTCTTGAGTGCCTTACTTTCCTATCTCATGTTCCCTCAATACCGCATCTCCCACCTCTATCCCCCACCTTACCCACCTCCTCACAGCAAGGAGATCACACCAGCCAATCCTAAAGGAAATCAACCCTGAATATTCATTGGAAGGACTGATGCTGAAGCTGAAGCTCCAGTACTATGGCCACATGGTGTGAAGAGCCAACTCATTGGAAAAGACCCTGATGCTGGGAAAGATTAAAGGCAAGAGGAGAAGAGGGCGACAGAGGATGAAATGGTTGGATAGCATCATTGACTCAATGGACGTGACTTTGAGCAAACTCAGGGAGATGGTGAAGGACAGGGAAGCCTGGTGTACTGCAGTCGTGGGGTTGCAAAGAGTCGAGCATGACTGAGTGACTGAACAACAACAACAACACCATCAATAAACACGTTTCTAGACAGAAATGGTGGCCCTTTCAGGCTTTGTATGAAGGTTGGGGTCAGAACTGGCCCACCCCAAGGAGAAATCTGAATGCCTTCTTGCAGGTGGCAGGTCCCTGGATCTCTGAGCTGTGGAGGATCGCAGACCATGGCTGGTGAGCTGGTAACCCGAGTAGCAACCCAACCACCATGGGGGTTGGTAGGGGCTTAAAAAACTGATTAAGATAAGAATGAGGTTCCAGAACAAGACTCTTGGAGGAGGGGTAATTTATCAATAGCATCACAGATAACATTCATGGAAGAAGAGAAAGTGCTCAGCATTATCATTATTTTTATTTTTAAAGAAATCTGGTCTTTAACAACATTTGTGAATCTCTTCACCAACTGAACACCCTTGGGTGGGGGGCTGGTGAGGGACTTGAAAACTCTTTTAAGAGTCCTGCCAGCTGCATTCTTAGATTTTCTTTTCTCTCTTCTGGTAGAAAGCCTTAATGATCATTATGGTTTGCATCATCTATTGATCGGATTTGAGTTAAAACCTCAAAAACTGTTCCCTTAGGTTGGCTGACTTTTCTTTCTTAAAAAATAGAGCTTTTGCTTGTCAAAAGTTGGCACAAAATAGAGTCAAAGACAAACTATGAAAGTTTAGAGAGAAACCCAATGACAAAGGAAGGTCGGTAAACACCCGTGTCTGCATAGGGAGAAACAGAGCAAGACACTGAAGTCACACTTCAGGATGGCGGCTGCTCCAGAAACCCAGCAGGGTCTGCGGTCGTCACCAAGAGTGAGCAGAGAGCACACTTGTGTGAACGTGAGCATTATTATCACTTGTGTTGTTGTTGTTTAGTCACTCAGTTGTGTCTGACTCTGCGATTGTAGCCCTCCAGGCTCCCCTGCCTATGGGATCCTCCAGGCAAGAACACTGGAGTGGGTTGCCATTTCCTTCTCCAGGGGATCTTCCCAACCCAGGGACTGAATTCGGGTATCCTGCATTACAGGCAGATTCTTTACCATCTGAGCTGCCAGGGAAGCCATTATTATTATTATTAGTTATTAAAAATTCATTTATTTGGCTGCATTGGGTCTTAATTGTGGTAAGTGGGCTTTGCTGCCCCACAGCATGTGAGATCTTAGTTCCCTGACCAGGGATCAAAGCTCCGTCCTCTGCTTTGGAAGGTGGATTTTTAACCATTGAACCACCAGGGAAGCTGCTATCATTATTATTTTTTCATGAAGCTTGAAGAATTAGCTCTGCCTTTATTGGCAGAGAATCACTGAACCATCTTTTTTGAACAAGAACAAGTGCCAGAGCTCTGGTTTCCCTTTGGAGAGACTGTGGATCTGATGGGTGGGAGAAGGTGAGGGGCAAGTTGGTGCAGGGTTGTCAACAGTTAGAAGCGTCTCTGGGCAAGTGTCTCCCTCCCAGGGCAGAACCATCAGATGCTGTTTCTGGTTGTGACCACCTACCATGATAGTGCTATCTGTGTTAGTCACTGAGTTAGGTTCAGTATGCTGATTTATTTAAATCGTATAACTCAGTCACTGGCTCTAACTGGCTGGGTGAGTAAAGTGAGGTTCAGAAAGGCTGAGTCACCTCTGTGAGGCTACCCAGCTGTGAGCAGTGGAGGTGGGAGTAGGCTCAGGTGCTGTCTCTGCTCCCTGAACTGCTGTTCAACCTGCACAGAACCCCCTCACCGCCACCCCCACTTCCCTGTCCCATGTAGCAGTCATTAGATACACCAAACCAAGCCATGCTCCTTACCTGTCCAGGACAGCCTGCCCTTGCAAAGTTCTCCCTGGGAGAAAAATCATTTTCTGAGCGTGGTTGTAATTCCGTTTTGTAAAACAGAGAGCAGGACTTGGGGCTGAGAATGAATACAACGTTTTTAAAGCACAAGGGAGCCTCCTGAAAAGAGCATCATTTACAGTGGATGAAATTTTGTTGCTTGTAATCATTTTCATTAAAAAAACCTCAAGATTAGTCTTTTTATTAGCAATGTGATGATTTGGGGTGGGGGGAGAAATCAGACTTAAGAGGGCTTCCTAAGTGCCGCTAGTGGTAAAGAACCTGCCTGCCAAAGCAGGAGACATGAGATGTGGGTTCAATCCCTGGGTCGGGAAGATCCCTGGAGGAAGGAATGGTTACCCACTCCGGTATTCTTGCCTGGAGAATCCCGTGGACAGAGGAGTCTGGTGGCTACAGCACAATGCACTTTACCCTCCGTGCATTGCATTTGACATCCTTAAGACTATTTCTACAGAAATGAACTCTATCTTGAAGAAGCTGGCCTTGGGAATCTGTAGGGGTGACTTAAACTTGGGTCACCAGGAGGTGGCAGAGTGTAGAGGTGCAGTGTTGGTTGCTCAGTCTTGTCCAGCTCTTTGTGACCCTATGGACTGCAGCCCCCCTGGCTCCTCTGTCCATGGAGTTCTCCAGGCAGCAATACTGGAGTGGGTATCCATGCCCTTCTCCAGGGGATCTTCCTGACCCATGAATTGAACTAATGTCTCCTGCATTGCAGGTGAATTATTTACCATCTGAGCCACTAGGGAAGCTCAGAGGTGCAGCACGAGGGGGCAAAGTCCAGCTTCACTACTAACCAGGGCTGGCAACTCAGCCAGGTGCCTACTTTATCGTACCTGAATGTTCTCATCTGCAAACTGGGGATGGTGGTAGTAAGATTTGCTTCATGGGTTTATTGGGAGGGTTAAACAAGTTCATAGCACACACAGAGGGTGGTGACCACCACCTGACCCATGGTGTATGCTCAGCTGAGCTAATCAGTGATGCCCTCGAGTGACTGTGACAGTTCCAGGGAGCAGCAGAAGCCAGGACTGGGCTTGCGGTGTCACGCACTCGCCTTCCAAAAGCTACCTAACATTCCCCCCCGGTCATCCTTAGAGACGCTTACAGTCAAGTCCATGTATGCACACTCCTTCCTTTTGTGCTATCAGAAAGAAAGGAGTTGGACGGAGTTCAAATGAGGAGGAGGCCAAGGAGATAACGTTTTCCATGTGGACCGAGCCCGCTCTTGTAAACGGTCTGTCTGTGATGCTCGGAGAAGCAGCTGCTCCATCTCAGCGGGACCAGCCCTTGATCCCTCCTGGCACAGTCGATGAGGGGGAATCCTGGTTGTGCTTTTCGACTTTGCTCTCAGGTTCTGCTCAGCCTCACTCTCACCTGCCCCGCTGTCTCCTCACACTCCTCCTGGTGCTTTCTGGATAGCCTTTCCAGTACTTTGTGGGGTTTTTTTTTTGGTGAACCATTTAATTTAAGTGTAACATACATAGAGAACAATGTGTGTTTCGAGCTGAATTATGAGAGTTAGCGAGCGACACCTAGATAAAGACTTTGAGCGTTACCAGCACCCAATATACTCCCTTCCTGTCTCCTTCCAAGCTTCACCTCCTCCGAAGGTAACCACCAGTCTCTCTTCCCTCACAGCAGATTGATGTTGCTGGTTTTATTACACTCTGGATAAATGCAACCATACAGTATGTACTCATTTGAACTTGGATTCTGTTGCTTCATATTCCATCTGTGGGATCCCTCTGGGTTGTAGTTGGTTCCTTCCTATTGCTATTGAATTCTATGTATTCATCCATTCTTCCTTTATGGACAATTGAGTTAGTTTTCAATTATGGATAATGGTGCCATGAGCATGTCTTTGGGCAAATAGACGTTGGCGTACCTGTTGGGTCTATATCTCAGACCAGAATGATGGTCATAGAGATGTTTATGCTCAGCGTCGGTGAACATTGCCCAACAGTGGTCCAAAATGGTTGAACTAACTGATAGCCCCAATTAGTGCACGAGTGTTTCTTTGCTGAACATCCTTGTCAACACTTGGAACTATTCTTTAATTTGCATTTCTCTAATGACTAAGGATACTGGGCATCTTCTTAGATGTTTGTTTACCACTTGAATATTATTTTGTGAAGTGCTTATTTACATTATTTGTGCAATATTTGATTTCAGTCATTGGTCTTTACCAAGTTTGGAGATTGTCTTTATAAATTCTGAATATGAATCCTCTGTTGGATACATTTGCTACAGCTAGTATGTGGTTTGCTTTTTTTTCCTTTCTGATGGTGTCTTTGTTTTGGGAACAGATATTCTGAATTTTGGTTTATGTAAGACATCATTATTGTTTATACAATTAGTAATTGCTTACATTTACCCACACATACACCTTTTTCCTTGCTTTTCTTTGACTTTGTGATTTTCTTTTCTTTTTTTGTGGGGGAACATTTTCCTTTTGCTAAAGAATTTCTTCTGGTATTTCATTCACTGTGGGTTTCCTTTTCTTTTATACAACTGTATTATGATCTACTCCTTTTTTGCATTTTAAAATTAAAGTATAGCTGTTTTACAATGTTGTGTGAATTTCTGCTGTACAGCAAAGTGACTCTTTATATACATATACACCTTCCTTCTTTAAAATATTTTTCCATCATAGTTTATCCCAAGATGAAAGTCGCTCAGTCATGTCTGACTCTTTGTGACCCCATGGACTATACAATCCATGGAATTCTCCAGGCCAGAAAGGCCACACCTCTCCCTTCCCCAGGGGATCTTCCCAACCCAGGAATTGAACCAGGGTCTCCTACACTGCAGGCAGATTCTTTACCAACTGAGCTATCAGGGAAGCATAGTTTATCCCAGGAGAATGGATATAGTTCCCTGTGCTATACGTAGGGCCTTGTTGCTCATTCATTCTAAATGTGGTGATTTGCAGAAACTGACTCCAAACCTCCAGGCCATGCCCTCCCTCCTCTCCCCCCTCAGCAGCCACAGTCTCTTCTCGTCCATGTCTTGGCTACCATGAATAGTGCTGCAAAGAGCATGCGGGGCGTGTTTCTTTTCGAAGTATGGTCTTCTCTGGATATACGCCCAGAAGTGGAATTACTGGATCATATGGTAACTCTGTGTTTAGTTTTTTCTTAAAGAACTTCCATAGTGTTCTCCATAGCAGCTGTACCAACTTACATTCCCACCAAATGTGTAGGAGGGTTCCTCTTTCTCCACACCCTCTCCAGCCTGTATTATTTGTAGACTTTTGGATGATGGCCATTCTGACCAGTGTGAGGTGGTCCCTCATTTTAGTTTTGATTTGCATTTCTCTATTAATTAGTGAAGGTGAGCATTTTTCACGTGCTTTTTGGCCATCTGTATGTCTTCTTTGGAGAAATGTCTATTTAAATATTCATTTGCCTATTTTTCAAGTAAGAAGTCCTTTTCGTGGCAGCCTTTTCCTGCACTGTGTGAACTCAACCTTCCTTAAACCTGTTTCCTTTGAGAAAAAGATACTGTGGTTTTCAACCTTGCCTCCATCTGCTCCAGGTGGCCGACCTCTGATGGACTCCTCAGAAAGTCAATGTCAGGGATCCTTCATTGGTACCAGTTACAGCAATGGATGTGTATGAAAGGTCTGGCACCTGGCATCCATCTGGACCTCACGGTCCACTAACTGAAGCATCTTGGGACAGAAGCCTGTCTTAAGCTCTGTTTCTCCATCTACATATTGGGGACTTATTGCTTCAAATAATAAATGAGATGATACTTGTAATGGGCAAGGCAGAGTATCCAACTCAACGCATGTTAATGGCTGGTATTGCCACAGTCACTGAGACAAGGTAAATATTTAATATCTATTTCTTCCTTTCTTCTTAGCCTAGAGGTGTTTGAATAACAAGTCAGACTCTGATTTCTCTCTTCAGCAATCACAGGAAGAATCTAAGTGTGAAAGTCCTCTTCTGACGCCCCCATGGTTCCCAGCAGATGTTGGCAGCATGGGCCTCGTGGAAAAACCATTACAAGCATCCCCTACTTTTGGAAAGTTTGATCTATGCCATTTCATTTTTACGAAAGACCTACACTAGTATCTGTTTTTGCTCATTGAAGGAAATCCCAAGAGGATTTGTACTTTTTCGGAAAAAGGCAAAAAGTGAAAATAACGATCAGCGTTGGTTTTGCATTGAGCTTTTAGAGGCAGCACGGAACCCAGCAGCTAGAGTAGGCCACCAAGCGACTTCACCTGGCACTACATCCAGCGTCTCAGCGTCAAGCCGCCGTTGCTTTGAACTATGTCGGCCAGCCTCCTTGGTTGATCTCGATTTATTTTTAGAATCTGTTATTAGCAAGATGGGTCCTAGGGTGATTGGATTCTTTGCTTTACCCTATTTTGCTTAAGAAAAATTTCCTAGCAATACTAACTTTTGGATAGCAGCGTGGGGAGGGAGAGGGAAAGAACTCTGTTAGGATCTCTTTCCTAACTTTATTTTTTTGGGTTCCAAAATCACTGCAGTTGGTGACTGCAGCCATGAAATTAAAAGACGCTTACTCCTTGGAAGAAAAGTTATGACCAACCTAGATAGCATATTCAAAAGCAGAGACATGACTTTGCCGACTAAGGTCCGTCTAGTCAAGGCTATGGTTTTTCCTGTGATCATGTATGGATGTGAGAGTTGGACTGTGAAGAAGGCTGAGCACCGAAGAATTGATGCTTTTGAAGTGTGGTGTTGGAGAAGACTCTTGAGAGTCCCTTGGACTGCAAGGAGGTCCAACCAGTCCATTCTGAAGGAGATCAACCCTGGGATTTCTTTGGAAGGAATGATGCTAAAGCTGAAGCTCCAGTACTTTGGCCACCTCATGCGAAGAGTTGACTCATTGGAAAAGACTCTGATGCTGGGAGGGATTGGGGGCAGGAGGAAAAGGGGAGGACAGAGGATGAGATGGCTGGATGGCATCACCGACTCGATGGACATGAATCTGAGTGAACTCCGGGAGTTGGTGATGGACAGGGAGGCCTGGCATGCTGCGATTCATGGGATCACAAAGAGTCGGGTACGACTGAGCGACTGAACTGAACTGAAAGGTATTTCATTCCTGGGATTGCCTGCATTTCAGAAAATTGCCGGTTTCCTTCTTTTTTTTTAATTTTATTTTTAATTGGAGGATAATTACTTTACAATATTGTGATGGTTTCTGCCATACATCAACATGAATGAGCCACAGGTTTATGTTCCCTCCCACTTAAACCTCCCTCCCACCTCCCTCCCCATCCCACCCCTCTAGATTGTCACAGAGCACTGGGGTTTTGTGTTCCCTGTATCAAACAGCAAATTGCCACTGGCTATCTATTTTACATATTGTAATGTATTTGTTTCAATGCTACTTTCTCAATTCTTCCCACCTTCTCCTTCCTCCACTGTGTTCAAAATTGATTTCCTTCTTTAAAATAAAATGAGTAATTTTCTTTGAAGACTTCAGCAAAGTCTTTCAGGAAGACGGTGGTCTGGTGGGGCTGATGCTCAGGTCTTCATAGAAAATCAAGGTCCCTCTGTGGGTCACAGTTGCTGTGTCATGATGACTCTTTGCAAAAGGAGGAAACACCATCAATTATGAAAAACGAAGAGTCATTGAGGGATTAACGTTGGGTGAAACCCCTGTTGTAATTCAGTAGATTGCAGTCTGCAAAACCATGGTGTGTTATGATGACTGTTATTTCATTTTAGAATTCTGAGAATTAGTGACCAAAAAAGTCAGAAATTGTTATTCCTCTGTGTCAACTCTCAATTTTTGTGACGGTTGTCATCTTGATCTTCCTCATATAGTAAAAGAAACAACACCAGCCATTGGCAGTTCTTTTTTAACCCCTCCATTAATCAAGGACTTTTTATTCTAGATTTATATATGGTTTGCTTGACTTTTTTTTAAAAAAAGTCTTAAGATGATTAGTTTTGTTGTAGCCAATGGGTTTGGTTTCACATGGCAGAGAGTGGCTGGGGGTGTGGACTTTAGTTCGGTTCTAACCCTTTCTTAAGTGGCAACCTACATGTGATGCTTTTTCCTATTGGAGGAGCAGCTGCTGAGCTTGGAGACCCTTTCTCACAGAGATGGGAGTCTAGAACCAGGGCCCAGGGCTGCATCCATAGGCAGGGCCTCATTGCATAGCCTCCACTTCAGCCCTGAGCCATTTTGCACAAGGATGGGTGGACATCTCTGTATGTGTGAACTGACTCAGTGGACTGAAAGGGGCTTGATTAGCAAACATCAGTTTTTTTAACTTCATCTCAAGAAGTTAAAAAACCTGAGAAAAATGGACAGTTCTCCAATCTACAGAGCATACTTATTTAGGAGTGATACACTGCACCCAATTATGTGTGAGGCTCAGGCCCACTGGTCTCTGTGCCCTAGCTCATTTAATATTCCCCAAAGCTTGCAAAGATTTCCCCCTATTACCAATGAGAAAACCGAGGTGCAAAAAGGAGAAGGGTGGAGGGTGTTGCTTAAAGTCCTAAAACTTGTAAGTGGTAGCACGGAGGCAGAGTCTTCATTGAGCACAAAGGCAAGATGACCTTAAGATGCAGCATGAGGGGTTTAGGGTAGATGTGAGACTCACTTGGGGAAAATAAAAGCTCACCAAAGGGCTTTGCAGTGGCTTACTGTGGAGTATTCTGGATGCCTTTTAAAAAGGTACAAGACGAGTTTTGCAAAAGCCAAAAGGTGGAAGCAACTCAAGGGTCCATTGATAGATAAATGGACAAAAAAAAAATGTGATTGTCTAATGAGTACTACATGCTAAATCACTTTCAGTCCCACTGTTTGTGACCCTGTAGACTGTAGCCCACCAGGCTCCTCTGTCCATGGGATTTCCCAGGCAAGAATACTGGAATGGGTTGCCATTTCCTCCTCCACAGGATCTTCTCAACCCAGGGATCGAATCCGTGTCTCTTATGTCTCCTGAATTGGCAGGTGGGTTCTTTACCATTAGCACCACCTGGGAAGCCCTCTATACACAGAATGGATTATACATAAAATATTATGTATATTATTCATAATTATTATTCAGTGTTAAAAATATTATTAACACTGAATATTATTCAGTGTTAAAAATAAGGAAATTCTGACACATGCTGCAACATGGATGAGCCTTAAGGATGTTGTGCTAAGTGAAAGAAGCCAGTCCCGGGTGGAGAGGGGAGGACGGAGTGGGAGGGTGACATGTCTCCACGACCAAGTGTAAACTAGAAAGCTGGTGGGAAGCTGCTGCACAGCACAGGGCGCTCAGCTCAGTGCTCTGCAGTGACCTAGAGGGGTGGGGTGGGGCAGCAGGGAGAGGGGCTCCAGAAAGAGAGATCTATGTATATATAAAGCTAATTAACATTATTATACAGCAGAAACTAAGACAACCTTGTAAAGCAATTATACTCCAGTATTAATAAAAGAAGAAGCCAGCCACAAAAGGGCATATACTGCATGATTCTGCTTATTGAAGAGATACCCAGAGTAGTCAATTTCCTAGAGACAGAGAGTAGCGTGGAGGGGTGGCAGGGCCTGGGAGGAGGGGACACGGGGGTTATTGTTAGTGGCTATGGGGTTTCAGTTGGGGTGATGAAAAGATAGGGTGGGGATGGTTACACAGCAAAACACATGTGCTTAACTCTACTGAACGGTACACTCGAAATGGTTTAGATGGGAAATTCTACGTTATATGTATTTGACCACAATTAAAACCAAATAGGATGGTTACACACAGTACTTCCTGGGGGTGAGGGCCGGCCTCTAGGACAGGCTGCATGCCCTCAGATGCCATGGCACGTGTGCTGGGAGGGATGGGGTGACTGTCGTGCCCTCCTGGGCCTGGCCTGTGTGCCCCGACGTGCCCTTGACTGTCCACTAGTAACTCTGCCTCAGAGCTGCAACACTTAGCGTCTCACATGGCTGAGCATCCTCCACCAGGGCTCAGCGGGCTTGGGCCTCTGGGAGTGGTGTTTTTGTGGGCAAGCCTGGCTCTGTGGTTTCTAAGACGTTGACGAGGTTTCATGTTGCAACCCTGGGAAGAAGGACTGGGTGCTTTTTTTTGCATGAAAAAAACAATGTGGGCTGATTTACACGTGGGTAAGTTTTCAAGAGTAATTACACATTAGACTCCCTGCGGGATGTGTGCTCCAACGAGGAAAGCAAAGTGTGATTGCGGTGATGAGGCAGATGGACGCTTCAAAGGGCTTGCGCTGCTCCCAAAGTTCCAGAATTCTGAGGAACAACTTGTGATGGGTCAAAGAGGCCCTTTAGGTCATGATTTGTGTTTTGGTGGGAGACATCCTTAGTCAGCGCCTCCTGTTAGGACACTGAACTTCCCCCCACTGCTCCTCTGCAAAGATTCAAGGGTTGAAGTGCAAGGGTTTATGCTTTTCTTTGCCTTCTCTCTTGTCCACGGCCCTTAGTGCAGACACAGGTGAGGCTGGTGTCCTTTTATATACATAATTTCTGTTCATATCTCTCTTTGTGTAAATGGACTATCTACACTCTCCTATTTTTTAAAAAAAGTTTGTAATATGTATCTTCTGTAATAGAGATCTGAAAGTTGTTAAGAGAGTAGGTCCTAAGAATTCTCATCACAAGGGGATAAAAAACATTTTCTTTCTTTTTCTGAATTGAAGTATCATTGATATGGGCTTCCCTGGTGGCTCAGATGGTAAAGAATCACCTGCAATGTGGGAAACCTGGGTTGATATACAATATTTTGTTAGTTTTAGATATACAGCAAAAAAAGATTATACACACATATTCTTTTTCAGATTCTTTTCTATTATAGGTTCTTTCTTTCTGCTGCTGCTAAGTCGCTTCAGTTGTGTCTGACTCTGCGTGACCCCACAGACAGCAGCCCACCAGGCTCCCCATCCCTGGGATTCTCCAGGCAAGAACACTGGAGTGGGTTGCCATTTCCTTCTCCAATGCAGGGTATAATTGCTTTACAATGTTGTATTAGTTTCTGCCGTACAATGAAGTAAATTTTCTTTCTTTCTTCTTTCTTTTTGTATCTACATGACATGCTGGATGTTAACTAAACTTATTCTGGTAATCATTCCACGGTATGTGTAAGTCAAACCGTTATGCTGAACACCTTAAACTAACACAGTGCCGTGTGTCAATTATAGCTCATTAAAGGTGGGGGGGGGAAGATTCAGAGTTTGTCAAAGTACAATGCTTACTATGCTTTATTAAGTGTGATAGAAAGCAAATTAAAACAGATTTTTTTTACAATAGCAATAGCCAAACAGCAATAAAATAAAATATTCTGACTAAACTTTACATGAGTGATCAATTTTATGTAGAAACTGATTCCTGTAAGTAAAAACAGAGCATTATACCATTTTTTGGATCTATGTCATATAGACAGGAGGTTATATTAGTTTGCATTAGGTAGAAATCAGGTTTCTTTTTAAAAATATTTCAAGTTGAAGTATAGTTGATTTACAATGGTGTATTAATTACAGGTGTACAGCAAAGTGATTCAGTTACGTACACACACACACACATATATATTCTTTTTTTTAGAACGACTTTAGTTGATTGGTTGGTTTTGGCTGTGCGGGCTTTCCCTGCCGCATGGGCTTTTCTCCAGCAGCACCGAGCAGGCTGCCCTCTGTTGCAGCGCTCAGGCCCCTCATCGCAGTGGCTTCTTTGTGGAGCTCCGGGCCGCTGCCTCCAGGCGCTGCAGTGTGTGGGCTCAACAGCTGAGGCTGCGCGGCTCCAGAGCACAGGCCCAATAGTTACGGCCCGCAGGCTTAGTTACTTCTAGGCTTGTGGGATCATCCCTGCTCATGAACTAAACTGGCGTCTCCTACACTGATGGGCAGATCCTTTACAGCTGAGCCAAGAGGGAAACCCAGTTTTTATCACGTAAATGCATATATTTGAACTAACGCTTTTCGTCAGATTACATCACTTTTAACTTAGAGTAACACTATGATCTTGAAAGCTATTGCAAACAGCTTGACAAAACAGACTGTGTTAAGTCCTACATATATATATTGTTTTATTTTTAAGTGACCACATCTCTTTGTTTTAGGTATAAAGTTAGAAAATTTTTTGTACACAGCTTACTTAATTCTCCTGTCTATTCTGAGCACATTCTATCTTCAAAAGTGTAATATTCAATAGCATTTTAAATCTAAAGAGATTTTGATGATGCAGGCTTTAAAACAAATAATCTTATATAGAATCAAGTATTTTAGGACAAAAGACGGCAATAGTGTCCAGATTGGCTGTGAGAAAGATGCAAATTCAAGGTACATTTTTTTCTCTACCTAAAATGTACATTTTTTACTTACTTTAGCTCAGTTCAGTCTCTCAGTCGTGTCTGACTCTTTGCGACCCCATGAATCGCAGCACGCCAGGCCTCCCTGTCCATCACCAACTCCCAGAGTTCACTCAGACTCATGTCCATCAAGTCAGTGATGCCATCCAGACGTCTCATCCTCTGTCGTCCCCTTCTCCTCCTGCCCCCAATCCTTCCCAGCATCAAAGTCTTTTCCAGTGAGTCAACTCTTCGCATGAAGTGGCCAAAGTACTGGAGTTTCAGCTTTAACATCAGTCCTTCCAAAGAAATCCCAGGGTTGATCTCCTTCAGAATGGACCGGTGGATCTCCTTGCAGTCCAAGGGACTCTCAAGAGTCTTCTACAACACCACACTTCAAAATCATCAATTCTTTGGTGCATGACCACTGGAAAAACCATAGCCTTGGCTAGACGGACCTTTGGTGGCAAAGTAATGTCTCTGCTTTTCAATATGCTATCTAGGTTAGTCATAACTTTTCTTCCAAGGAGGAAGCGTCTTTTAATTTCATGGCTGCAATCACCATCTGCAGTGATTTTGGAGCCCAAAAAATTAAAGTGTGACACTGTTTCCACTGTTTCCCCATCTATTTTCCATAAAGCGATGGGACCAGATGCCATGATCTTCGTTTTCTGAATGGTGAGCTTTAAGCCAACTTTTTCACTCTCCTCTTTCACTTTCATCAAGAGGCTCTTTAGTTTCTCTTCACTTTCTGACATAAGGGTGGTGTCATCTGCATATCTGAGGTTATTGATATTTCTCCCAGCAATCTTGATTCCAGCTTGTACTTCTTTCAGCCCAGCGTTTCTCATGATGTACTCTGCATATAAATTAAATAAGCAGGGTGACAATATACAGCCTTCCTTTTCCTATTTGGAACCAGTCTGTTGTTCCATGTCCAGTTCTAACTGTTGCTTCCTGACCTGCATACAGGTTTCTCAAGAGGCAGGTTAGGTGGTCTGGTATTCCCATCTCTTTCAAAATTTTCCACAGTTTATTGTGATCCACACAGTCAAAAGCTTTGGCATAGTCAATAAAGCAGAAATAATAGACATTTTTCTGGAACTCTCTTGCTTTTTCAATGATCCAGCGGATGTTGGCAATTTGATTTCTGGTTCCTCTAGCTTTTCAAAAACCAGCTTGAACATCTGGAAGTTCACGGTTCACGTATTGCTGAAGCCTGGCTTGGAGAATTTTGAGCATTACGTTACTAGCGTGTGAGATGAGTGCAATTGTGTGGTAGTTTGAGCATTCTTTGGCGTTGCCTTTCTTTGGGATTGGAATGAAAACTGACCTTTTCCAGTTCTGTGGCCACTGCTGAGTTTTCCAAATTTGCTGGCAGATTGACTGTAACACTTTCACAGCATCATCTTTCAGGGTTTGAAATAGTTCAACTGGAATGCCATCACCTCCTCTAGCTTTGTTCATAATGATGCTTTCTAAGGCCCACTTGACTTCACATTCCAGGATGTCTGGCTCTAGGTGAGTGATCACACCATCATGATTATCTGGGTCTTGAAGATCTTTTTTGTACAGTTCTTCTGTGTATTCTTGCTACCTCTTCTTAATATCTTCTGCTTCTGTTAGGTCCAGACCATTTCTGTCCTTTATCAAGCCCATCTTTGCATGGAATGTTCCCTTGATATCTCTAATTTTCTTGAAGAGATCTCTAGTCTTTCGCATTCTGTTGTTTTCCTCTATTTCTTTTCATTGATCGCTGAGGAAGGCTTTCTTATCTCTTCCTTCTATTCTTTGGAACTCTGCATTCAGATGCTTATATCTTTCCTTTTCTCCTTTGCTTTTCACTTCTCTTCTTTTCACAGCTATTTGTAAAGCCTCCTTAGACAGCCATTTTGCTTTTTGGCATTTCTTTTCCATGGGGATGGTCTTGATCCCTGTCTCCTGTACAATGTCACGAACCTCCGTCCATAATTCATCAGGCACTCTATCTATCAGATCTAGTCCCATAAATCTATTTCTCACTTCCACTGTATAATCATAAGGGATTTGATTTAGGTCATACCTGAATGGTCTAGCGGTTTTCCCTACTTTCTTCAGTTTAAGTCTGAATTTGGCAATAAGGAGTTCATGATGTGAACCACAGTCAGCTCCTGGTCTTGTTTTTGTTGACTGTATAGAGCTTCTCCATCTTTGGCTGCAAAGAATATAATCAATCTGATTTCGGTGTTGACCATCTGGTGATGTCCATGTGTAAAATCTTCTCTTGTGTTGTTGGAAGAGGGTGTGTGCTATGACCAGTGCATTTTCTTGGCAAAACTCTATTAGTCTTTGCCCTGCTTCATTCTGCATTCCAAGGCCAAATTTGCCTGTTACTCCAGGTGTTTCTTGACTTCCTACTTTTGCATTCTAGGCTCCCATAATGAAAAGGACATCTTTTTTGGGTGTTAGTTCTAAAAGTTCTTGTAGGTCTTCATAGAACCATTCAACTTCAGCTTCTTCAGCATTACTGGTTGGGGCATAGACTTGGATTACTGTGATATTGAATGGTTTGCCTTGGAAACGAACAGAGATCATTCTGTCATTTTTGAGACTGCATCCAAGTACTGCATTTCAGACTCTTTTGTTGACCATGATGACTACTCCATTTCTTCTGAGGGACTCCTGCCCACAGTAGTAGATATAATGGTCATCTGAGTTAAATTCACCCATTCCAGTCCATTTTAGTTTGCTGATTCCTAGAATGTTGACATTCACTCTTGCCATCTCCTGTTTGACCACTTCCAATTTGCCTTGATTCATGGACCTGACATTCCAGGTTCCTATGCAATATTGCTCTTTACAGCATCAGACTTTGCTTCTATCACCAGTCATATCCACAACTGGGTATTGTTTTTGCTTTGGCTCCATCCCTTCATTCTTTCTGGAGTTATTTCTCCATTGATCTCCAGTAGCATATTGAGCGCCTACTGACCTGGGGAGTTCCTCTTTCAGTATCCTATCATTTTGCCTTTTCATACTGTTCATGGGGTTCTCAAGGCAAGAATACTGAAGTGGTTTGCCATTCCCTTCTCCAGTGGACCACATTCTGTCAGACCTCTCCACCATGACCCGCCCGTCTTGGTTGGCCCCATGGGCGCGGCTTAGTTTCATTGAGTTAGACAAGGCTGTGGTCCTAGTGTGATTAGATTGACTAGTTTTCTGTGAGTATGGTTTCAGTGTGTCTGCCCTCTGATGCCCTCCTGCAACACCTGCCATCTTACTTGGGTTTCTCTTACCTTGGACGTGGGGTATCTCTTCACCGCTGCTCCAGCAAAGTGCAGCCGCTGCTCCTTACCTTGGATGAGGGGTATCTCCTCACTGCTGCCACTCCTGACCTTGAACGTGGAATAGCTCCTCTAGGCCCCTTCTGCACCCACGCAGCCGCCGCTCCTTGGACATGGGGTTGCTCCTCTCAGCTGTCGCCCCTGACCTCAGACGTGGGGGAGCTCCTCTCGGCTGCCACCCCTCTGGCATGGGGTCCTCCTGGCTTCTGCCCGTGACCTCGGACATGGGGTAGCTCCTCTCGGCCGCACTCTGTCTTACTTACTTTAAGATCCCTTTATAAAAGTAGTGAAATCAGAAGCCTTATTTAATGTAATCAAACTATTTTTACAGGTGTGAAGAAGGATTGTGTAGAAAGAATACTGTAAAAGGTACTGATTTTAAGGATAAAAGACTATGAAAATCTTTTATTATGTTCTGCACAGCCAGTGAGTTCCACGAATTTTCAGTACTATAAATATGAAAAGCGAAGAATATTTATACCCAAATACCCTTTGGCCATAGTTCTTGATTAAGAACTGCTGTATTCAAAATGGATAACCAACAAGGACCTACTATATAGCACATGCAACTCTACTCAATGTTGTGTGGCAGCCTGGATGGGAGGGTGTTTGGGGGAGAATGGACACATGTATATGTATGGCTGAGTCCCTTCGCTGTTCACCTGAAACCATCACAACATTGTTAATTGACTATACCCCAATATAAAATAAAAAGTTTAAACTTTAAAGTCAGAGAAAAAGAAATCATATACTGCATGGAAAGCAAAATTATTGTCTAATAATATTTATATCCAATATCTAAGTGAGTCCCAGAGGTGGACATTCTAGGAGGGAAAAAGATTAAAAAAAAAAAAAGAATAACATACAATCAGTGGAGATGTTCAATAGCAACAATCTGGGAGGCATGAATAACATGACTTGGCTATGTCTGTTTTTTAAGAAGGTTATTTTAAAGTTCTCAGATGAATTGAGTTTGGGGTTCTTTTTTTGCTATTAATTTATACTTTATGGAATTGAGTTAGTGAAGGGGCCTTGTGAGTTTCTGCTTTGAGAAACCTGTTGAAGTGTTTTTTGAAGTCTGATGGTTTGCCAGTTTTTGTGAGGGTTTTGTGTGTTTGAAGTTAATGTTTACTTTCTGCTTCTGGGGTATCAATCTCTCTATTCAGTCATTCCTGTTACTCAGATCTTCTAGACCTTCAGTTTTCAAGGATGTGTTGTTAGTTTTGGAAGAGGTGAATGTGACCATCTCTTGCCTTTCTGTCAGTTTTCTCTCTGAAATATTTTGCAATTAGTTGTCAGGAGCATCAGCGTTGATTATTACACATTTTACTTTCATGTTCAGTATGTTTTTTGTTTGTCCTCATGGATACTTTTATATTTGAATTCTATTGTCTGGAAGTAGTATTGATCCAATATCTACTTGTTAGTATTTTCATGGTATGCTTTTTTCTTTCTAATCTTTTCTTTGTATCCTTTTGTATTTTTTTTTTCAGAAGTGTTCACTCATCCTAGAATTTCTGACTTTGTAGAAGAATTTAACCTTGAATTTCTACTGATGTGTTTGAATTTATTCTTGTGATGTTGCTCTAGTTTTGTTTCGAGAATGGTGCCTGTTCATCTCTTTTTCAATTAAAAATGTTTTCTTACTTTCTGTGGATTGATAGCTTTCTTCATTTTAATCCATCCTTTTTTATTCTAATAGATTGAAAGTGAACTGAAGTGAACTGAAAGTCGCTCAGTCATGTCTGACTCTTTGCGACCCCATGGACTATTCAGTCCATGGAATTCTCCAGGCCAGAATATTGGAGTGGGTAGCCTTTCCCTTCTCCAGGGGATCTTCCCAACCCAGGGATCGAACCCAGGTCTCCCACATTGCTGGGCAGATTCTTTACCAGCTGAGCCACCAGGGAAGCCCAGATTCAAAGTACTAGATCTCAATTCTGTATTTTTCTAGTGATTAGCATTAAAGCTTTGACTTACAAGTTTTGTTCCCCTATTGATGCTGACTTAATTACATCTATATTCCTCACTGCCTCCTGTCTCCTTTGAACAAGACAGAACCTTTCTACTTTCCCTGCTGTCACCACTTCTCATTTTGAGACTGTCTGGAATACTCATCAAGATTATTGTTAACTTTTTTCCTACAGTCAACACTTGTTTAGATGTAACTATGTAGTTTATTCTTTTCCTGTCACTGTTTTTTGTTGTTGTTCCTTGAAGGGATATTTTCTTGTAATTCTTTCACAGAAGGGGCCTGAATAGTAAGCTTTCTGCATCCATCTATAGGGTGCTGTGTGCTAAGTCGCTCAGTCGTGCCCAACTCTTTGTGACCCCGTCGACTGTAGCCTGCCAGGCTCCTCTGTCCATAGAATTCTCCAGGCAAGAATACTGAGAATACTGGCCTGGGTTGCCATGCCCTCCTCCAGTGGGTCTTCCCAACCCGGGGATCGAACCCAGGTCTCCCACAGTGCAGGCAGATTCTTTTCCATCTGAGCCGCCAGGGAAGTCCAAAAATACTGGACGGGGTAGCCTATCCCTTCTCCAGGAGATCTTCCTGACCCAAGAATTGAACTGGGGCCTCCTGCATTCCAGGTGGATTCTTTGCCAGCAGAGCTAATACTGGAGTGGGTTGCCATGCCCTCCTCCAGGGGATCTTCCCCACCCGGGGACTGAACCCGTGTCTCTTCCATCTCCTGTACTGGCAGGCAGGTTCTTTACCACTAGCGCCACCTGGGAAGCCCCTAGGTGCTGTGGCATTAATTGTATAGCATTAATTAATTATACAGCAATTAGCCCATGGTCCTGTGACTT
This sequence comes from Capra hircus, assembly GCF_001704415.2. Classification (NCBI taxonomy): domain Eukaryota; kingdom Metazoa; phylum Chordata; class Mammalia; order Artiodactyla; family Bovidae; genus Capra; species Capra hircus. Next base: position 601,171 of record NC_030818.1, read on the forward strand.
GTAATGACAAGCCTATATTTTGCTTACTTGTGGGTCTGTGGGTCAGCTGGAGTTTGGTGGCTTCTGGATAGGCTTGGCTGGGCTTGGCTCCAACGATAAGTCAGAGCAGATTTGAATCTGCTCCATGTATCTCATTATGGGAGAAGCAGCTCCTGGAGGCATACTCTTCTCATGGCAAATGAGAGACGTTCAAGAGGCTAAGCCAAACCATGAGAACATCGTCCAAGGCTTTGCTCGCATAGGATTGGTCAAAGCAAGTCACATGATCAAATCCAAAGGCAATAAGGTGGGGGTATCAACCTCGTCTTCTCTGCCGAGATGCTCTTCAAGGTACCTTAGCCAAGGAGGGAGCAAAGAACTGAGAGCAACCATCCAACACCACTGGAATTTTCCCCTCACGTGTGAATGATAGTCTGGTTGAGTGTGGAATTTTCTCCTCTCCTCCTTCCACCACTCCTCCTCCTTCTCCCCCTCTTTTTCCTTTTTCTCCCTCCTCTGCTGCTGCTGCTGCTGCTGCTAAGTCGCTTCAGTCGTGTCCGACTCTGTGCGACCCTATAGACGGCAGCCCACCAGGCTCCCCTGTCCCTGGGCGTCTCCAGGCAAAATACTGGAGTGGGTTGCCATTTCCTTCTCCAATGCATGAAAGTGAAAAGTGAAAGTGAAGTCGCTCAGTTGTGTCTGACCCTCAGTGATCCCATGGACTGCAGCCCACCAGGCTCCTCCGCCCATGGGATTTTCCAGGCAAGAGCACTGGAGTGGGCTGCCATCGCCTACTCCGTCTCCCTCCTCTACTCACATCTTTTCCTGAAGCCTTATACCTGGAAGGTGTAAGCCTCTCTTATACCTGGAAGATTTTACTTGTGACCTTTTCAGTACATTTTACTTAAAATTTTTTAAAAATTAAAAATACTGTCTGTGTAAAGGAATATGTACGTAGGCTTGCCATAAAATTAAGTATGTTTATTTTTGGATCCCTTTCTGTTTATTCTTTTTTAGTTCTTTTTCTGGCCAATTTATTCTTACATTTGTGAGGTGGATGCTTCTTAAGTTGACTGGTTATTATTATATGTACTATATTATATATTTATACTATATAAACATAGATATTTTATATAAATGTATATTATACATATTTATATTATCATAAATATAGTCACAGCTATGCTTTTTTTTGAACTGATGCTTTTTTCCAGTAGCCATGTGTGCATGTGTGAGTTGGACCATAAAGAAGCCTGAGCACTGAAGAAATGATGCTTTCAAACTGTGGTGCTGGAGAAGGCTCTGGAGAGACCCCTGGACTGCAAGGAGATCAAACCAGTCAATCCTAAAGGAAATCAACCCTGAATGTTCATTGGAAGGACTGCTGCTGAAGCTAAGCTCCAACACTGAGTACTGATGTGAAGAGATATTACATTGGAAAAGACCCTGATGCTCGGAAAGATTGAAGGCACAAAGAGAAAGGGGCAGCAGAAGATGAGATGGTTAGATAGCATCGCTGACTCAATGGACATGAATTTGAACAAACTCTGGGAGACAGAGAAGCCTGGTGTGCTGCAGTCCATGGGGTCGCAAACAGTTGGACGCGACTTAACGACTGAACAATAATGAAATTATTTATTCTTTAAATATTTGTTGATTATTTATTTGTTCTTTGAATGCTTGTTCTTTTGCAGATACACTCTCCAGTTCTGAATAGGAGGTTGCCTGAATGCTGTATCTCCTTAACTGCAATTAGTGAGGGGGGCGTGGTGGGGGGATAGGACAGGAAAGGCTGTGTGGTGAGGAGGTGGGCTCTGCACCCACCTGGTCTTGTCTTCCACAGGTTTGTGTAAGCATCTGGTCCTCTGAGCACCGCCCCCACTTACGGTTATATATCCTGCTTAGGGATTGTTTTCTATTCTAAAGCAGACCTTGCTTTCATTTCTAGAATTCTGGGATGAGAAGGAAGGCAGGGATGCACCCTCTAGCTGGTTTCTTCTCAGATACTTTTCTAGGAGTAAGTTTTAAAAAGGAAGTGAGAGCCTAAGAACCCAGGAGAGAGGAAGCAGGAAAGGGAGTCAGCTGTTGAAATCCTCTCCACACGTCCTTTCCTGCAGGAAGAGCCTGGCCCAGGCACTGGGGACCATCAGTGGACAGGGGCGCAGATCACGTCTTGCTGTCCCTCTGCCTTCCCTCGCCCCCTGCTCCCCGTGCAAGGGCTTGTTGAAGGGAGACGCTGGCCATGCCTCCGGGCCCTTCCCACTCTCTGTGCACGATTGGCATTCACACAATGGACGTCTTGGGAGGCAATGTGTGGTTTTTTGAAGGACCAAGCAGGCTCCTACACTACACAATTTCCTGATGTGGGAAGTCCCCTGGATTTTCCCTTGAATGTATCCTTTATCCCAGGGAGGGCGTGAAATGCTTTGTGAGCTGAAAGATGCACTCGTGTACTTGTGGAACATCAACTGAGTGCTGTGTGCCAGGGGCTCAGGTGAGAAGCTGAGCATCCGAAGGTCACTTGCAGAGGTCCTGCCTAGAAGGCACTTTTCATCCAGTAGAGCAAGACTTTTGTACTGGGTTATTATGGTGCCTACAAAATATGTGGCGTGGTGCCGTTTCTGCTTGCTGAGTTGGGGAGATGGCTGGACTGAGAGAGAGTTTATAGTAGCGATGAGAGGTCAGTAGGCAGCTTCTGAGCAGTGAGGGCGGCTGTGGGGGAGACAACGGATCTAGACTGCACTCCAGGCAGTGAGGCAGGGAGTCTCCAGAAAGTTCTGAACAGGGACTTTGCAGCTCCCTGTAGTTGGGTTTCAGGAAGACCCATCTGGTAGGTGTGAGGAGGAGGGACTGGATGGGGCAGGTCAGATGGGGAGCACTGACGAGAGGCTGTTTGGAGTCCTGGGACTTGGGTAATAAACTCGTGCCCATGCCGTGAGTACCCTGCTGAATTTAGAATGGATAGCCAACAAGGACCTACTGTGTAGCGCAGGGAACTCTGCTCCATGTCATATGGCAGCCTGGATGGGAGGGGCTTTGGGGGAGAATGGACACATGTGCGTATGTATGGCTGAGTCCCTTTGCTGTCCACCTGAAAGCACTACAACATTGTTTGTTAATCGACTATACTCCAGTACGAAATAAAAAGTTAAAAATAACAGAAACTAGTGCCCAGGAGGGTTTCCTGATTTGGAACCTCTGCATGCTCACGTACATGCAGACACACACGCTCACTCTCATGCACACTCCCACACGGCCAGATGCAGAAGCTGCTGGACCGAAGTCACTGCTCAGGCTGGTGCCAGGTCAATGTACAATGGAAGGAGGGTCCATGGAAACAGCAGCTCTGGAGACCACTCTCCTTTCGTCTCTTCTTGGAGCCCTGGGGACAGGACTATGCCTAAGAAGGGGAGTAGACCCTCAAGGTGGTATAATTGCCCATGTCATTTGGCCTCAAAGTGGACAAAGGAGACTTCAACACAGTTAAATCACCTGACTGTTCAAGATGAGTCGATCAGTGTGTTTAGGAGAGGACAAGGGGAAATACATCCAAATAACCCTTTCTATCGGGCATCAGAAAGAACCTGCCCGCCAGTGCAGGAGATGCTGGAGACACAGGTTTGATAGCTGGATTGGAAAGATTGCCTGGAGAAGGAAATGGCAGCCCACTCCAGTATTCTTTTCTGGGAAATCCCATAGACAGAGGAGCTTGGCGGGCTGCAGTCCATGAGGTCACAAAAGAGTCAGACGTGACTTAGCAACTAAATAAGAAACAGTGAAGGAGCTGTGCGCCAGAGGAGACCAGCAAGACAAGGAGGGTGGCTTAGCAAGTCCTAACACGTGTGCTGTTCAAAGCTTCTGTCAGTTCAGTTCAGTTCAGTTCAGTCGCTCAGTTGCGTCCAACTCTTTGCGACCCCATGAAATGCAGCACACCAGGCCTCCCTGTCCATCACCATCTCCCTGAGTTCACCCAAACCCATGTCCATTGAGTCGGTGATACCATCCAACCATCTCATCTCTGTCGTCCCCTTCGCCCCCTGCCCTCAATCTTTCCCAGCATCAGGTTCTTTTCAAGTGAGTCAGCTCTTTGCATGAGGTGGCCAAAGTATTAGAGTTTCAGCTTCAGCATCAGTCCTTCCAATGAACACCCAGGACTGATTTCCTTTAGGTTGGACTGGTTGGATCTCCTTGCAATCCAAGGGACTCTCAAGAGTCTTCTCCAACACCACAGTTCAAAAGCATCGATTCTTCAGTGCTCAGCTTTTTTTATAGTCCAACTCTCACATCCATACATGACCACTGGAAAAACCATAGCCATGACTAGACGGACCTTTGTTGACAAAGTAATGTCTCTGCTTTTTATATGCTGTCTAGGTTGATCATAACTTTCTTTCCAAGGAGTAAGCGTCCTTTCATTTCATGGCTGCAATCACCATCTGCAGTGATTTTGGAGCCCAGAAAATAAAGTCAGCCACTGTTTCCACTGTTTCACTGTCTACTTGCCATGGAGTGATGGGACTGGATGTCACGATCTTAGTTTTCTGAATGCTGAGCTTTAAGCCAACTTTTCACTCTCCACTTTCACTTTCATCAAGAGGCTCTCTTTAGTTCTTCACTTTCTGCCATAAGGGTGGTGTCATCTGCATATGAGGTTATTGATATTTCTCCCAGCAATCTTGATTCCAGCTTGTGCTTCTTCCAGCCCAGCGTTTCTCATGATGTACTCTGCATAGAAGTTAAATAAGCAGGGTGACAATATACAGCCTTGACATACTCCTTTTCCTGTTTGGAACCAGTCTGTTGTTTCATGTCCAGTTCTAACTGTTGCTTCCTGACCTGCATATAGGTTTCTCAAGAGGCAGGTCAGGTGGTCTGGTATGCCCATCTCTTTCAGAATTTTCCACAATTTATTGTGATCCACACAGTCAAAGGCTTTGGCATAGTCAATAAAGCAGAAATCAATGTTTTTCTGGAACTCTCTTGCTTTTTCGATGATCCAGCGGATGTTGGCAACTTGATCTCTGGTTCCTCTGCCTTTTCAAAAACCAGCTTGAACATCTGGAAGTTCACAGTTCACATATTGCTGAAGCCTGGCTTGGAGAATTTTTGAGCATGTGAGATGAGTGCAATTGTGCAGTAGTTTGAGCATTGTTTGGCATTGCCTTTCTTTGGAATTGGAATGAAAACTGACCTTTTCCAGTCCTGTGGCCACTGCTGAGTTTTCCAAATTTGTTGACATATTGACTGTAGCACTTTCCTAGCATCATCTTTGAGGATTTGAAATAGCTCAACTGGAATTCCATCACCTCCACTAGCTTTGTTTGTTGTGATGGTTCCTAAGGGCCACTTGACTTCACATTCCAGGATGTCTGGCTCTAGTTGAGAGATCACATCATCGTGATTATCTGGGTCCAGAAGATCTTTTTTGTACAGTTCTTCTGTGTATTCTTGTCACCTCTTCTTAATATCTTCTGCTTCTGTTAGGTCCAGACCATTTCTGTCTTTTATTGAACCCAATTTTGCATGAAATGTTCCCTTGGTATCTCTAATTTTCTTGAAGAGCTCTCTAGCCTTTCCCATTCTATTGTTTTCTTCTATTTCTTTGCATTGATTGCTGAGGAAGGCTTTCTCATCTTTCCTTGCTATTCTTTGGAACTCTGCATTCAGATGGGAATATCTTTCCTTTTCTCCTTTGCTTTTCTCTTCTCTTCTTTTCACAGCTATTTGTAAGTTCTCCTCAGACAACCATTTTGCCTTTTTGCATTTCTTTTCCATGGGGATGGTCTTGATCCCTGTCTCCTGTACAATGTCATGAACCTCTGTCCATAGTTCCTCAGGCACTCTATCAGATCTAGTCCCTTAAATCTATTTCTTACTTCCACTGAATAATCATAAGGGATTTGGTTTAGGTCATAACTGAATGGTGTAGTGGTTTTCCCCACTTTCCACAATTTAAGTCTGAATTTGGCAATAAGGAGTCCATAATCTGAGCCACAGTCAGCTCCCGGTCTTGTTTTTGCTGACTGTATAAAGCTTCTCCATCTTTGGCTGCAAAGAATATAATCAATATGATTTCAGTGTTGGCCATCTGGTGATGTCCATGTGTAGAGTCTTCTATAGTCTTGGGTAAAGGTTACTAGGGAATCAGGGCATGTGATTATTTCAAAGACTTATCTTGAATCCAGACAAGTGAGTTTTGAAGTATTTGGCAGCCTGTTACTTTTGTTCAGTGAAGTCACGTGCATCCATTTACCAGTGAGGCCTAGTTCCAGGGCCTGCAGTATGGGCACCCAGGTTTCCTTTCAGTGGTTGGAGGTCCCTTGCAGAAGTCCCATCATTCAAATCTGGGTCTAGGATAGGAGTGTTCTGCATTTTGGAAATGGCATTACCCAGTACTGAATTAATGCTAACTATAACTGGATTTAATTTCCAACAAAACTCAACTGAAACCCCCTCTTTTGCTCTCATACTATGTTCTTGGAGAAAAGCTATAATTAAGTTACCCAGGGCATTGTCAGATTTTATTTTGGGTTAAAATGTCTCATGTTTGATTTTGGCGCAGAAATAATTTCCTTTGGAGAGGGTTGTAAAAGATCCTTTCAGCTCTTTTTCTTGTAATAGAAAAGTAGGAAAAGAAAGTATCTTCATTTTTGTCTCTTTCACCCAACAAGGACTCTGAGTCCATGTCATGAACTTAAAACTGTCAGGTGTTGTGTGAGATGGCGACTGTTTATAAAATACATGTCAAAGTGCTTCATTTTCTAGAAGGCACTTTTCTAGCAGCCTTGATGATCTGGAACACAGCCAATAACAAACATGTAATAAAAACAGCCATAGAACTGCCAAAATATTATCAAAACTCCAAGCTCCCCAACAGCTCCCCAACTCTGGCTCATAACCCACATGTCTGTCAGGTGTCTCTGCAGAGTGAATTTTACTCTTCATTTAGATTCCAATAAACACACTCTTGGCTCAATGATTTGCTTAACCCTCAGAGAGTTAGAAGTAAGGATTGAACAGAGTCTGAACATAGGTACCCTGAAGTCAGAGAGACAGCTGGCCGGCTGGCAGTAAGGCAGGGGAGAGGGGAGCTACAGAAACAGGTGGAAGCAGTTGGAAGGCAGCTCCAGTTACTGAGCTGGACTGTGGGCAGGAGACAGGGCACAGCAAAGGAGGGAGCGCACCAGGAAAAATTCAGACTTTGACCCATTTTGTGACTTTGCAATATATCGAGAAAACTTTCCATCCCCTCTGATTAAAATGAAAGCAACTCTGAAACTTCGGATTAATGGAAGATTCACCCTTGTGGCTCCCCCTGTGGTTTAGATGGTAAAGTATCTGCCTACAATGCAGGAGACCTGGGTTTGATCCCTGAGTTAGGAAGATCTCCTGGAGAAAGGAGTGCCTACCCACTCCAACATTCTTGCCTGGAGAATTCCATGGACAGAAGAGCCTGGCAGGCTACAGTCCACGGGTCACACGATTGAGCAACTAACATTTCACTCTTGTGAAATTTTACCCCTGGAAAAGCAATAGTCTTGTAGAAGAGGCACCCCATGCTCATGGTCCAGGCATTCAGGGAAGTCTGTGAGGGTTTGCTTCTGTCTGGGTAACTGTGGAAGCTGAGTGCAGAGTCCTGCCTGGAGTGGGCAGCAAACATACATGCCAGCTTTTTTGGTTCCCAAATGATAGCATATGCTCATTTCCCCCAGTTCTTCCCTACAAAGTTATAACTAACCCCCCTGGAAATTATAGCAAAGACAATTGTAAAAGTACTCAGAGCTGAACAGGAAGGGGAGGATGGGATGGAAGAGGACTTGAGGAGCAGCTAGGTGGTGAGTCCTGGGGTTTTCTTTTCCTCTCCTGGGCTGGATGCAGGGGAGGTGTGCAGTCTAGACTTCCCAGTGTGCACAGACAACAAACAGACAGACGGACGAGTGAGAAAAGCTTGCTGTCCCTGCACAGAGGACCAAGAAAGGAAGTCCAACAGAGATGGAGTGGGGACCCCCAGCCACAGCTCCACACCGATGGTCCCTGCAGGAGATCTGGTCTGTTTGTAGCAGAAGCAGCAAAACCCCAGCCATCCCAGCCCCAGTTCACAAGTTGACCAAGTAGGTGGTCCTGTACACTCACAGCCGAAGCAATGAAGCCCTGTATGCCTGTGCTTTACCCAGAAATATAAGGAGACCCAGTGGCTTCTGCCCCTTCCTAGATGGTCACCCAGAGACAGTAAACAACACAGAGAAGCACCTTCTGCACCTGCAGAAAACGTCAGCATAGGATAAGCAGGAGCCCGGTAACACCGGAAGAACGAAACTGATAAGGATAGCGTTGTCCACGCTCAACAAGGGTTTCCCAGGTGGCGCCAGTGGTAAAAACCCACCTGCCATTGAAGGAGGTGTAAGAGACCTGGGTTCCATCCCTGGGTCGGGAAGATCCCCTGCGGGAGAGTATAGCAACCCACTCCAGTATTTTTGCCTGGAGAATCCCATGGACAAAGGAGCCTGGCGGGCCACAGTCCATGGGGCCGCAGAGAGTCAGACACGTCTGAAGTGACAGCACGAAAGCTCAAAAAAATAAATCATTTTTGGAATGAAAGCCCCCAAAGTAGGACAGAACCTGTGCTCTAAACCTAAATGGAGAAACTACCTACTGAAATAGCTTCTGTGAGCAAATCCTGTAACCCGACTCCTCACTGTAGCTTTCTTCTTAGAAATCCGTGTTGAGAAATGCTCTGCTCCACCGGGCTTAAGTAGGATTAGCATCTGAACATGTTGCTTAACAAAGCTACTCTTTCTACGCAAGCTGATTTATAACGGGGAAGTCTACTCTTGACATCTCTTAAAGGAACACATCCAGATAATTCAAGGCAAACACATCCTTAGCAGGGTTGGATTAGCAGAGGGAAAAGAAGTCATTCAGGAAAGATGGTGGATCTGCTCTGTGTGAGAAGGAAGGTAGATCCTGGACGATGGAAGAGGGGAAGTGGTCCCAGACCACTATTCTGACTTCCAGCAACATATATTAGCCTTCCCTGTCCTAGAACTCCTTATAAATGGGATCAGTGTGGCCGCTTTTCTGTCTGGCTAGCTTATTTTGTAAACAATTACCTATTTACTTATGTTTCTTGTTGGCTGTGCTGGGTCTTCGTCGCTGCATGGGCTCTTTCTAGTTTTGGGGAGCGGGGACTACTTTCTAGTTGTGCTCAAGCTTCTCACTGGGGTGGCTTCTCTTGTTGCAGAGCATGGGCTCTGCACCCATGGGCTTCAGGAGTTGCCGCACATGAGCTCAGCAGTGGTGACTCCCAGACTGTAGAGCACAGGGTCAATAGCTGTGGGGCATGGACTTAGCTGCTCTGTGGCCCGTGGGATCTTTCTGGAACAGGGATCAAACCTGTATCTCCTGCATTGGCTGGTAGATTCTTTCCCATTGAGCCACCGTGGAGGCCCTATGTGTGCTTACTTCTGATCACTATCTGTAAGACCCACCCTGCGGTGTGCTGGTAAGTTGTTTCTTTAAAAAAAAAGAAAAAGAGGGAAAGGGATAAAAGAAAAAGAATGAAATTGAAAATGAAAGGAAAAAAGAAAAAGAGATGCAAGTAAGGAAAAAGAAGGAAAGGAAGAAAAAGGTCCTGTTTGTAGTGCCTGCCAATTTCAACGGTGTAAATACTCCCACTTTGGCTGATTTCAAGCCACCAGCGCTTTAGCAATTAGCTTGCAAAATTTCAGAATATTCCACAGTCAGCTTTTATGAGCTGGTGTGAGCCAGACCCATCGGGTTATAGGAGTCACTCACGTTGTAGTCTATAGCTGTATATCATGCTTTCTCCTTGTTGTTTACTATTACTGAGTGAACACACAGGGATCTTTTTATTGAGCCCTTTTGGCAAAGATCACTGGTTTTCATATTTCAACAAGAGCCACTTCGGTGGATTCACTGCTGTCAGATGAGTCTGGTCGTGTCTCTGTCCTGCTTGCACCTCTCCTGAGCCCTGGGTTCAGTTTCAAGTTCACAGACTGGAAGGACCACACCTGCCCCACAGGCTCGTCAGCGCACTTAGCACTCAAGAGGTCCTCAGGAAATGGGCCCTCTGCCCGTGCCCGGTTTCATCCCGGGAAGGGTGACTGTAGCTTGGGTGAAACCACGCGGAGGTGTCCGGCTCACCTCCGCTGCACGAGTCCTCGGAGTGTTTTGCTGTGACTCTTAGAGTGCCTGCAGAACTTGTCAACCTTATTTTTTTATTAAAAAATGTATATTGGAGTATAGTTTATTTACAGTGCTGTATTAGCTTCAAGTGTAAAACAAAGCGATTCAGCTATCCATATATCTATTTTTCTCAAATTCTTTTCCCATTTAGGTTATTACAGAATATTGAGTTCCCTGTGCTATACAGTAGGTCCTTGTTGGTTATGTATTTTTATATAGTAGGTTGAGTATGTTGGGGCTTCCCAGATGGTGCTAGTGGTAACCTGCCTGCCCATGCAGGAGATGTAACAGATGCGGGTTCTATCCCTGGGCTAAAGATCCCCTGGAGGAGGGCAAGCAACCCCTCCAGTATTCTTGCCTGGAGAATCCCACGGACAGAGGAGCCTGGTGGGCTACAGACCACAGCATCACCAAGAGTCAGACGTGACTGAAGCAGCTCACCACACATGCACACACGCGTGTGTGCTAATTCCAGGCTCCTACTTCTTCATCCCTCCCCAGCCCCTCTCCCGTCTGGTAACCATAAATCTGTTCCCTTGATCTGTGAGTCTGTTTTGCAAGTAAGTTCATTTGCATCATTTTTTCCTATTTCCATGCGGTTTCTTTGAAGAAGAGGAAGAGGAGGAAGAAAGGAGGGAAGGAGAGGAAAGGAGGGAGGAGGAAAGAAGAAAGAAGAAAGGGAAAGAGGGACGAGAAGGAAGGAGGGCGAGGAAGCAGCCGCCAGATGCGTCTGTGGGCCTGGAAGAAGCATTTGTGTTGCTTGTAGACTGCGGGCGGTGGCTGCCGTGACGAGCCCGGCAATCTGTTCACACACGGCAGTGATATTTGTTCTATCGAGGAGCCTCCATTCTGCCTTGCAATATATCATCACAACCCAAGCAGCCTCTGGAGAGATGCCATCTCCAGGGGGACATGAAACCCCAGAAAAAAGAAAGGAAACCCCAAGAAAGGCTGTCAAAAGAGTGCCGCAAACATGGCAGAAGAAGGTCGCAGGGTGAGTTGGTGAATATGTATATTTTTCAAGGTCAAGGGGAAGTGAAGAGTGTACAGTGGAGGGGAAGATGGAGCTTCTCTTGGCGAAGTCCCCGGGGGTCTCCACGGTGCAGGGAGAGCTACTGACACTGAGTTTGATGCCCATCAGGGCCAAGTCCGCCACCCTGAGCTCCTGGGGAAGGAACGTTTCTAGGCAGCTGCCACCAGTACGCTTTCTGTCTGCAGCAGGCAAGACAGTAACCTCCCGACTCCCTCATCAATGGGAAAAACACACTGGTTTCAGCCAAGCAAAGCAAGATGTCCCTCCCTGCTTGGGAGTTCAGCCCACATCCCCTGACAGCTGGTCACGGTGGAGGGCCACTTGAACGTGAGAGTGCTCAGTCGCTCAGTTGTGTCCGACTCTCTACAACCCCATGGACTGTAGCCCACCAGGCTCCTCTGTCCATGGGATTTTTCAGGCAAGAACACTGGAGTGGGTTACCATCTCCTAGATGCAAGACGACGTCTCCTTCCAAACCCGGAACTGTTGTCTTTGGATGTCCCTCCAGCCCCCTAATTCCAGGACTTGGAGCTTCCCAGCAGCTGACTTCCACGATCTCTTGAATCAATTCCTTGTGTCCCAAAGGCAAAGACCATGTTCCGATCCCAGCTGGATGGCTGCCTCTTGTGGTCCATGCCGTTGCTGCTTCCCTGAGGATTTCGGGAGGATGCTCTAGAAAAGGCGCCAGGGCAGAAGGACAGAAATAGCGATGATTGAACTGAGAGCGTGGCGCTGACATGTATGCACGATCGTGTGTGAAACAGAAAGCTAGTGGAAAGCTGCTGCACAACACGGAGCTCAGCGAAGTGCTCTGTGGTGACCTAGAGGGGTGGGGTGGGAGATGGGGGAGGGAGGCTCAGGAGGGAGGCGATGTATGTGTATGTATATAAATAGCTGATTCACTTTGCTGTGCAGCAGAAACTAACACAACATTGTAAAGCAATTATTATACTCCAATTTAAAAAGAAAGGCTAAATGGGGGTACTCTTTCTGCCCCCTTCTGATGCCTATGTCAGAAGCTTTCTCTATCTCCTTTATACTTTAATAAAACTTTATTACACAAAAGCTCTGAGTGATCAAGCCTCGTCTCTGGCCCCGGATTGAATTCTTCTCCTCTGGGGGCCAAGAATCCCAGCGTCGTGATTCAACAACAACCTTTCATCCTGGGGGCTCGTCCGGGATCCTTCGGGACAAGGTAAGGATGCTTGGAGCTCTAGTTCTTTGTTCTGTTAGCGAACACGTTTTCTGCTGTGCTTTGCTAACTCTACGGTGTGATTATGTGAATGAATGACATGCCCTGCGTGAAGCAAGTAAGGAGCCCTGCTCTGCGGTTCCACGGTGATCTCATATGACTTATGGCAGAAACCTGTCGGGGGTTTATACTGACCTGCCAATGCCAAGAGGCACCCAGTGTCTCCTTTGGGAACCGACCAGAAATGGGCAAAGCTTGTGGACCGAACTCTCCTTTCTCGTCAAACTTTTCGGTCTCCTTGACCATTTCATAACTCCTTGGGAATTAGAAAAAAAAGGCTAAATGATGAAAAAGAGAAATATTATCAATGATAATCCTGGAGCAGGCTGGCCCAAAGTTTATTTGATTTTATTTATTTGCTTATTTTGTTTTTGTGTTTTGGAGGCTGGGCCAAAATTTAAATCCTGACTCTGCAGTATGCTGGCTGAGTAAACTGGATTATTGCTAGCTCCCCTGGGTGCAGGTGGCTCAACAGTAAAGAATCTGCCTGTCAATGCAGGAAACATGCAGGAGACTCGGGTTCACCCCCTGGATAGGGAGGATCCCCTGAAGAAGGGAACGGCCTGGAGGAAGGAATTCTTGCCTGGAGAAGTCTGTGGACAGCGGAGCCTGGCAGGCTATAGTCCATGGGATCACAAAGAGTCTGCCAGGACTGAGAGTGCACGCTTGGTGGCTGGGCCCGGTGTAATTCTTCAAGAGCCCAGCAGGTTCAGGATTTCAACCCACTTTCCATGAACGTCTGTGTGTGGGGTAGATGGTAGGGGTGGTGGAAGTTTTGCCAAGGCCACCTGGCCCTGGTGAGACTGAGCCGGATTTGAACTTGGGCTGGTCTGGCCATAGAACCGCTGTCTATCCCCTCCTCCACACTCTGAATGCCATAGACGGGGGATGCACGCAGCCCCTGGGTGTTCCTGAAGATTCCATAACTCTTCTTGTGGGTGAGGGCGATGGGGACTCAGGAGTCCTTTCCACCCAAAGGGGCATGCGTACTTCTACTCGCTGTCGCATTTTAGCGACATCCTTCTTTCATGGTTAGATGCCAAGATTGCTCCCTGTTTTTTACTATCATAAATAAGGTTGTGTAAACCATTTGGGATCATAAGTCTTTTATACATCCTATTTCCTTATGAGACATACTCGAAGACTAAATTACTAGGTCACAGGGTATGAAAAAATTTCAGGCTTTAAGTATAATACCTGCTGTCAAATTGCTCTCAGAAGGGTTATGGTGGTTTATACTCCCCACACTCAGAGACTTTTTCCTTATTGTGGAGGTCCTTTCTGAGTTAAGGTCAAAGTTGCTGTTTTGACCTTTGGTTAATACTAACAAAATACCCTGTGTGTGTGTGTGTGTGTGTGTCAGGGAGAGAGAACTTTGCAAAATCATTGTCTATTAAAATAGAAAGGCCTTGAAGTCACCTCTTCTGCCTTCCTGATCTGTTGTTTATTCTTCATTTACTTGCTTATTTGCTTGTGTCGGGCCTTAGTTGTGACATGCAAGTTCCTCGTTGCATCAGGTGGGATCCTTTGTTGTGGTGCACGGATCCGCTAGTTGTGGCGGGCAGGCTCGGTTGCTCCCGGGTATGTGGGATTTTCGTTCCCTGACAGAGGACTGAAGCCCTGTCTCCCGCGCTGGAAGGTGGGTTCTTAACCAGTGGGCCGCCGGGGAAGCTCTGCACGCAGGCTTTCTCTAGCTGTGCTGTGCAAGCTCCCCAGTGTGGTGGCTGCTCTTGCTGCGGAGCATGGGATTAGGGTGCTTAGACTTCAGTGGCTGTGGCTCACCAGCTTAGTTGCCCTTTGTGGGGGATCTTCCTGGACCCGGGGTCAAACCCATGAGCCTTGCATTGGCAGGGGATTCTTAACCGCTGGACCACCAGGAAGTCCTCTCAGGAGTTGTTATGACAAAAAGCCACGAGATGACTCCCAGATCCCACCTTTCTCTCTTGCGTTTATCTGTTTTGTGTTCAAATCTTTGACTCTCCTTCCCTCCTACCTCCTCCTTCAACTTTTAGCTTGCAGCTGGGTGGGGTTCCTATGGGTCGCTGTCCCCCCTGCCCCATGCTCCCCCGTCACCTGGCCAATTTGAGGAGAAGCCCTGTCATAATCCAACAAGCCTGTGTCTGGGAGGCATGAATCTTAGACACAGGAGTCGGGTGCAGGAAACGCACCTGGCTTTTCTTCAGTTGAATTTCTCAGGCTCCCATTGTGCATGGGAAGAGCAAACTTCATCCGGGTCCACTGGGGCCCCAGCCTCTCCTGGGGGTGTGCCCGGTGCTTGGGGTTGGGCGGCTGCTTGGCCCTGGAGCAGCATCTCTCCTCTTAGGCTAGGAAGCTGCTCCTCTGCCTGCTCTTGCTTGTCAGGCCCTGCTGGTCTCTGCCATTGCCTCTTGTCCTGCCTTCATCCCAGCTCTGATTCACACCTGCCCTTGGGGCCACAGCCTCCCACCGGCCGCTCCCAGCAGCCACATCCTGCACAGTTGGATCAGGCTCATTGATTCTGGATCGTTAAATGGTTATTTGCTCTGTCTACCTCTTCTGGGTAACTTCAGGGTTTTGGCCACTGGTGGGCTTTGCCTTGGAGTCTGAGTAGCTTTCTGTTCATGGATCCCCCAAACTGTGCAAATTTCACGGCTCAGATCATCCTAAGACTCTCCACCCAGCCCAGGAGACACCTCTACAACGGAGGCCAGAGTGTCACTTTGTGTGGACACAGATTCCTTGTGGCCCAATCCCAGGACCTGAGCTTTGCACTCAAAGGTAAAGACAGAGGCACTTCCCTGGTGGTTCAGAAGTTAAGACTTCACCTTCCAGTTCAGATTTGATCCCTGGTTGGGGAGAAGGAAATGGCAACCCACTCCAGTATTCTTGCCTGGAGAATCCCATGAACGGAGGAGCTTGGTGGGCTACAGTCCACGGGTCGCAAAGAGTCAGACACGGCTGAGTGACTTCACTTTCACTTTCACTTTGGGGAGCTCATATCGTACATGCCTTGCAGCCAAAAAACCAAACCATTGAACATAAACAACATTGTAAAAATTCAATAAAGACTTGAAAAGGGAAAGAGGGGTAGAGATTTGTTTCCTCTGCTCTTGGCTAAGTCACCTTTGGGAGAAGCAAGGAACCGGAAATGACCCTGTACATATCCCACGAGAGGACATTGGAGAAAGATGGAGAAGAGTCTGATGAGCATCTCAAGAAAACCTACCACACCTTCTTAAAGGAGAAGAAGAGATAAAGGAGGTTGAAGAGAGATTGTTTTTCTTTCATACAACGCAGATTAAATTTTAGACTTAAAAAAAATCGGGGTCCTTCAGATGGCAGACATTTCTAAAACACATTAGTAAAAACAAATTTGCTTTTCTTAGGGTATCTTTGAAATGATCAGAAGTTAAGAAACTAGTTACCCTACTTTACTTATTTTTCCCCCTAGTTTTAAAATTGTCTACAAGCACATCAAGGCGTTTTCAGAGCTTTTTAGGTGCATAAACGCCCTATTGCTGAAACCACTGGTATTGTACACTTTCACTTCTCACACATACCAGCTCGGTGATAAGAAACTGTCTGAACAGCAGTACACAATCGAGGTTCTCAGAAACGTGCCCAGGACCTGTCACTCCCCAGCGCGCTGTATGCTCGGTCTTCCCTCTGCCGGCATGTCTCCATCCTGAGCCCCAGGTAAGCTCTTGCATCCTTCGTGGCTCCGGCTCCAGGCTGGTCTCTGCAGATTCACCTGGCAGCCGTCTACTCCCTGGAGCAGGAGGTAGGATCCATCACCTGTGGTCCATCCTCCATTAGAGCGGCTCTTTCATTTTATTAAATGTTCTCTCATGGCTCAGAATCTGCATGTGATGGGGGAGACCCAGGTTTGATCCCTGGGTTGGGAAGATCCCCCGGAGCAGGAAATGGCAACCCACTCCGGTGTTCACACCTGGAGAATCCCGTGGGCAGAGGAGCCAGGTCATCTGAGTGCCTCCTGTTTCTGTGTCCCTAAGACTCAGACATAGGGCCTAGATTTTTAGACCTACAGAATCTGCAAAGTCTCCCCCAACCTTACCTGTCTACCTGTGGTAAAAGGTGTTACCCCAGTGTGCACTGGGGAATCTTCTAGATCATGGGCATCTGGTTTGCACTGGGCTCATGTCTGTTTGGAGCTGGTTACAGCTGTGAGAACAGAGAGAGGGGATGCAGCCGTCGGTTTCCCTGAGGTGAGTTGCTTCATTCTTGGAGCCTCATCGTATTTATTTCCCTGTGTCTGGAGCTTATCCAGTGCCAAACACATTGTGTTGTGGTTTGAATTGTGTCCCCCACCTAAATTCATATGCTTGAGTCCTAACCTCCTGTACCCTACAATGTGACCTCACTGAAGAGAGTTGCTGATGTAATTAGTTAAGATAAGATCATTTTTGAAGCCCCTAATCCAATATGTCTGGAATCTTTAGAAAAAGGGGAAGTCTGGACACAGATGTGTGTACAAGGAGAACATTATGTGAAGATAAAGGCAGAGAGCATGAAGATGCTTCCACAAAACAAAGAATGCCAAAGGTTGCCAGTGAATCATTGGAAGCTAGGGGAGAGGCAAGGAAAATAGATTCTCCATCATGGCCCTCAGAAGAAACCAACCTTGCCAACAATGTGATCTTGCACTACAACCTCCAGAGCTGTAAGAAGATAAATTTCTATTGTTGGGACTCTCCTGGTGGTCCAGTGGTTATCTGCCTGCCAATGCAGGAGAGATTGGTTTGATCCCTGGGGAAGATCCCACACGCCGAGCAGCAACTAAGCCCGTGCGCTCCAGCTCCCGAGCCCGCGCTTCAGAGCCCGGGAGCTGCACTAGTGAGCCCTGCACGTACAGCCAAAGAAGAGCCCTTCCTCGCTGCAGCCAGAGGAAGCTGGCGCACAGCAGTGAAGACCCAGTGCAGCCGAAACGAAATCACATTAAAAAAGCTTGCTCGTTTTTAAGACCACCAATCTGTGGTACCTTGTTAAGACATCCATAGTAAACTGATGGGGCTTCTCCAGTGGCTCAGAGGGTAAGGAATCTGCCTGCAATGCAGGAGACCTGGGTTCGATCCCTGGGTCGGGAAGATCCCCTGAAGAAGGGAATGGCTACCCACTCCAGTATTCATGCCTGGGAAATCCCATGGACAGAGGAGCCTGGTGGGCTACAGTGTTAATTGCCGATTAGAAATGTGGTAGTTTCAGGTATATGACAAAGGAAGTCAGCCATACATATACGTGTATCCATTTCCCCCAAACTCCCCTCCCATCCAGGCTACCACATAACGTTGAGCAGAATGTGCCGTACACTACGTCCTTGCTGGTTATCCATTTTAAGTATAAGAATGTGTACATGTCTGTCCCCAAAGCCCTAACTATCCCTTTCCCCCATCCTTTCCCCCCTGGCAACCTAAGTCTATTCTCTAAGTTTGTGAGTCTGTTTCTGTTTTGTAAATAAATTCATTTGTATAATTTCCTTTTAAATGGAGAGTATTTAGTCATGTGCGTGTGCACACATACACACACACACACTAAGAGAGGCCCACGTGAAGGTGAAGGGAGAGGTCAGGGAGATACATCTACTAGCCCAAGGAACCTCAGTGAATGCCAGCAAACCGTTAAGAGCTGGAGAGAGCTCTGGATGGAGCCGTGGGTCCCAGTCCTGAGAAGGTGCCAGCTGTGTTGACACCTGGATCTGGAACTTCCAGCCTGTGGAACCAGCAGACACTGCATTTCTGTTGTGTAAGCTCCCCAGCTGGTGGAACTCTGTTATGACACCCCTCATCAACTAACAGAAGAGGTCATCCGAAAGCTTCATACCCAGAACAGTGCATTGTTGGGAAGAGGGAAATCCAATTTGCCTTTTCACGAATATGGTGGTGGTTTACTCGCTAAGCTGTGTCTGACTCTTGCGACCCCATGGACTGTGGTTGTGGGGCACCAGCTTAGTTGCTCGTGCCTGCCAGTCTCCTCTGTCCATGGGATTTCTCAGGTACGGATACTGGATTGCCATTTCCTTCTCCAGGGGATCTTCCTGACTCAAGGATCGAACCCAGGTCTCCTGCCCTGCAAGGTCTCTCGCGGTGCAGGGGGAGTCTTTATGCACCGAGCCACCAGGGAAGCCTTTCAAGAATATGAGCATCTCACATCTTAAGACACAGTTCTGGGGACTTCCCTGGCGGTCTCGTGGTTAAGAATCCGCCTGCTAATGCAGGGGTCTCAGGTTCAATCCCTGATCCAGGAAGATCCCACATGTCAGGAAACAGCTAAACCAGTGCACCACAACTGCTATGCCTGAGTGTTCCGGAGCTGGCGCGCCACCACAAGGGAAGCCCCTGCAGTGAGCAGCCCGCACACTGCAGCTCGGGAGTAGCCCCTGCTCGCTGCAACCGGAGAAAGCCCACACAGCAACCGAGACCCGGCAAGCAGACAAAAACAAAGCAACAGATAATTAACTAGAAAATAAAGACAGTTCTGGGCTGTCTGAGGATACCTGCAAGCTCCCATTTCATGCACAAAATACTTGAAGTCACATGGTGAAGCATATGGGTTTTTCTTTTATGTTTTTTTTCCCATCTCTTTTTGTTTCCTTGCTTTTTCTTTTTTTCCTGGCAAATAGATGGCCAGGAACATGTGATTAATGTTGAGCAGGCTGTGCTTTGCCTGAACCCCTGGTGCCCACTTGCTGGGACCCTTGGCTCTAACAGGTAGGGAGCTGGGCAGATGGGACTTGCAAGCTTGCTGTCTCTTCACAGATTAGAGTGGAGGCGTCTTTCTGACACTATGTGCAGCTCGCTCTGCAAGCCCATGTGTCCTTGTAGGCCCCAGTGACAGATGAAGAGGAAGCCCAGAGCCAGAGAAGGCTGTATGGACTGAGGGTGTGCGTTCCTGCAAAACTCACCCGTGATGGTGTTTGGAAACAGGGCCATGGGGAGGTAATTAGGCCATGGGGAGGTAATTAGGTCATGAGGGTGGAGCTTCTTATAAGCAGAGGAAGAGCCCACGATGTGAAGACGCTGAGAAGGTGGCTGTCGGCCAGCCAGGGAGAGGGCTCTCATCAGACACCAAGCCAGCTGGAACCTTGTTCTTGGACTTGCAGCCTCCGGAACTGTGAGATGTAACTCTGCTGTTTAAGCCACTCAGTCGGTGCATTTTGTTATAACAGTCCAAGCAGACTGATACAAATGCTTTACTTTTCTGCTCCAAAACAGTGGGACCTCACAGGACAGAGCAGAGAGAGCTGTGAAGACTGGGCATTCTTTACATTAATTTATTTTTGTTTGGAAGATAATTGCTTTACAATATTGGGTTGGTTTCTGCCGTACATCAACATGAATCAGTCATAGGTGTACATATGTCCCCTCCCTCTTGAGCTTCCCTCCCACCTCCCACTCCGTCCCACCCCTCTAGGCTGTCACAGATCGCTGGTTCGAGCTCCCTGAATTGTTTATCAAATTCCCGCTGGGTACCTATTTTACGTGTGGTGGTGTATATGCTTCCATGCTCCTCTGTCAGTTCGTCCCCTCCTCCTTCCCCGACTGTGCCCCCAAGTCTGTTCCCTATGTCTGAGTCTCCACTGCTGCCCTGCAGATAAGTTCAGCAGTATCATCTTCCTATACTCCATATATATGCATTAAAATACAATATTTGTTTTTCTCTTTCTGACTTCGCTCTGTGTAGTAGGCTCTGGGTTTATTCACATCATTAGAACTGATTCACACGCGTTCTTTTTTATGGCTGATATTCCATTGTGTATATGTACCACAACTTATTCATTCTTCTGTGGATGTGCTTCTAGGTCGCTTCCATGTCCTAGCTATTGTAAATAGTGCTGCAACGAACATTGGGGTACTATGTGCTTTTTCAATTATGGTTTCCTCAGGGTATACGCCCAGTAGTGGGATTGTTGGGTAGCTTCTTAGTTTTTTAAGGGCCCGCCACACTGTTCTTCATAGTGGCTCATAATCTAAATTGATTTTACATTCCTCTTGCTCCTCTTGCACTGTTGGTGGGAATATACATTGATAAGGCTGGGTACTGAATCTGGAACAAACCCATTGTACCTAAAAAGAAGGTGTTTTCCAACCTTACTGAATGCATTTAGAAACCCCAATATATGTGAGTTCTCATTAGCTCAGAGAATTAAGCTAGTTTCACTTGTTTGGAGAGACCCAGTCTGCTGCCTGCCCTATTCAAGCACTTTCTGAGCTCTACTCATGTGCTGAAGAGTCCTGGGATCTCAAAGAGGTACAACCACTGAGACGCTGCCGACAAGGAGCTGGCCATCTCGTGCACAAGCGTGCATTTCAGGGAAAGGGGAACACCAAAGGTATCGGGCCCAGGCACAAGCGAGGGAGCAGTCACTTCTAGAGGTGATGACTCCCTACAGATGTTGCCAGATGTTTCCTCATTGGTAGCTCAGCCCCAGATCTTTAATGAAGGTGGACACCATAGTGACTTGAGAAAAATGAACATGTATTATTATAATTAACCTTCCAAAGATTTCCACAAAGTAAATGAGTTTGCATCATTTTTTTTCTAGCTTAGAGCCATAATATTTTATTTTTGCAGACATATTTGGTTCCATTTGAAACCTGGCTATTCAGTACCCACTCTTTGGGCTAGATTCCAGGGAGGAGAGCTGTGTGTGGGGCAGGGGGCCCACCCTCGGATGCACAGTCTTGTGAGGGAGCGGTGCCGCACACAGCACAAGTGCACGCAGCGTGGGTTGAGCACCCACCACGGGTTACAGAGGACAGAGCCGGAGACCAGCTGCCCAGCGTGCCGCAGCGCCGCCTTACGCCTGCACATCAGCGGTGGTCTGGAGCAGGAGGACGGTCTCATTCAGCCGCCTCTGCATCTTGACAGGCGTGGAGACTTTAGAAAGGCTTGGGAGGCATGCTGGCTGTGAGGCTGCTGTAAGTGAAGTCTGAAGGCAGCTGTACATTTGGGTTTGCTGGGCTCTCTGGAACCAAAAAAATCTCATGGAGTATAACATTGGAGATATACACAGATGATTTCTGCCTTGGAGACAGACAGCTGTCAACTTTGTTCTGTGGGTCCAGGCAGTGACTTCCTACAAGGTGTCTGAGCCTATAGGTGACGTCACAAAACCAAGCTTAAGGGGAGGAGAAAGCATGGACGGAGAGCAAGGTGAAATGCACCAAGCGGGACCCAGGACTGGGGCTGGCTGGTTACGCAGCCTGAGCCTCAGCATTCTTGAGCCAATCGGACATGGGCCACATTGGAACACACCAAGTTTGACGCCTGCAAGTGCGTGTCCTTTTTCTATAAAGACTGGTGTTTTTAAAACCAATCTTTTTTTGCTTTTGTAAAGAACAAAGGTGGAATTCTACGTGCTGGAACAAAGGTGGAATTCCGCAGTGACTTCTTTGTTCATGTTCGCTTTGTGGTGGTTGTTGTTTGGTCGTTAAGCCGTGTCCAGCTCTTTGCGACCCCATGGACTGCAGCACCCCAGTCTTCCCTGTCCTTCGCTATCTCCTGGAGTTTGCTCAAACTCATGTGCATCACGTCAGTGATGCCATCCAACCATCTCGTCCTCTGTTGCCCCCTTCTCCTCTGTCCCTCAATCTTTTCAAGCATCCAAGTCTTTTCCAACAAGTCAGCTCTTTACATCAGGTGGCCAAAGTATTGGAGCTTCAGCATTAAAGGACATGTTTAAAGAAACCAATTCTTCATTTCACATTTATCAGTAATAACTTTTTCCTTGGCAAGTGGAGATGCAATTGAATGCTGTTTTCTCAAACCTTGGGACCCAGCAGACATGCACACCAGGGAGCCTGGGGATCTGTTTGGCAGAGAGTGCTCCTCTCCTTAGTGCCATATGGAAAAAGCTGTAAATTTGGGAAATGCTTGCTCCTTTCTAGGTTTCTGTGGTCCGTGGTTAACAGTCTCCTCAAGGGAACTTCAAATTCTCTTTCCAGTGAGCTGCAAAAGAACTTAAACCATTTATTTGTTCTGGTCCTGAAATCAGAGTTACTCAGAGAACTCCCAAAGAGTCCTAAACCATGGGAAGAAGTCAGCAAAGGCAAAGTGACATGTTTAAAAGTTGCTGTAAACACTGGTGACTGGATGGGAGGATAAGTCTGAGCCTTTTACAAGATCGGCTGGGTCGGTAATAAAAGACACGAACTTGAAATATATTTCCTCTTGCCTCTCATGGCTATGAAGATCAATAAATTTTGTAAAATCGAAAGATAAAGGGTGAGACATTTGGGATTTTATGTGAACTGCTTGCCTGGTGACAGTAACCATGTCATGGTCCAGGGAGCAGGAGGTGATTTACAGTGGCTGGCTTCTTGGCATCATCTCTATGTACTTGGAGGGTAATATTTTAAAAATCACCCAGCGCACGGTTTCTGATTAGATGCAGAACTCAGGGACTCGGAGTTGTTTTATAGGGAAGAGATGAACACACGTGGTGTAGTTAGGATCAGGGCATGTTCCTCCCCTCTCAAGAGGGACAGAGATGAAACCTCACTCCCGACAGGGAGCAGTCATGCTGCCCATGTAAGCTGTCCTGAATCCCAGCTCAGAGCCGGAGCACTCCCAGGTCCGAGCCGGAGTGCTCCGAAATGCAGGACTCTCCCAGGACTCCGGCTGCTTAAAGATGCTGGGGGCAGGGAGCCAGGCCAGGGTGGGGACAAAGCCCCTTTCTTGTCTAGACGAAGGATTCTCTGCCTGAAAAAGGATGATGGACAGTGTGCTGCCACTGGGCCAGTGGGTGTGCTCAGCCCCAAACATTACCCCACCCTGGAGCCTTGCTTTCTGATGCTTGGTTTGAAAAGACCACAGACAGTGATGGAAATTTGCCTTCACAGCCAAATTCTGCTTCACATGGAGGCCTGTGTGTCCCATTTGTGCAGGAGACGAGCTCCTGCTGAACAGGAGGGAGGGGCAGCGATCAGACCCAAACACTCTGGCTTTGTTACCCACCTGGCTCTCAGGAGCAGGTATGCGGGGCAGCCCCTCTGTTGTGCAGGGACTGGGTAAGCCTGGGGGCTGTTGCCCTCAGCACAAGACAGGGAGAAGGGCCTGTAGGCTCCTGCAGCCTCACTCAACAAAGACTCATCCAGTGCCTCCTGCGTGCCAGGCCGGGCACCAGGACTGGGGATGCCAAAGGGAACCCTCCCACCCATTCAGGGAGCTCACCTCCTAGAGGAGCCAGCTGTCCAATTAACTGCCCAGTTTAAACTGGTGTCTCATTACAAGGGGGGAAGTAGATCTTGGGAGCTTTGGGAGTTGATAACAACTTTTTTTTTTTTTAAATCAACTCATAGTATTTAGTAACAGCTTCATCTGCTTAAGGCAGTTATGTGGTTTTTCCTCATGCCAAAACCCTGTCTGTTGGGGCCACAGCAAGCCTCTGGGGCCCAGGGTCTCCCCTGGACCACCATCTACCCTTTCCCATGCATGGCACAGCCTGGCATAACCCTGCCCTTTGTGATCGCCAGCCTCCAAATGGTCTCCAGTGACTCATTTTTATTTATTTCTTCTGTTTTGGCTGTGCTGGGTCTTTGTTACTTGTGTACGAGCTTTCTCTAGTTGCGGGGAGCGGGGGCTACTCTTGGTTGCAGTGCCCGGGTTTCTCCTTGCAGCAGCTTCTCTGGTTGCAGAGCACAGCCTCAGTAGTTGTGCCTGGGCTTAGATGCTCTATGGCCCTTGGAATCTTCCTGGACCAGGAATCGAACCTGCGTCCCCTGCATTGGCAGGCAGATTCTAATCCCCTGGACCACTAGGAATGTCCCCTCTAGTGGTTCTCAACTTTTTTACTCCTTCCTAGGGCTGCCTTGTGTAGCCAGCCTTGCGGAACACAGTGTGACTGCTGAGGCTAGGTCTAACAGGACATTGCCCCATCCACCAGTTCTCCCAGGGGTGACTTGCTCTGGAGAAGCTAGCCTCCAGCTGAGGACACTTGCGCAGCATCCTGTGGTGAGGGACACCTGCAGAGAACCGAGGCTTGCTGCCCACGGCCAGCTCTCCCCTGGCTGGCACGTGTGGGAACCCTGTTGGAAGGGGATTCTCTACCCGAGCCAAGCCTTCACATGACAGTAGGCTCTGCTGAAATCTGCCTGTAATCTGAAGGGAGACCCTGAGCCAGAAACCTCCAGGCGAGTCAGTCCTGAATTCCTGACCCACCAAAACTGTGTGAGATAGTAAAATGAAAAAAATTTTTGGTTAAAAAAAAAATTGACTGCTTCAGGTCTTAGTTCCGACACAGACTCGTTTGTTGCAGTGGACAGACTCCCTAGTTGTGGCGCAGGCTCTGGAGCTCACTAGCTCGGTAGTCGCCCCGAGGCATGTGGGATCTCACTTTCCCAACCAGGGCTCGAAAACCACGCCCCCTGCACTGGAAGGTAGATTCATAACTGCTGGAATGCTCGAAACGTCCCAAGACAGCGAATGTTTGTTGTTACTAAGCCTCAAGTTTTGGAGTAATTTATTCTGCAGAAATGGATGACGAATAGACCCAGGATTCATCAGACTTCTCACCCCTTATGCCCGGTGCCAGGGAGCAAGCAGTCCTAGATTCCCCAGGGGGGTGAGCTGCCCTGACCTTTGTGTCCTCACAGAGTGTGACTTTTACCTTGCGTGAGTGCATGCTGCGTCACTTCAATCTTGTCTGAGTCTTTGTGACCCTTTGGACAGTAGCCTGCCAGGTTTCTCTGTCCATGGGATTCTCCAGGCAAAAATACTGGAGTGGGTTGCCATGCCCTCCTCCGGGGATCTTCCCCACCGAGGGATTGAATTCGTGTCTCTTATGTCTCCTGCGTTGGCAGGCAGGCTCTTTACCGCTGGTACCACCTGGGAAGCCCGCTTTTATCTTGAGTTCACTGTTATCTCTTAACTCTATTATTATTGTTTTTTTCCCTTGCCATTCCTCTTTCACCTGAGGATGAGCTCCTTGAGGCCAGCTGTTCGGTCTGGCTCACCCTGGGAACACTCACATTCTGGGGCATATAACAGCACACACTTCTGCAGCCTTTTTCCTTGTGTACTTTATTACACTTTACTTATTTGGCTGTGCTGTGTCTTAGTTGCAGCATGTAGGACTTAGTTCCTGGACCAGGGATCGAACCTGAGTTGCCGGCATTGGCAGAGCAGAGTCTTAGCCACTGGAGCACCAGGGAAGTCCCTCAGAGTTTTTCATATGTCAGCACATTTCATCTGCACATAACCCTATGATGAAGGCACCTCAGTTTAACCTCTGAGGAAACTAAGGCGCAGAGAGGTTAACCAACATGCCCAGGGTTGCACAGCATGTACGTAGCAGAGTCAGGATTGTGAACCCCAGCTGTTGGGCTCAAAACCCCTGCTCTCCTCGAGCTCTGCCATTCAGTTCAGACAATGTTTCTCGGGAAGAGGATAAAATACATGGCAGAAAAGAGAAGGGCTTAAGGGAATAGGAAAAACAGATTTGTTAGAAGAAAATTAGTAAACACAATAAGTCAGGGAATGACAGGAGAGGACAAAAAATGGGCAAGTTTAGACTACAGAAGGAATAAAAAAACTCTCCTGCTTGGCAGAATAGTTTTTCCAAGCTCTTGATTAGAAGCTTAATTTCAACTTGGAATTAAATCTATGGAAATGCAGATAAGAGGTGGATCTTGTGGACTGTTAAGTCAGGGGCATCTGAAATAAACTAGCTCGAAAGAAGTCTTTAGTATTTGTTGGCCTTGAGGGCCCTTTCCAACTCCTCATATCTGAGTTAAGTGTGGGGAACAGACCAGCAGGCCTGGACATCTCCATGCCTCTTGGTAATTGATGCTGCAAACTGCCACTTTCTGCTGTGTGTCTGGAGCGGGAGACAGAAGCACCAAGGAGGAAGTGGGCAGAAGTGAAGGGCTGCAGCGTTAGCAGGGGAATTCCCAAGGAGAGCAGAACCCATCAGAAAAGCAGCCACTGGCGAAATAAGATCCAAGACACCAACTGTGTGCAGAGGCTCAGTGCTTCCTGGGTTTGGTCCAGGCTATTAAAACAGAGCACGCGTTTGAAATTTTCAGGAAGAAGCCTGTCACCGCAGGCTGTGAAGCGTGCTCTTGGGTTGGAGAGCATCCTCAGGGCAGGATTAGTAAATGGGAAGCTTGTACAGCAAGGGAGTTTGTTTGTCTGCAGACTCCACTGGCTCTGGTGACGGCCAGTACACGGGAAGAGCCACAGCCGTCGTACTTGCCACCAACCTGTCGCCTATGCATTGAATCACTCACACTAGGGGCTCACTTTCTTTTCTAAATTTAGTTTTCTGTCAGTCAGTTCAGTCGCTCAGTCATGTCCCACTCTTTGCGATCCCATGGACTGTAGCACGCCAGGCCTCCCTATCCTTCGCCAACCCCTGGAGTTTACTCAAACTGATGTCCATTGAGTCAGTGATGCCATCAAGGCATCTCATCCTCTGTTGTCCCCTTCTCCTCCTGCCTTCAATCTTTCCCAGCATCAGTTCAGTTCAGTTCAGTCGCTCAGTCGTGTCTGACTCTTTGCAACTCCATGAACCACAGCATGCCAGGCCTCCCTGTCCATCACCAACTCCTGGAGTCCCCCCAAAACCATGTCCATCAAGTCGGTGATACCATCCAACCATCTCATCCTTGGTCGTCCCCTTCTCCTCCTGCCCTCTATCTTTCCCAGCATCAAGGTCTTTTCAAATGAGTCAGCTCTTACCATCAGGTGGCCAAAGTATTAAACTTTCAGCTTCAACATCAGTCCCTCCAATGAACACCCAGGACTGATCTCCCTTAGGATGGACTGGTTGAATCTCCTTGCAGTCCAAGGGACACTCAAGAGTCTTCTCCAACACCACAGTTCAAAAGCATCAGTTCTTCGATGCTCAGCCTTCTTTATAGCCCAAATCTCACATCCATACATGACCACTGGAAAAACCATAGCCTTGACTAGATGGACCTTTGTTGACAAAGTCATGTCTCTGCTTTTAATATGCTGTCTAGGTTGGTCATAACTTTCCTTCCAAGGAGCAAGTGTCTTTGAATTTCATGGCTGTAATCACCATCTGCAGTGATTTTGGAGCCCAGAAAAATAAAGTCAGCCACTGTTTCCATTGTTTCCCCATCTGTTTGCCATCAAGTGCTGGGACCGGATGCCATGATCTTAGTTTTCTGAATGTTGAGCTTTAAGCCAGCTTTTTCACTCTCCTCTTTCACTTTCATCAAGAGGCTCTTTAGTTCTTCTTCACTTTCTGCCATAAGGGTGGTGTCATCTGCATATCTGAGGTTATCGATATTTCTCCTGGCAATCTTGATTCCGGCTTGTGCTTCCTCCAGCCCAGCGTTTCTCATGATGTACTCTGCATATAAGTTAAATAAGCAGGATGATAATATACAGCCTTGACATACTCCTTCTCCTATTTGGAACCAGTCTGTTGTTCCATGTCCAGTTCTAACTATTGCTTCCTTACCTGCATACAGGTTTCTCAAGAGGCAGGTCAGGTGGTCTGGTATGTCCATCTCTTTCAGAATTTTCCACAGTTTCTTGTGATCCACACAGTCAAAGGCTTTGGCATAGTCAATAAAGCAGAAATAATAGACGTTTTTTCTGGAATTCTCTTGCTTTTTCGATGATCCAGGGGATGTTGGCAATTTGATCTCTGGTTCCTCTACCTTTTCAAAAACCAGCTTGAACATCTGGAAGTTCACAGTTCACATATTGCTGAAGCCTGGCTTGGAGAATTTTAAGCACTATTTTCCCAGCATCAGGGTCTTTTCAAATGAGTCGGTTCTTCGCATCAGGTGGCCAAAGTATTGGAGTTTCAGCTTCAGCATCAGTCCTTCCAATGAATATTCAGGACTGATTTCCTTTAGGATGGACTGGCTGGATCTCCTTGCAGTCCAAGTTTTCAGTTGATGTATGATTGCTTTACAATGCTGTGTTAGTTTTTGCTGTACAGCAAAGTGAATCGGCTATTTGTATACATATGTGCCCTCCCTCTTCCACCTGCCTCCCGCCCCGCCCCACCCCTCTCTGTCCTCACGGAGTGCTGAGCTGAGCCCCCGGTGCTGTGTGTCAGCTTCCCCTAGCTGTCCATTTTCTACACGGTCGTGTAGATACGTCAGTGCTGGGCTCTGACTTCGTCCCAGCCTCTTCTCTCCCCACCGTGCCCACATGTCTGTTCCCTGCATCTGTGTCTCCACTCCTGCCCTGCGAATAGGTCCATCCGTCCCATCTTTCTAGACTCTGGGTGTGTATGTGCTAGCCACTCAGCTGTGTGCGACTCTCTGACTCTGTGACCCCATGGACTGTAGCCCTCCAGGCTCTTTTGTCCAAGGGATTCTCCAGGCAAGAGTACTGGACTGGGTTGCCATTTATCTGTGTTAATATCTGGTATTTTTCTCTTTCTGACTTACTTTACTCTGTATGACAGACTCTAGGTTCATCCACATCACTACGAATAACCCAATTTTGTTCCTTTTTGTGGCTGAATAATATTCCACTGTATATATGTACCACGTCTTCTTTATCCATTCATGTGTCAGTAGACATCGAGGTCGCTAACACCTCACTTTCTAAGCCGTTGGAAGCAGCAGGGTTGGCCTGGACCACGTCAGGGGTGGAGTAGGGGAAGGGTGACCATTCATCTTACCAGCAGCCAGCAGTGGGCAGAGGGAAGAGGGCCTGTTTCCAGGCTGAGAGGGGAGCAGCATGCTGAACGGATGCCCCGAGCAGGGGCTGCCTGCCTGCCTCTGCGGTGGCTCTGGCAGCCAACCCAAGCTTTGAGCAGCCTCCAGGGAGCGATGCCCTCATCTCTCACGTCACGACCCTCTTCAGCAGTGTGTCATTACCAGCATCCTCTCAGATCTTGTTGATTTTATGGGTCATTTACATTGCGAGGGTACAAGATGCTTAGGGACAGGAAATGCCAGCTGCAACAGGAAGGCCTCACTGTTGTCGCCTTTGAACAGCATGTCCTGCCCTGGGTCGCGGGCGATGCCTCTGGCCTTTCTTGTGCCTTCCTTCAGGAGGCTTCCCATGACTCACCCTCCAGGGGAGGGCTGGTGGGGGCTGGCGGGTCAGCGCCAGTCGGAGCTGCTTTCCCCAACGAACACGTTCTTTGCGTTCAAGGGACAGTCTCCTTTGTGTACTATTATTTTTGTACTATTATTTTTGGCTACACCGAGGCTTGTGGGATCTTAATTCTCCAACCAGGGGATTGAACCCAGACCCTCATCTGTGAAAGTTTGAAGTCCTAACCACTGGTGTGGCTCAGTTTCTCAGCTGTGTCCGACTCTTTGTGACCCCACGGATTGTAGCCCAGCAGGCTCCTCTGTCCGTGGGATTTCCCCAGCAAGAGTACTGGAATGGGACTGCCAAGGAATCCCCTGTGGGCTATGTCCTTTATAATGGTTGAGGGGCACCAGAGCCAGAGTGTGGCCTGGGCCCCCTGCCCCCGCAGGTGTCCATGGTGTGAGGGTGTCATTTAAGTGACTGCAGAGCAGGTATGGGATGAGTGAGGGATTTGGAGGGCCTGGCTGAGCCAACATCTAGAGGCTCCGAGACAGGAAGTGAGGGAAGAAGAGGCTGGGAAGGAGGAGGGACAGTGGGAGAAAGGATGTGTGTGCAGCGGAAAGGAGGGTGGGAGCAGGTTGAAAGCCCAGCACTCAGGAAGGTAAAGGATGACAGCCCTGCGTCAGACCTCACGACCTTGGGAAGGAAGCTGCTCTTGTCCCTGATACACGTCTGAATCACTGGGAGGAGCATACAGAGGGGTTCAGAGGGCAGGGTTTGAGGGTGTGGCCACACTGTGTGGGCGGGCTCATGGCGAGAGATGCTGCTGTCCCCCGCCGCTGAGCGCTGCTGCTGCTGGAACCCCTGCAGCTGTTGCTGGTTTTAAAGAATTTAGTTGGCTGTCGCTGCACTCGGGGTCTTTAGCTGTGGCAGGTGGGATCTAGTTCCCTGACCAGGGATTGAACGCAGGCCGCCTGCACTGGGAGTGTGGAGTCTTAGCTACTGGTCCACTAGGGAAGTCCTGGAACCCGGTTAGTTTTTATGGGCTTCTCAAAGCCTTCATTTCCCGTCCTTGGCATCTTATGAAAAAGGCCTAACACCACCAGATCAAGGAGGCGCAGGGGTGGCCATAAGAAAGCAAAGAATCAGTCTAAAATTTGTAAAGATGGGTCAGTGCTACAAAACAAAAAGTCTTGTGTTAATATTTTTTTGAGCCAGTTTTTGAGGGCTCTGATTTCCTTCATAGAGTAATAACAAACATTTCCTTCATTAATGATATAATGTAAGTATTTCCTTTGTGTAGATGTCGCTAAATTTATAATTAAATACATTCAAATTCCAACTTAAATTTCAGTAACTGACATTAGAAGGAAAAAGAGGATGACCTCGTGGAGCTACTGTGCTGGGACCATCTACCCTCTGTCTTCCATGTGAGAGAAAAATCCTCCTGCCCTTAGGTTGCCATTATTTTGTGATTCTGTTAGGGGAAGCACACTGGCTGGAACCGCCCACCCTGGCCAGGCACCATAGTAACCATTTGCCTGAGTTGTTTTACGACAGGAGGACCTGGTAAGAAACACGGAACTAATAAGCCACCACCAACCGGAAGAGTTGGGGAAAGGTCAGGGAGACACCACATGTCAGACCGCCTCCCAGAATCCTCTCTGGCATCCATCTTGGCTGAACAAGGCGTGCACCACCAGGAAGGACTCGGAGTCAGATGACTGGCTAAAGACAATCCGGAAACTAATCCCATCACCATAAAACCCGAGACTGCGAGCCATGTGACAGCGCAGTTCTCCTGGGTTCCCTTACCCTACTGCTCTCCACCCAGGTGCCCTTTCCCAATAAATCTCTTGCTTTGTCAGCACAAGTATCTCCTTGGACAATTCATTTCTGAATGTTAGACAAGAGCCCAGTTTCGGGCCCTGGAAGGGGTCCCTCTTCCTGCAACAGTTCCTCTTAAAGACAGGCTGAATTTAATTCCTAATGACTACCTCTGCCAAACTGTTCTATCAGACGTGAACACAGGAGCAAAGCAGACCCATTTACTATGTTTTCTTTCCTCTCACCTAGTCCTGGAGGCTGTGTGCTTCTTTTCTGTTTTATTTTTTCGTGTGCTGCTATATTCCAACACTCCAGAGTTGTGTCCAACTCTTTGCAACCCCATGGACTGTAGCCCGGCTCCTCTGTCCGTGGGATTTTCCAGGCAAGAATACTAGAGTAGATTGTCACTTAATAGAAGAGTTTTTTTTTTTTTTTTTTCATAAAAAAAATATTTATTTATTTTTGGCAGTGTTGGGTCTCAGTTGCATTGTGTGGGATCTTCCGCTGTGGCCCATGGAGTCTCTAGTTGCAGGTCGGGCTCCAGAGTGTGCTCAGGCTTAGTTGCTCCATGCCATGTGGGATCTTAGTTCTCGGACCAGGGATTGAACCCGCATCCACTTCATTGGAAGGTGGAATCTTAACCACTGGGCCACCAGGGAAATCCTTCTTCCTGTTTTTACAGGTAGAAGCTACCTAGTTATCAGTGGCTAGGGTTAGAACGGCTGAAACTCATTTATTAACATCAGAAAAAGGCAACCTTTTCCTAAGACACATCTTTGTCACTTGCAATAAAAATGTCTTCTTGCAAATTGATGTGGTTCATGATGGAAAGAAGCCTTACGCACAATGCTACGTGTATTACTGTTTGCGGGTCCCTTGAGTTGGTGTTTTCTGCCCAGCTTTGGTCAGTGCTCAAGTCAGTCTGTGACTTTGAACTTTCCCTAGGCCTTCCACCTGTACCTGGCACAGCCCAGCCAGGGGCCAGGAGCAGAGGGGGGCTGTGACTGTGCTGAACAGGGCAGAGAGAGGTTCAGCGAGTTCCTGCTGATTGATGACTTTTTACATAAGCAGCTACTTTCTGTTCCAGCCACTTGGACCAGTGAGTTGGCAGAAGCACTGCAGTTACTCACACTCTGGCCTGCAGCTCAGCTGCCTGGCAGGCGGAGGCTGTAGTGGGGCTGGCTGTCTGGGCGGGCTGGCTCCACGATCGCCCATGGCACACACACTCTGGAGCTCTCTGGGGGTCCTGAGCTCTCCGTGCTCCCCATGCTGCCTTTGTTGTGAATGAGACAGATGGGGTTTACATAAAGATAATCTTAGCAATGGAAGGAGAAAACCCAGGACTTGACTGTGGTTTTCAAAGGATATGCAGTCCAGGTGTCCAGCCCTGACTTTAGAATAACCCTTCTGCCCCTCTTTAGCAGTTTCCCACAGCCCTGCCCGCCTACCCACAGTGGATCAAAGGAAGTGGGGGGAGATGGCCTAAGTCCCAGACGGAAAGATGCCAGAGCCACAGACAGCTGCTTCTGACTTTATAGGATGGCCAACATGGGTCTGAAGAAATATGGTCTGACACAGAAAGGACTCATTAGACTTAAGAAATCACCAGATTTGTTGTGACAGTCACTTGCCTTAAAAAACAATTGGGTTCCATGTCTGCCATGGTTTAAAATTTTTCATTTTATTAAAATTTTTTTAGTGTCTTTAACTTGTTCTCTCAACAAAGAATATGACAGGACAATGTACGTTCTTTTGAAATTGTACTGTGAGTCTTGGTAGCAAGTTGCTCATTCTGAAAGACATTATGTTTTGGGTTGCTATGAGGAAATGTCTCCTGGTGGCATTATTTAGACCCTTTTTTTCTTGTTTTTCCTGGTCCCATCTTATTGGCAGTTCATTTGAAAGCTGTGGTTTGTCAATGTTGCTGTTCAGTCGCTAAGTTGTGTCAGACTCTCTCACAGACTGCAGCACGCCAGGCTTCTCTGTCCTTCACTATCTCCCAGAGTTTGCTCAAACCTGTGTCCACTGAGTCAGTGGTGTTATCCAACCATCTCATCCTCTGCTGCCCCCTTCTCCTCTTGCCCTCAATCTTTCCCAGCATCAGAGTCTTCAATAATGTTAGGTTTTTAAAAAAGCAATAGCCAGCAGATCAAAGGTAAATCTTCTTTACAATTTAAGATGTATATGAGATATTATTATAAAATAAGGGAATTAAAAGATTATTTACAAACATTCCCAACTTTATACAATAAGATAAATGACTTTTTTTTTTTTTTCCCATCAAAGCAGCCTCCTAAGGGATGTAGACTTAGTCTAACCAAGCCCCTGTGGCGCCTGGTTCAGCAATGATCTGGAATGTTCCTCCCTAAATTTCCCCCCACCCCCAGGATGGCTCACAAGAACAACAGCTGGGGCAGAGCTGGGTCTCATTTCTGGTGCTCCTCTGGTTCTCCACTTGACTTCAAGCGACTTCAGTTTGCTTTCAGGAGGCTAATCTGCCCTCAGAGGACCATTTGCCACAATTTAGAATTCTTATCAGAGAGGCCACAGTTTTGAGGCAACTTCCAAAGTGTAGTTCAAAAAGTGCTTTGAGTGAGGAAGTTTCATGTGGATGAGTGTGTGACCTCCCATGGGGAGGATGTCAATGGGAAACACTCATTGAGAATCCAAATTCAGATGTTTTAACAAAGAGAAGCTTTTAAAAAACGTAAGTAAGTAC
This sequence comes from Capra hircus, assembly GCF_001704415.2. Taxonomy (NCBI): domain Eukaryota; kingdom Metazoa; phylum Chordata; class Mammalia; order Artiodactyla; family Bovidae; genus Capra; species Capra hircus. The sequence goes on from NC_030818.1 coordinate 635,158, forward strand.
TTATTTTTGGCTGCACATGGGCTTTCTCTCATGTGGAGAGCGGGGGCCACTCCCCAGCTGCATTGCATGGGCCTCTCAGTGCAGCGCCTTCTCTTGCTGCGGGCACGCGCTCCAGGGTGTGCTTCAGCAGTTTCAGTGCGCAGGCTCAACAGTTGCAGTGCACGGACTTGGTTGCTCCTCAGCGTGTGGAATCTCCCCAGACCAGGGATCAAACTGGTGTCCCCTGCATTGGCAAGGGCATTCTTTATCACGGGACTACAGCTTTGAGCAGTGCATCTGCCCTGACTTTAAACATGGTCTAACTTCCCACCCCAAACGGGAAGAGCAGAGTTAGCCCTTCCGGACCATGAGTGTTAAACTGAAAAAGGGAGCTCTCACTGCCATCCACTCCATCTAAATGGAACTTAAGTCAGCTGGAAAAGGAATTTCAAACTTCCACCAATACTAAAAGCACTCTATGAAGCAAATGCTTTTAAAACGTTTGATTGCTAGAGGGAAAATGAATCACATAATAAAAGGATTTTATTTTCATTAAAATACACACCTGAAAAAATTAAAGGAGGAAAGGGGAGAGGTAACAGCCCAAGACTTTGTGAGTTGATCGGATCAAAACAATGGAGTGAAAAGGTGCTCAACATCACTAATTATAGAGGAATGCAAATCAAAACTACAGTGAGGCACCACCTCACACCTGTCAGAATGGCCATCATTAAGAAGTCTACAAACGACAAATGCTAGAGAGGGTGTGGAGAAAAGGAAACCCTTCTACACTGTTGGTGGTGAATCCACTATGGAGAACAGTATGGTGGTTCCTCATAAAACTAAAAACAGAATTACCATGTGATCCTGCAATCTTACTCCTGGGCATATATCCAGACAAAACTATAGTGCCAAAAGATACATGCACTCCAGTGTTAATTGCAGCGCTATTTACAATAGCCAGGACACGGAAACAACCTAAATGTCCATCAAAAGATAAATGAATAAAAACGATGTGATATATATATATGTATGTGGAGAGCGGGGGCCACTCCCCAGCTATATATATACACACATATATATATAGCCCAGAATATCACTCAGTTATAAAAAGAATGAAATAATGCCATTTGCAGCAACATGGAGGGACCCAGAGATGATCATACTAACTGAAGTCAGACAGAGAAAGACGAAGGCCATACGGTCCTATTCATGTGTGGAACCTAAAATATGACACCAGTGAGTCTATCCACAAAACAGAGACTCATAGACAGAGAACAGGCCTGTGGCTGCCAAGGAGGCGGGGAAGGGGCGGACTGGGAGTCTGGGATTACCAGGTGCAAACTATTGAATTTAGCATGGATAAACAGCAAAGTCCCACTGTAAAGCACAGAGAACTATATTCAATACCCTGGGATAAGCCATAATGAAAAAGAATATATATATATATGTATGTATGTATAACTGAGCCACTCAGCTGTAAAGCAGAAATGAACACAAATTGTAAGTTGACTATACTTCAATTGAGAAAATGATATAGTTGTTTGAGGACCTTCTGACCAACAGCATGCGCTGTGATGTCTCAGCTGAGGCCCATGGACTTAGGGGTCTCTATCTGCAAGAACAAGAACTTGGGAATCAGTTAAATGCTCAGGCTTCCCGGAGACCTAATAAGAGGACTGGATGCCTTAAACCCCGTCCCCTGTGCATCCCTCTGGTGGCCGTGACACTCTCGGGGGCCCACTCTCTGCTCTGTCGGCTGGGGGCTCCCTTGAGAGGCCCAGGCTCATCTGTTTTCTGCACCGCCGCTCAGATCCATGGGCAGGACTCAGAGAAATACCTCCTGAGGGAACAACTCCAGGTGACAGAAGCATGAAGAAAAGCACTCTTCACCCTTCGCCCTGGAGTCCCAGGGTGCAGGCTGTGCCACTGCTCACACTTCAGACTTAAAAGGACCCACCTTTGGTGCTTTCTCTGCTCTCAGCCCATCTTAAACTTCTGAGTTCAGTCCTTACTCTGTTGTGCATGGCACATACTGCATTTTTTCCTGCATTTTTTTCTAGTCTGTCATAGTTAAATATTAAATGAAAAGGTTATTTATAGCATGTTTCATCCACTGCGGGGACTCTAGGTAGATGAACTTGAGAAGGTGTGTGGTAGGTATTAGCTACTGTGGGGATGCCAAGCAGGTCTTCTGTAGATGACAGACACAGGAGGAGAATGATCTTTGTCAACTCCACGTTTCCACAAGGAGCTAATGGTCAAACCTGCTCCGAGTCTAGAGTTTAAGAAGCCAGCCCTGAACCCTGGACATACTGACAGTTGCGAGTGGCCACTGAGCTAACTGCTGTTGTTCTGATCGTTGAACTGAATGGCTTTGCAGAGTCAGTGCACAAGGTGTAAGCTTTCATCTTCCCTCCTTTTTTTAAAGCGTTTGCCACTCCCTGGTGACAGGGGATCCTCGCTCAGGGGGTCTTTTCTGCAGTCAGAGCCCAGCCTTTCCCTTCCATCTACTGAGACAGAAGCCAGGGGTGTGAGCCTGGAAGACAACCCCCCTAGGGCCTCTGCTCCCATGCCCCAGCTTCCCCAGGCATCCCAGGCCTGGCCTGCACCAGGACAATGACCACTGGACACAGTCTCAGACTTTCTTGGGTATCTTTCTTTCTTTGTTTAAAATTTGAAAAATTATAGCTGTTTTATTGATTGATTGGTTGGCTGAGCATGTGGAGGATCTTAGTTCCTCTACCGGGAATGGAACCCATGTTCCCTGCAATGGAAGTGTGGAATCTTAACCTGCCTCCCAGGGAAGTCCTCTCCTGGGTCCCTTTCTCTTATCACCAGGCTGTTGTTCTTTTTTCTGCCTCTGCTACGATCCCCTGGGTTCCTGCAGTCAGCATGGGGCAGAAATTCAGAACTGGAGCCTCTGAACCAGTTCAAGACCAAGCTCTGCTCTGCAAAACCTGTGTGACGCTGGCCAAGTCACTCAGCTTCTCTGCGCCTTTCTTTCCCAACTTATAAGTAGGGAAGATAAGAGTGTCAGCCTCCCTGAGCTGGGTAATCCAGGTGAAGTGCTTTAGGGCCATGTCTGGCCCATAGTAGGTTTAGATGATGACCGCTGTCTCTGGTTTTCCTGTGTGGGAATCAGGCCCAAGTCTGGTACCCAGCATAGCCGCATGGTGTCCAGCCCAGCCTCAGGCAGCCCACATTTCAACAGAAGGCATCCTGAGATGGCCCAGGGTGGACTCAACTGTCTGAAGTATTCTAACCATGCTCCTGCTGGTGACGTTTGTCCCTAGGTTTGTCCTACAGTATGGAGCTGAGGAAACAAACCGGGGTCCTTATCAGCAGCTTGATAAGGACTATAAATGGACCAAGGTTCTGGGCTTCCCAGGTAGTGCTAGTGGAATCTCTCTGCCCGTGCAGTAGAAGCAAGAGACGTGGGTTTGATCCCTGTGTCAAGAAGATCCCCTGGAGAAGGAAACGGCAACCCATTGCAGTATTCTTGCCTGGGAAATGCTATAGACAGAGGAGCCTGGTGGGCTGCAATACACTGGGTCACAGAGTCATAAGTGACTAAGCACAGCACTGGCTTGCCTCATGTTTATAGAACATGGAAGTTCAAAGAGAACGTTTGGGGTGTTTAAGGAAAGGATGGATTGGATTGTTGAAAAAGTTTCTGAAACTTGGAATAGTTTTGAGGATATGGACTAGTAATGCTCTTTAATTTAGATGCAACTCATGGAAAATCCCATGGATGGAGGAGCCTGGTAAGCTGCAGTCCATGGGGTAGCTAAGAGTGGGACACGGCTGAGTGACTTTACTTTCACTTTTCACTTTCATGCATTGGAGAAGGCAATGGCAACCCACTCCAGTGTTCTTGCCTGGAGAATCCCAGGGATGGCAGAGCCTGTTGGGCTGCCATCCATGGGGTCGCACAGAGTCGGACACGACTGAAGCGACTTAGCAGCAGCAGCTAAGAAATAATTATTAAATTATGAGTGTATGCTCAGTCATGTCCAACTCTTCGCGACTCCATGGACTGTAGCCCACCAGCCTCCTCTGTCCATGGGATTCTCCAGGCAAAAATACTGAAGTGAGTTGCTGTTTCCTTCTCTAGGCGATCTTCCCGACCCAGGGATCAAACCAGAGTCTCTTGGATCTCCAGCAATGGCAGGAAGATTCTTTACTGTTGGGACCTAACAAACGCTGTGATAGGCTTCAGGGACTAAGGTAGGACTCATGGGAAAGGCTGAGTCATTGCCCAGTGAGGTCATCCCCACGGATGCCAGGACTTGGCATACTCCCTGTAACCTGGCTTGAGTTTATCAGGACATAAAAGACATCCCCCTGCAGCCAACAGCCAATTAGTAAATACCAGGAAACCCCTGCAGCCAATAAAGATTAGCCAATTAATAAATACTAGGAAACTCCTGCAGCCAATCAGCCCTTGCCAACTCTCTGTTCTAAAACCTATAAATACTGCTGTAAATCTGGGCTTGGGGCTCCTTGCTCCACTCCACTGCGTTGGATGTGGTGGGAGCCCTAGCTCAAGCTAGAAATAAAACCCCTTCATGCTTTTGCATTGCTGTGGACGTCTTATTCTCTCAGTTTTGGGGACTCAGGCTCTGGGCATAACATTTGGGAGCTCGTCTGGGATCCCTTTAACTGGGAAGAATAACACTCTCCTGGTAGAAGGGGTTTCCTCACTAGGAGGAAAGATATCTGAACACCGGCGTTAAGTCTGGTTTAGTCCAGCGTAAGGCCGAGGCCCAGCATTCGCACTGGAAGGCAGCTGGCTCTTGTTAGGCCTAATCAGAGGTGAATCAGTCGTCCTGGCCAGTGTAAGACCGAGGCCCAGTGAGTGAGCTGGAAGGCAACTGGCAGCCAGCATAAGACCGGGGCCCAGCATTCGCGCTGGAAGGCAGCTGGTTCTGTGAGGGACTGGGAAGGAACGTCTCCCCCGACTCTGAGTCTGGTGGGCAGTGGGCGCCCTTCGGTGAGATAACATTGGGGAGCAAGACAACTGTAACCCGGGATAGACCTAGTTCTGTGTTTTCGGCCGATATTTGTTTGTCTTCTGTCTGTCGCCTTTCTTTGTGTGCCGGCACCATTTTTGTTTTTTTGTGTGTTCATTGTGAGCTCCGTCATTGTGGGTCAAAGCTCTTCCACCCCTTTGTCTGTAATGACTGACCATGAAGATCAGGAGAGTCAGAAGAAGAAGCCGATAACTCCAGGAATCCTCTTTATATCCTAGCCTGATTGACTTAGACACTGAAATCTCACCTCCCCCATATATGCAGCCACCCTTGCCCCCGCAGGTACCGCAGGTGTCGTCTGTAGAACAAAGGAGGGACTCAGAACCCTTGGGATGATTGTCAGCAGCTGTTGCAGGTGCTCTTCACCACAGAGGAATGGGAGCAAATTCTATTGGAAGCACGAAAACATGTTCCAGGAGTGGATGGAAGACCCACCACGCAGCCCCACCTAATCGAGGAGGGGTTTCCTTTGATGTGACCGAACTGGGATTTTGAATGCGCTGAAGGTAGGGAGCGTCTCCGAGTGTACCGCCAGACTCTGATGGCTGGCCTTCGGGCAGCCGCCAGGAAACCAACGAATTTGTCTAAGTTAAATTTGATAAGGCAGGAGCCAAATGAGAGCCTGGCAGCCTTTTTAGAGAGGTTAATGGAGGCTTTCAGGGTCCATACGCCCATGGACCCTCAGGCTGATGAGTCACGCGCAGCACTCTTGCTAACCTTTGTTAATCGGGCAGCTCCGGATATCAGGAGGAAGTTACAGAGGACAGAGAGGCTAGGAGAACAGTCAATACAGGATCTGGTGAGGGCAGCTGAGAAAGTGTTTAATAACAGAGAGACCCCTGAGGAGAGGGAGGAACGAATTAGACGGGAGGAAAGGGAATTTAGAGCCAAGGAAAACCGAAGAAATCAGAAAGGGCTGGCTCAAATGTTCTTTGCGGGGACGAGACTGGGACCTGATTCCTGGAAGACTCGAGACACCCAGCCGAAAGGAAGGGAGAAACCAGCCAGACCGACCCTAAAGAGAGACCAATGCGCCTATTGCAAAGAGCAAGGGCACTGGAAAAATGAGTGCCCCAAGAGAAACCTGAAAAAAGGACTGTAAGAAAAGAAGAGTCTCCCTCGGGTACCCACATTTTATATGCAGGAGAAGATAGTGATTGGGGGGGGGTCAGGGCCCAGCACCCCTCCCCGAGTCCTGGGTAACTATTAATATGGAGGGGAAACCAGTCGGCTTCATGGTGGATATGGGAGCCCAATACTCGGTCCTCAATCAAAAATTCGGGCCGACGTCCAAGAAGACTAGCTTGGTCCAGGGAGCCACCGGGACAAAAAGATACTACTGGACTACTAAACGAAAAGTGGACTTGGGAGCCCAACGGGTGTCCCACTCATTTCTGGTGATCCTGGAATGTCTGGCCCCTTTATTAGGAAGAGACCTATTGTCCAAAGTCAGTGAGCAAATTCACTTTGACTCTGGAGGGATATCAGTCACAGACGGGCTTGGACAACCAATTCATGTTTTATCCCTGGCACTGAGAGATGAATACAGACTATATTCACCAAAACCCCCTGAAGCTGTGGACCCAGCTATGCTACAATGGATCCAAAAATACCCTCTGGCCTGGGCCGAGATGGCAAGAGTAGGACTGGCAAAACAAAGACCTCCCATCATTGTTGAATTAAAAGCAAATGCTACCCCTGTGAAGATAAAGCAGTACCCCATGAGTCAGGAGGCCTGGCAAGGAATCACGCCACACAGACAGTGCCTCCTGAAGGTAGGGATTCTTAAAAAGTGCCGGTCCCCATGAAATACTCCCCTGCTGCCTATGAAAAAGCCCAGGAGAACAGACTTTAGACCTGTCCAAGATCTTCGTGAAGTCAACAAACGGGTGAGTGACATTCATCCCACTGTCCCTAACCCATACACCCTCCTGAGTGGCTTGCCACCAGACTATGTCTGGTATACAATCTTGGACTTAAAAGATGCCTTTTTCAGTTTGCCTCTGGCCCCCCAGAGCCAAGAGATCTTCGCATTCGAATGGACTGATGAAGACAGTCAAACTGTAGGACTGCTGACCTGGACTTGCCTTCCACAGGGATTTAAAAACTCACCGACATTGTTCAGCAAGGCTCTAGGCGAGGACCTCTGTGAGCTCCAGACTAGCCACCCCGACGTTGTCCTATTGCAACACGTGGATGACCTCATGCTGGCCACTACTACCAAGGAGGTATGCCTAGAGGCCTCAGGCAACCTCCTTTAGACTTTGGGGACATTGGGGTACCGGGCGAGTGCAAAGAAGGCCCAAATTGCTAAACAGGAAGTCGTTTACTTGGGGTACAAAATAAAACAGGGGCAAAGATGGTTGACTCAGGCTATGAAAGAGACTATTTTACAGATCCCCAAGCCAATGACTCCTTGGCAAGTGAGGGAGTTCTTAGGGACTGTTGGGTACTGCAGGCTATGGATCCTGGGGTTTGCTGAAAAGGTCCGGCCTCTATATGAAGGAAGTAGAGAAAATAAGAACTGGACTTGGACTGAGCCAATGAGGCGGGCGTTTCAGGAACTCCAGCAGGCATTGCTAGAAGCCCCGGCCCTAGATCTCCCTGACCCAGCTAAGCCATTCCAACTGTTTGTGGATGAAAAGCAGGGAGTGGGAAAGGGAGTCCTGACACAGCAATGGGGACCTTGGAGGCGGCCTGTGGCATACCTCCCTAAACGGCTGGACCTGGTAGCTGCTGGATGGCCGCCCTGTCTCTGTATCATCGCAGCCACTGCTCTCCTTGTCCATGATGCCGACCAGTTAACGTATGGACAACAGCTCCTGGTCTACACTCCCCATGCCATTGAAGGCATTCTCAAGCAGCCCTCGGAGACTGTAACACCCCCATATTGACTGTGGGATTGCCACCCCTGGGAATGGGAACCCTGCCCCCGACCCTCGAGTATTCCTCTTCCAATCTAAGATTCAAGAGAATGCCAATTGTCCAGAGGGAAAAAACGGATGGTATCGAGACCAAAATGACAACTTGTTGCTTCCGGCTAACTTGGGTCAACACCTTTGCATGCACCTACATCAGACCACCCATCTGGGAGGGAAAAAGACTCTAGCACTCTTACAGACAGCGCATCTGTGGTTTCCCCGACAAAAGGCAACTATACTAGACAAAGTCCGTGCCTGTAAGGCGTGCCAGATGATGAGACCAGGAAAAAGACAGCACACGGGTATAAGGTACCAAGGAGAAAGGCCAGGACAACACTGGGAGATAGATTTTACAGAAGTAAGGCCAGGCAAGTATGGGTACCGTTATCTGTTAGTTCTGGTCGATACTTTCTCTGGGTGGGTAGAAGCATATCCCACTAAGACGGAAACAGCAACAATGGTAGCTAAAAAACTCCTCGAATAGTGCCTAGGTTTGGGCTGCTGGTAACCATTGGCTCTGATAATGGACCTGCTTTTGTGAGTCAAATTGTTCAGGGACTGGCCTTAGCTCTGGGGACCAAATGGAAACTACATTGCAAATACAATCCCCAGAGCTCAGGACAAGTAGAAAGAATGAATCAGACCCTAAAAGAAACTTTAACAAAGCTGGCAATAGAGACTGGTGGGGACTGAGTAACCCTCCTTCCCTTTGCGCTTTTTCGGGCATGCAATACCCCCTATAAACTAGGTTTGACTCCCTTTGAAATTGTATATGGAAGTCCACCCCCGATTTGTTCAGTGTTTGAGGGAAAGACTAAACCATCTCTCTCGCTACGCATGTTCCAACAAGAGATGCTGGCTTTAAGTAAAGTGCATAAACATATCTGGTCACTGATCCGAGAAGTTCATGAGGGCCAGAGTAAAGGAACAATCCTGTCCCATGATATAGGCCAGGGAGATTGGGTCTGGGTTAAGAGACACCAGTCAAAAACCTTAGAGCCAAGATGGAAGGGCCCCTATGTTGTTCTCCTTACCACCCCCACTGCCCTAAAGGTGGACGGAATAGGACCCTGGGTGCACTGCAACCACGTGCGTTGTGCCACCCCAGAGGAACAAGAAAAGGCCCAAAAAGAATGGAAAGCGACGCTGCATCCCACCAACCCCTTAAAAATGAATCTCGTCTGCCAGCTGGCCCCAGACGAATCCCCCTGACTCTCCTGTTGGTGGCCCTCCTTCTCCACTCCGGAACTGCTGGTGCTAACCCACATCAACCTGCTAAGATCACCTGGACGCTTCGTAATGGACTAACCCGTGAGGTACTCAATTTGACTACTGGAATCCCCCCAATACTTGGTGGCCAGATTTATTCTTTTACCTTAGACCTTTGTAGAAAGAACCTATCAGTACAGTTCAAGTGATGATGCTGAGACAACAATATCAGGCAATGTCTCAGAATGAAGAGGAGGATTCCTCTCCATGATCAAAGGACAGGGGGGAATGTTGGGACCTAACACACGCCATGATAGGCTTCAGGGACTAAGGTAGGACTCACGGGAAAGGCTGAGTCATTGCCCAGTGAGGTCATCCCCGTGGATGCCAGGACTTGTCTAATCAGCATACTCCTTGTAACCTGGTTTGAGTTTATCAGGACATAAAAGACATCCCCCTGCAGCCAACAGCCAATTAGTAAATACCAGGAAACCCCTGCAGCCAATAAAGATTAGCCAATTAGTAAATACCAGGAAACTCCTGCAGCCAATCAGCCCTTGCCAACTCTCTGTTCTAAAACCTATAAATAGTGCTGTAAATCTGGGCTCGGGGCTCCTTGCTCCACTCCACTGCGTTGGATGTGGCGGGAGCCCTAGCTTGAGCTAGAAATAAAACCCCTTCATGCTTTTGCATTGCTGTGGACGTCTTATTCTCTCAGTTTTGGGGACTCGGACTCTGGGCATAACATTACCACTGAGCAACCTGGGAAGCCCTCTCTTTTCTTACTATAACCTTACAAACCCCTTCCTCATTATTTGTTACTAATTGTATTTATATCGTAGTTTGCCCATGTGAATATTATTTTTGTCATTAAAAAGCTGTCACTTTTAAATGTAGTTGAATTTTTCCAGTTTTTTTTACAGCTTCTAAATTTTGAATTATAATTAGAAGAAACACAATTGTAGAATTATTCTTTTTCTCATAAGACGCACGTCTGTAAAGCAGTTTCTCATATGGTAAGCAATCTGTACCAGTCCTCTTGGAATTCATTAGATTGGATTTTGCCCTTTTCTTTTGAGTTGGGTCGTTCTTTGAAAAGCCTTTTAGTTCAGCGACATCACAAAGGTGCATGATACATTAAAGATGGGTCTAGCACCCTTCAGCTAAAAGGAAGTGCACCAAGAGATCTTAAGATATTTATCAAGTGTTATATCACTACTTGAGTGGTGGTTAACCCCACCACTTTTCTGACTAGCATGATTTCCCACGTGGGGAGTTTCTTCACTTGTGTTTGACTTCCTATGCACAGTCTTCCTCTCTGCCTTAGTTCCAGGCGACCAAAAGCTCCAAGTAGGGTGCTGGCTCATGCTTTGTATTCAAGAAACATGAGCTGAATCACCAACAACAAAGGTATTTGTATCAGCTGCAATCACATCTTCAGGTTCTTTTTCACCTGCACTCCCACCAACATGCTTTAACACTGAGTCAGCATCCACAGGTTTCCAGGGTCACTTGGGAAGCCACACATGTGGTTTATAGGGTGTCATCTTGGAATGAAGTCGTGTGGAAAGTTCCACTGCAGTGTCCTGGAGAGCCACTTGACAGTTCACAATGAACTTTTGTTTTCAGCATTTCATTTTTTGGTCCTGACTTTAGAAATGAGGAAGCTGAACCTTGGAGATGGTAAGTGACTTGTCCCAAATGACCCTATTGCTGCTGTAGCTTCTATAGTGTATCTGACATGTACTCTGTCTTCGGCGAAGAGTGCTGGAGATGACCCAATTTCCCCAACTCCCATTGCAGTGACCATTCAGTACCCTGTGTCAGGCACCACCTGAGATGGTGGTCATCGGCTGGCTTTCCTCCCAAAGTCCTCTGTACGGGCTGTCAGGAAGGCAGAGACCGTTCCTGTCACCCCCTGCTCTTGTATCCCAGTCTCCCTTGGTGAGAAAGCCTCATTCTCCCAACATTCGCTGTTGGAAAAGCATATGATGATGATGTGCATGCATGCTAAGTTGCTTCAGTCGCGTCCAGCTCCTTGTGATGCTATGGGCTGTGACCTGCCAGGATCTTCTGTTCGTGTAGATTCTCCAGGCAAGAGCATCCCAGCTGGAGTGGGTTGCTGTGCCCTCCTCCAAGAGATCTTCCCAACCTGGGGATCAAACCCACATGTCTTATGTTTCTTGTATTGGTGGATAATAACAATGATCACCAAATATTGAGGGTATTGCCAATACAGAAGACACAAGAGACAAGGGTTCAAGCCCTGGGTCAGGAAGATCCCCTGGAGTAGGAAATGGCAACCCACTCCAAAATTTCATGGACAGGAGAGCCTGGCAGTCACAGGGAGTCAGAAACGACTGAGCACAGAGCACACACATTGAGGGTATACCATATGCTGGGATTTCTTTGGAGGGAATGATGCTAAAGCTGAAGCTCCAGTACTTTGGCCACCTCATGCGAAGAGTTGACTCATTGGAAAAGACTCTGATGCTGGGAGGGATTGGGGGCAGGAGGAGAAGGGGACGACAGAGGATGAGATGGCTGGATGGCATCACTGACTCGATGGACGTGAGTCTGAGTGAACTCTGGGAGATGGTGATGGACAGGGAGGCCTGGCGTGCTGCGATTCATGGGGTTGCAGAGTCGGACATGACTGAGCGACTGAACTGCACTGAACTGAACTGATATGCTAGTTAATGTGCTGTGTATTTAATCCTCATCAACCCTCTTTGGTGTTAGTCTTATCACCATCATTTTCTAAAGATGGAAATTGAGGCTCAGAGAGGTCATAGAACTACTTCAGGGCTAGACAAGTGAAAGGCGTGGTGAGCCAGCTGGAGCTGGAGGTCTGTAACAACCCCAACTCTTTACCCATCAGATTTGGAATTTCCAAACACATCTTTGTCTTACAATCTTCGGGCACAGGAAGTCTTCACTTGACAGGAGGCCATGTTCCTTTACGTTGTAGTAAATTCAATGACCGTGAATCACCATTGTGGGGGAGGGGTGTTCTGATCCTTCCTTCCTAGCCGTCCCTGCTCTCAGGCTGGGCCTCCCACTTTTATCTTTTTTTTTGGTATTAAATGCATTTATAAAAAATTATTTCAAGTGAATAAACTAAGCATTCACTTCAAGGACCTGGGAAATGAATAGAGTCAACTTTCCCAAAATACAATTAAAAAAAAAAAAGTTTGTTGATTTATGGCTGTGCTGGGTCTTTCTTGCTGTGCTCAGAGTCTCTCTAGTTTCAGAGAGTGGGGCCTACTCTCCAGCTGCAGTGTGCAGACTTCTTAATGTGGTGGCTCCTCTTGTTACAGAGCAAAGGTTCTAGGGCTTCAGCAGTTGTGGCACATGGGCTTAGCTGCTCCACAGCATGTGGAATCTCCCCAGATCAGGGGTCAAACCTGTGTCTCTGCATTGGTAGGTGGGTTCTTAACCACTGGATCGCCAGGGAAGTCCCACCAAAATACAATTGATCAATGAACCCAAGAGCTGATTCTTTGAGAAGACCAGTAAAATAAATTTACAGTAAGCCATATTAAGAGATGGGAATCCCAGACCATCTGACCTGCCTCTTGAGAAACCTGTATGCAGGTCAGGAGGCAACAATTAGAAATGGACATGGAACAACAGACTGGTTCCAAATTGGAAAAGGAGTACATCAAGGCTGTATATTGTCACCCTGCTTATTTAACTTATATGCAGAGTACATCATGAGAAATGCTGGACTGGAGGAAGCACAAGCTGGAATCAAGATTGCCGGGAGAAATATCAATAACCTCAGATATGCAGATGACATCACCCTTATGGCAGAAAGTGAAGAAGAACTAAAGAGCCTTTTGATGAAAGTGAAAGAGGAGAGTGAAAAAGTTGGCTTAAAGCTCAACATTCAGAAAACTAAGATCATGGCATCTGGTCCCAGCACTTGATGGCAAACAGATGGGGAAACAATGGAAACAGTGGCTGACTTTATTTTTCTGGACTCCAAAATCACTGCAGATGGTGACTGCAGCCATGAAATTAAAAGACACTTGCTCCTTGAAAGAAAAGTTATGCCCAACCTAGACAACACATTAAAAACAGAGACATTATTTTGTCAACAAAGGTCCTTCTAGTCAAGGCTATGGTTTTTCCAGTGATCATGTATGGATGTGAGAGTTGGACTATAAAGAAGGCTGAGCATCGAAGAATTGATGCTTTTGAAGTGTGGTGTTGGAGAAGACTCTTGAGAGTCCCTTGGACTGCCAGGAGATCCAACCAGTCCATCCTAAAGGAGATCAGTCCTGGGTGTTCATTGGAGGTGCTGATGATGAAGCTGAAACTGCAATACTTTGGCCACCTGATGGTAAGAGATGACTCATTTGAAAAGACCCTGATGCTGGGAAAGATAGAGGGCAGGAGGAGAAGGGGACGACAGAGGATGAGACGGCTGGATGGCATCACTGACTCAGTGGACATGGGTTTGGGTGGACTCCGGGAGTTGGTTATGGACAGGAAGGCCTGGTGTGCTGTGGTCCATGGGGTTGCAAAGTTGGACACAACTGAGTGACTGAACTGAACTGATATTGAAAAGTAAATAGTATAAATAAACATTATTAGAAATTCACAAGGGGACATAATTGGAGATGCAGTGGAGATTAAGATATCATTGCTTATACTACACGATTTATTTTTCTAGGGCTGTCCACTTTGGATGGAGCCTTGAAATTTTCTGTGTCTATGGGAAGAAAGGGGAGGGGGTCTGTTTTTCACCTTTGCTTCCATCGCTCATTTTATTTAGGAAAGCCCCATGTCTGGAGAGAGAGCTGTAAACACAGAGAGTGAGGGGACCGAGGAGCGAGCCGTGCATGCTCCAGACTTCCGCCCGCTGACCCACGGCTTCCTGGCCCAGCAGACGGGCTGCCCCTGCGCTGGACATTGGCTGCAGGCCAGTGTCTGAACTGAATGGCTCAGGCTGGACAGTGCTTCTCCCCAGCCAGAGTGGCACCGAGCCGACTCCTGAGAAGGCACCCTGGCTCGGAAAACACACCACGTGTTAGACGCTGGTGTCCGCGGCAGGGAACTGGGGCGGGAGACATGGCAGGCATCTTCAGGAGGCCTGGCTTTGGGGCCAGGCTGCTGGGTTCTCAGAAGGACTGGGCTCAGCTCAGGAAATGTCTTGTGGCCCAAGAAGGAAGTCAATGCCTAAGAACCGATATAATTGGGAGACAAATAAAAAAGTAGAAAGAGAACAGTCTGGAGTAGCTATGATGTTTACTTTCTTTTAAAATATCCTCTGGTTATGAATCTATTATACACTCATCCAAGAAAACTGTAAAGTAAATTAAAATTTCCCATAATCATTTCACCCAGAGATTTAACATCCATTTTTTAAGAATACAC